>NC_137254.1:1927661-2333823 GCF_965637545.1 Phallusia mammillata | reverse complement strand
TACCACAAGCCGACCAGCACCATGCGCTATTTACACTTCACATCCCATCATCCTTTGTACCAGAAAAGGGCTGTTGTCAAAGCACTCAAAGACCAGGCCAGACGCTTGACGACAGACCCAGCATTGCTTCAGGCGGAGTTGCACAGGGTAAACGAGGCCCTGCGGTTAAATGGCTACCCGAACTGGATTCTCCGTGATCACAAAAAGGTTGCACGGAAAGAAATCCAGTACAAAGAACGTGCCTTCGTCACCTTACCTTACATACCAAGGTTAACAGATATAATCCGTCGCATGTTAACCGACTTCGGAGTATCGGTTGGGGTCAAACCAGCAAACACCCTACGTCAGATGCTGTCGCACCCAAAAGACCCTCTAGATGCTACTGCAACTAGGGGTGTGGTGTATGCTATACCGTGCGGGGAGTGTGACGAAATATACATCGGTGAGACTGGTAGAAGTCTAAATACGCGCCGGAAGGAGCACGAAAGGGATGTGTGCAAGAATGATGCGAAGAAATCAGCGTTGGCAAACCATGCAACGACTCACCACCACAGCATTAATTTTTCCGCTGCTCAGGTGTTGGTGAAGGAAACTGATTACCACAAGCGAAGTTTCCTAGAGTCTTGGAACATCCATTCACGCGCCAACACAATGAACGTTAAAACAGATGTTCTAATGCCGATAAATTATCGGTCGCTTTTACACCACTGAGCTTGTTTTATCTCTACGGTGGTGCGAGTTTGCAGCGCGCGATCTTGTTATCGCTGTTTTACATGTGTGTGTTTTGCATTTTGTCGCTTTAAAAGACATTCGTCTTGCAAGTTATGTCATTATCCTGATGAAGGCGTCTTGTATAGGACGTCGAAACGTCGATTGTTTACAATAAAAACTGCTGGATGAGCAATACTTGGTCTAATATCGATGTGATGTTTGTGAACAAAGCTTCACCGAAAAAGAAAGTTTGAATAGACAAGTTAAAATTTTACACAAATAGAGAGATGTTGACACACAATAAAGAACAAACAAATTGATGTACTGTTTGTTAGCAAAGAGTTTCGATGACTTTCACCAATGAAATTCCCTTGTGTTTTGTTACATACAAAGATTAACACGAAAGGACATTTGAGATACACTTTTGTGCGCTGTTTGTGTAAAAACGTTGACGTCGTTTTTTCACTATTGCACTGAAGTAACTGCCCACCGTTCTTTCTTACAACCACTTATTAGTTAAAAACCAATCAGTTCTTTGCCTTTAAGTATCGCGATCGAACTATTAGGCCTTTGTTTTTATGTTCCTTCAGTGTTTGTGGTAATCGACTGTTTGCGTGGCCAATAGCAACTAAATGTACTGTAACCCACGCCTACGGTAGTCGACAGCTGCTAGTAGAAAAAAAAATTATAAAAACAAATCACAAATTTAACAAAAACAAAAGATACTTTTTAAAGTATTTGATAAAAAAATAATTTAATACATTAAAGACAAAAAAAGTTTATGGAGCCGTGGCTGTCATTGCCATTCAAAAATGCATTTGATTGACAAGCTGCACTGATGACAAAAACAGTGATTGTTGAAACATCTACATAATGTATTCTATATACACAAAGTCTTGGCAGTTATGTTTACAATGAAGTTGTTTTTTGTTCGGTTGTTTGTGTGTTTCTTTTAATACACTTGTGAAACAGTTATTTAGAGATTGGTATGTGTTAAATTATTGGAATCAGTAAACGGTAGTAAAACCAACTGAATACTTTTTTAGTGTGGTATGGAATACCCGTCGAATTCGAGAGCAAAAATACACAGCTTCCTTTTCTGGTGTGACCAACCCTATATACAACTTTCCACACAAATATGGACTTAAGGAATGTCACTTTCAGCCTAATTAACATATTTGTTAATTTGAGTTTTACTTCCAAAAATCACTGCTTGCATTTTTTTATAGTTTGTCATTTGGCTTTTTAGACTTCAGACTAACTGGCGCAATAATTTCTTTGTTGCAAAACAATTAGCTATGATGTTTTTCGAATTGTACAGGTTTGGTTGGTCGACTGCACAACTTGAAAAGTTGTCTATTTTCAGGAATTCAAACTTAAAGGTGCCTCAAAATTCAAACTGCATAAATAAACGCAACACATAAAATTACAATCAACGTTTTTGACAACCCGCCCAAATAACTGCAACTAAAAGTCAAAAACTCGCCAAATGGCAGCCGTCGGTTGACAAAATCAAAGGGTAATGGCTGTTCTCGGCCACGGGCAACTCAAACCTTTTTTCGCTTGTATTTCCCTGGGAAAGAAACTTGAGCGGAATCGAGGCCTACTTTGTTGACTACAATGCTTGTTTCATTTTTCATCGTGTGGTTTCTTTATACCCACAGTGCTTTATGTCGAAATAATTTGTTTGCTAGTACGACTGCTGCAATACTGCTTTTAAACAGAGCAAGTCGCACGCATTACTTTTTACTACCTTTACACAAATAGAGATTATTATTTTGAATAAAGTCAAAATGTAAAAACATAACACAGCAACCCAATTACGTGTCACACGATTTACAATGAGGTGTAGTGCAGCAGACTTCTAGCTCAATAATTGTATATGTTGCAGTTAAGTCGCGTTGTATTTTTTACCTTGGCTACTCTGTTTTTGACGTTTTAATGCCTGAGGTCCTGACTAAGCGCGGCGATGCTTGTAATTGGACCATCATTGAAATGAAGGCAGTGTTTAGTTAGCGCTGGCTGACAAGTTAAGTGTTTCAGGCGGTAGTTATGTGTTATGCCTGAGGCCCTTTTTTCAGTCTTGCGTTCAAGAACAGAGCCGCGGTTTGAGAACACACAGCTTAATTTAATGGTGAAAATAACGGCCCAAATAGACGTTAAAAGCGACATGCTTTATTGTTCAAACGTTTCGGCAAATGCTCATGCCATCATCAGTGATATTATTTTCACCATTAAACTTATGAACAGATCCGTATATAGTGTTCCACAGCTTAATTATTTCAGAAGTAGTCTGTTATGCCAGGTTAGAAACTTAGAAAGTTGCCTTTTAAGTGCACCCCTTAACTTCACCTTGCAAATAACGTAAACCCGCCAAATTATAGTGTTGTTGAAAAGAATTTTTTGTCCAGTTTTGTAGCAAGCGAAAGTTTTAGATTAAATCGCTTGGTCTTATTTAGTGTACTTGTATATACGTTTTGTTTGCTTGTAATCCTGTGCTAATTATAACTGAACTAGGCTGCTTAAGAATATTGACTGAAAGATTCAATTCACCAGCACCGTCGTACGCTCTGGTGATAGTAGCTCTAAAACGCGCAATGGTAGAACACTAGCTTTTCTCAACTTTTGAAAATTCTGTAAGAATGTTTTGTTCGTTTGTTGTAAGAGCGTTGTATTTGCGGATACATTTTCCTATTTTGCAATTTAAGAGTTAAATATGCGTGATATTAAGATGTTTTTGTACCGATTTGCCTACTCTATGTCACGCAACTGTAGAAACGTGCAACATACTTGTTGGCTAGCTTGGGAAAATAGTTGGACATTGATTTAAATCGTCCCAGACGACGCGCTCTAATGTTAAACTTGCAAATTACTGTCCTACAATAGAATGTGCAAAAATCTGCACAACAACTTACTGTCTAAATTTCACCAAGGCTCTTTGATGATTAGGGTAAACGTCCTTTCGAACGCGCTAATTATGAGCGGTTTGCTTACAAAATCAACCCAGGCGATAAGTAATATTATACGCTGATAACTTTCCCACAAAGATTTGCTGCCACAGGTTTTTGCGCGCTAATTATGTGTAGATACCTGCCGATTTAATTTTTCTGTTTACTCTTTTTCGATCATAGCATTTTTAGCCGAAAAACATTTATTGTACGTTGAGTTTGCAGGAGACACATGTTCACTCACAGTAAAAAGACATTTCATCGATGTGATGTTTGTGAAAAGAGCTTTGGTACAGGTGGAAATTTGAAAACCCACATGTTGACACATACCAAAGAGAAACCTCATCAATGTGGTATTTGTAAAAAAAGATTTGCCCAAAGTGGAAGTTTAAAGACACACATGTTGACACACACCAAAGACAAACTTCATCAATGTGATGTTTGTAAAAAAAGATTTAGCCTTGGTGCATATTTGAAAAGACACATGTTGATTCACACTCAGGAGAAACGCCATCGTTGTAATGTTTGTGAAAAAACCTTTACCCAAGGTGGAAGTTTGCAAACACATATGTTGACACACACCAATGAAAGACCCCATCGGTGTGTTGTTTGTGAGAAAAGATTCCGTTCCAGTGGAAATTTGAAAACACACCTCTTGATTCACACCAATGAAAAACCGCATCAATGTGTTGTTTGTGAGAGAAGATTTCGCCGAATGGCACACATGAAAAGTCACATGTTGATTCACACTGAAAAGAAAAAATGATTGATATACAGTACAAGCATCGAGCCAATAGATGACCATCTACTCCGTTTGCAGCTGATTCATACGACCTGTACATGTATATTTCCGACAAACGATTTCCTAGTGTTGAACTACTGAATTAACATTTTCAACTAGGATCTGTCGCGTGTCTAACGCATGCTGAAGCGGTTTTGTGTATAAATTGCGCTTTGCATATGGTACAACTCTATTTTCACATTTGTATTTCCAATGGTGGGGATTAAATTATGATGACTAACACAAAACAGACACACTTTCTTTAATATGTTTGTGAATAAATGTTTTGGAGCATCGGTCAGCACGGGTGTAGGCTGACTACGAACGTCCACCAAAAATCAGGGGAGCAAGATTTCCCAAAATACTTTTAGGAGGCCACGGGGCACTTTCGGGTTTGGGCCTGCTTCTAATTTTGGACAAAGCGCTCGTTTTGAATCAGAAAACGAAATAGGCAACAGGACGTGTGAATTATGTATTTAGTCTCGTGCGGTCTAGCTTATTTGTGTGGAAAATTTTCCAAACAGATCTGATGACGTCATTAGGGAAATTCCCAAAGTAAAATGTTGCGAAAGACGGAAAACTTTCCACGCGAGTGTACCACAAACCAACGAGCACCTGGCGCTACTTGCATTTCACCATCCTCTACACGCTGTGGTAAAAGTGCAAACAGATCAGGCCCGACGTTTGAACCCGGAATGCTCCAAATGAAATTACAAAGGGTACACGAGGCCCTGCGGTTAAATGGTTACCCGAACTGGATCCCGAAAAACCACGGGTGCGCGGAAAAAGATTTAGTCCAAATAGCGTGCTTTTATCACTTTGCCATACATTCCCAAGTTAACAGACATAATCCGTCGCTTGTTGCCCGATTTTGGGGTCTCGGTAGGGATTAAACCAGTCAACCTACGTCAGATGCTGTCGCACCCCAAAGACCCCATTGATACAAATGCAATGGGTGTGGTGAACGCAGTCCCATGTGATCAGTGCAACGATATTTATATCGGCGAACGGGGAGGTCTTTGAATACGCGCCGAAAAGAGCATGAAAGGGGTGTAGCCAAGAAAGATGCCAAAAAATCTGCATTAGCACAACATGCTACTGTCCTCAAATCAAACCACAAACTTTTCTGCTACCCAGGTGTTAGCGAGAGAAACCGACTTTCACAAGCGAGGTTTCCTGGAGTCGTGGAACATACATTCTCACACCAACACGATGAAGGTTAAAACGGACGTTCTAATGCCGATTACTTATCGGTCGCTATTGCACCATGGAGCTACCTGTTATCACTCGACCAGTGGTGCGCACTGCATTTTTTACCACCGCCCCTTTTTTGTGTGTGTGTTTCGCCACCCTTTTCGCTTTATAAATACTTGTGTTTGCAATTTATGTCATTACCATGATGAAGGTGTCTCGTGTGGGACATCGAAACGTCGGCATACTTTAATAAAGACTGCTCGAATGGCTAAAATTTTGTTGATACAATATGCCTGGCAGCAACAGTTATTCAGGATAGCTTTCGTTTAATGCAGAAGCATACGGAAACACTATGCAGCATTTAACTGGTTTTCTGATATTGAAAGAGTTATATCAAAACATACACATTTTATAAGGCGCAGCTGTACAACTAATTATTTTATAAAATCGTTCATGTGTGCGCAACAACTGGTCATGATAGCGTAGTTGAGTGGTTTTTCGTAGCGCAGTAAGGTTGGCGAGTTATTGTTTTTGTTTGTTCAAGAAACTTGAGCGTGCAACTGAACTGCAACAAGATAAATGACGCTTGTAATCAGACACGAAGGAAAGGAAATTGTTGTGCAGCAGACTGCTATATTGCGAAGCTAGTTGACGCTAGTTAGGTTAAAACTTAAGGCCAATATTTGGCTTTGAAGATATTTGAAACGCATGAAATAATTGTGTTCGCTGCTTACAGCATCTTGTGCAAGTTTTATTAACTATTATACTGGGAAGAAATCTGGTTATCTCTGTAAATCTATCTGTTTAGATAAACTCAGATTTAAATGTGGATTTGTTGTATTTTTCACTGCCGTGAATATACACAACACGTTTGTGAGAAACGACGAACTTTTTTACATCTCTTTGGTACTTTGCATTCAAATGTCTGGATTGAACTGCTCTTTTGTGTGTCTATTGCTTATTGAGGGGCAGTTGTCCAGACACTGACCATTAGCAGGTACACTAGCATTTCATTATTCTATGATTTATGCGTTAAGAGTTTGCAAGCGATTTTTGTAATAAATGTATTTTTTAGTTGACGCGATGACTAGCAAGTTTTATAAATCATGCATTTTATTCTATCGCTGTTCGTAAAAAATCATCTGCTACATCACCCACTCGCGCAAACCGGAAATTCTGTGACGTAACAACAACTTTTAGGCGTAAACAGTGTTATTGAAAGGCTGATTGTAAAATTTAAATGGTTGATTACCTCTAAAACGTGGCATTGTGAGGTGTTTTATTGCTGCATCAAAAGATATATTAGTAACATATATCGATGTAAAACTGCCACCCATTTTAAAGTTGCAACGGCGCACCGCATCTTAAATTTGCGCACCCAGTGAACGCCCGATTGTTTGGACAATAGCCGAATGACCGGTTGATTTGTCATGCGTTGAAAAAGGGCGAGCATTTGTCAAACTCGAAAGGTTTTATCTATACAGCATTGTCTCATCTTCTGTAAGGTAAGGCGCAAAAATATAAGCGTTACAGTATGATTGGAAGAACAATGTAGATTTGTTTGTGTTACATTGATGTAGAAATCGACGATTTTTCAACGCTCTGTATTAGCGTTAACATCAGTTCATGTCAAAGCTTATATATAGGCAGAAGATTATGAAAGAAGCATTTGACCTGTGAGCCAGCGCTGTATGTAAGCTTTTTTGTCCAATGTCTCGTGTCTGACTAACCGTTACGACAACTACTCACTGTCGTCATTTCACCATTGGTCAAGTTACACGCGTCAATGCACGCAGTCTGGTCCAAGGCATTTAAAGCTTTGTGCTACAAACGTAATAACTTATTTTTTGGCGAGAAACAAAGTTTAATCTGCGCAGTACGATATTCAATAATATTGTTTGACAACAACAAACAGGATATTTTACGTTTATTATTGAAGCGTTATGCAGCATTTAACTGGTTTGTCTGATTTTGAAAGAGTCGCGTCAAACCTTGCACAATTTACAAGGCGCAGCTGTACAACTATATTTTCTAAAATATTTCATGTATGCGCAACAACTGGTCATGGTGGCGCAGTTGAGGGAATGTTCTGCAACACAGTAAAGTTGTTGGGTTAAAAAAAATGTTGTACAGCTGACTGCCACATTGGTCAGTTGATGCTAGTTAGTTTATAACTTTGGTCGATAATTTGGCTTTGTAGATATAACGAAGTATAATTTGACTGGGTCGAAACTTACATGAAAGCATAGTATAACGAAGTGCTTCGGGGACATACGCATACCGCACGAAGCAATTGATCTGTCAGTCAGCGCTGTACGTAAGAAAAAGTTTTGCTCACATATTGCTCACGTTTGCTTAACCGTGACTAATGGGTCAATTGGTCAAGATGCACGCTTCGGTGCGAACAGTCAGAGCCCCAGGGATTACAGCTTTAACGACAGCGAATCCTTAAGCATCTGGAGATAAAACGAGTCTCAATAAAGCACCTCTGAGCTAGACCGTTTGATTTCGGCGAAAAATAAAGTTTTATCTGTGCAGTATGTTATTGAGTGATACATTTTGTGCAGTAAAATTAAAGCTTAGTGCGTAAATAAGACTTAACCAGCACAGGAAACATTTGTCCTGTCAGCCTGCGCTGTATGTAAGAATTATTCATGTCTAACTAATCGTGATAACAACCACGCACTGACGTCACTTTTCCAGTGGTCAAGTAACACGCATCGATGCACACCGTCAGAGCCCCCAGGCATTGCAGGTTATCTCGTGCTGGCGCAACTCGTGAGTTTTAGCTGAAACATATTGACTTTTATTTTTAGGCGAGAACAATGTTAATCTGTGCAGTGAGGTATTAATTGATATATTTCGCGCAGTAGCACAAATTGTTGTACCCTCAAAAAATGTGTTGCTTGTTTAGAGAAAAAACCGTAAAAGACACAGGTTGTGACCACTTGGTACAAAGCTTGTTTTGCGTTTAATCCTGAAATGCTATGCAGCAATTAACATAAGCGTTTTTTTTTAAATTACTGTTATTTCTAGTAGTGCACTACAACAGCGTTATGACATACGTAAAAGTAACAATATAATTTGCGCGTAACTTCATTGTTTACAAAGCAACAATAGTTGGTTTGTTTTCTGTGTAGCGTGGCAGGTGAGGAGTTTTGTTGTTGCTGACTTTAAACATTGCATTCATGTAGAAACTGACGCTGTTTCAAGGCGCAGAATCAGGTCAATAATTGTGTTAACATCAGTTCCAAGTCAAAGCTGACATAAATGCGAGATATAATTAAAAGCCTCAGAGGTAAGACTTAACTAACGCAGGAAACATTTACTCTGTCAGCCAGCGCTGTATAAGCATTTTTTCTTATATGGTTTGTGTCTGTGTAACCGTGACAAAAACCACGCACTGACGTCACTTCTCATGTGGTCAAGTTACACGCATCGATGCACACAGTCAGTGCCCCGGGCAATACAGGCTTTGTGCTATTACGAGTGAGTCTTAGCTGAAAACTATTGGCATATTTTCAGGCAAGAAGCAGCAAGTTTTGTCTCTACAGAACAGTATTTAATGATATTATCTCAGCAACAACAAACAGGCTTTGTACGTTTTGTGCGGAGAGCAGTATCCTGACTTGGTTCTCGGTGATTTGAAACGAGTCATAACGTACAAAATTCAGAGGGCGCAGCTGTACAACTAATTATTTTCCAAATTTTTTTATGTATGCGCGATAACATATGATGGATTTTCAGTAGCGTGGTAAAGTTGGTGCGTTACTCAGAAACTTGAGCGAGCAACTTAACTACACCAAGATAAATGACGCTTGTAATCAGACACGCCCGAAAAGGAAATTGTTGCACAGGTGACTGCCACATTGCGAGGCCAGTTTGCAAAGAATAATGTGTTATCTGTGTAAATCTTTCTGTTTAGCTCAATTAAGGTTGAAATATTTTGAATATAAAACCGTTTTAGCTGCGCAACGTTGATACGTTATGGGGCACAAAAAATTGGAGAGCACAATTGGTGGATCATGAATAAACGCGCTGCAGCTACACCATATTATAAAACGTTATGTGGCAGGAGCTCACCAGAAAGTGAGTTTTGCGCACTGTGAGTATAACACGACTGGGGGGAACGTGTTTGGCACTTGTTGTGTGCAATGTAAGTTTGTTGTAATAAATGGATATCTAAGGTAATACGAAGCAGCAACAATTTGGCGGACCATTTTTTAACATTGCTAAACCAACGATGAATCGTGTTGCAATTGCCAACCCAATTACTGATTTTGACAAACGTTTCATTCTCTGGGAATGTTGGGCTTTCAGTTTTTGTGGTTGCAACCATAAATGACGTCACATGAAAGGACGTCATATTTTACGTCCGTCACCTTTTGTTATTGCAAAACTTGGCGCCTATGGCTAGGACTTCGGGACTAAAGATCGGTATCGTCCCGGCTAAACCCTATTCAGCTGTTGTTTTAGTTCAATGATACAGTCGCGAACGGCGTGTTGGGTTAAACGCATACTTGAATACGTGAAAGCTTATTTAAAAAGTTTTAAAAAAACTACTGAAACCGAAATAAGCAATCTCATTTTCTTGTGGTAGCGAGAACCCTTCAGTTTACCCCACTTCTTAAGGTTAAGATGTATGCCGCTAAAATAGGCCACAAAATGACGCTGCTGTCTGTGTCATAACGACAGACGTTACACATATTGGGCGGCGGACGTTACCTACAATGTTTGTTTACAGGAGTTGTTTTGTTGACGTTTTTTTCTCTAAAAAAGGTTGTTTTGTTGGCGTTTTTTCTCTATCGTAAAACTGCACTGGGCGAGAGGGTTTTTCGTGATGGTCCACTTTCTGATCAAACATTAAAAAAGAAAGACTACATGTACATGTTGCGACAGTACGATAAAGAGTTTTGACGGAATTACCACCCCTTTTTTGTCAATTTTGGATATATTCCCATCATATTAATACTATGAATTAATTACATAAACACCTCTGTGGCCGTAAACCATCCATGTTAGTAGATGAGATGTTGTATAGACCAGGGCTTCCCAAACTGGAGTTCGCGACCCCGGAAGGGGTCGCTTAACAAACTTGAGGGGTCGCAGTGAGCTGTACCAATTTGTGCAAAAAGTACTCAATACACTGGCGCAGAGTACGGGGTGTGATGGTGCCGCACACCCCCGGCCTTTATCTTTGTATAACGTCAAAATCGCATCTTTGTTCAAGTTACGTCGGTTTTAAAACGTTTTCAGCCAAGCGCAAACGCGCTTGTAGTGACGCCATTGATCGAACGGACGTCGGTTGAAACGCAACAATTGCAATTGTTTTGAAATACACAGACATTTTAATGCAGCATAAACATGATATATGGAGTTACAAACGTTTAAGCATTCTTTGGCGCAATAACTTTCTCTACTAAAAAATAGGCAATAAATTTACGAGTTCTAAGCAGTGTTTAATATCCGTTTGCAAAGCACTGCAACGGCCTAAACTTGGTCCAAGGTGAGCTCAGTTTATGCGTCAAAATACACGATTTGAAACTTGAATTGCTATTACTTTATTTTCCGCTCGAACAAATTACTTAAAACCTAAATCGTTGTAAAACTTGCCGACTCGGTAAATCGTCCTTTACGAACGTGCGTATGTTCTCGACGCGCAGCAAACGTTCAAACCACACGAAGAATATGTGACAAATGCCCATTTGCAAAACAATCTTTCAGAAACTAAGGCTAAAGCACGTAAACGTTATCGGTGTTTGAACGTGTAAAGTAGTCGACTCCGAGTACCGGTAGGTTGTTTTTAGTTTTCGCTCCAATTAGGCGTTTCAATAAATACAACAAACGTTTTTTCGCACTGTTTATCATATTATCCTTGAAGGGTCGCGGAAAATTTAAAGAGATTAAAAGGGGTCGCGATCAAAAAAGTTTGGGAAGCCCTGCTATAGAGCAAATAGTAAATTAGGACATGGAAATGAGTCAGTTGGCAATATGTAGAAAATCCACTTTTCTAGTTTGGAATTTATTCTAAATGTATACGTTTTTGCAGTTACAAACTTACAATTTGTTTGTGCAATTTACCACAACTTTTAAAGTATATATTTTTTTTAAACAGATCAACAAAACTGATATTCCATTCGGTTTCAGCTCTTAGTACTCGCTTGCAAATTAAAACGTATTTTAGGTTTAGTATCAGTGCAAATAAAAAAAAACACATGCTGATTCACACAAATCAAAAGCCTCATGGATGTGACGTTTGCGAGAAAACATTTCGGGAAGTTGGAACTTTAAAACAACACATGTTGACTCACACCAAAGAGAAACCTTATTCGTGTGATGTTTGTAAAAAAAGATTTGGCCGAAACGATTATTTGAAACAACACATGTTGATACACACCAATGAGAAACCCCATCGATGTCATATTTGTGAAAAACAATTTCGAGTGAGTCATCACTTGAAAACTCACATGTTGATTCACACAAATGAAAAACCCCATCGATGTTCTGTTTGTGAAAAACGATTTGCCTTAAGCGGTGGTTTAAAAGCACACATGTTGACACATACCAATGAGAAACCATACCAATGTGTTGTTTGTAAAAAAAGGTTTCGTCGCGGTGAACATTTGAAAATACATATGTTGACACACACCAAAGAGAAACCCCATCAATGTGATATCTGTGAAAAAAGATTTCGTCGCAGTGGAGATTTGAAGTCACACATGTTGACCCATACTAAAGAAAAGTTGCATCAATGTGATGTTTGTGCAAAACGATTTACCCGACGTGGATTGTTTAAAAAACACATTTTGACCCACTCTGGTGAAAAGTCCCATCGATGTGATGTTTGTGAAAAAAAGTTTTGGTCTGGAGCAGATTTGAAACAACATATGTTGGCGCACACCAATGAAAAAACCCATCAATGTCATCTTTGTGAAAAAAGATTTGCCCGTGGTGGACATTTGAAAACACACATAATGACGACACACACTGATGAAAAACCACATCGATGTGATGTTTGTGAAAAAAGATTTCACCGAAGTGGTAGTTTAAAAACGCACATGTTGACACACACCAAAGAAAAACCTCATCGATGTGATGTTTGTGAAAAAAGATTCAGCCTTGCTAGCAATTTAAAAAGACACATGTTGAAGCACACCAACGAAAAACAACATCAATGTCAAATTTGTGAAAAACGTTTTTCCCTTGGTGGAAATTTGAAAAAACACTTGTTGACACACACCAATGAAAAACCTTATCATTGTGATATTTGTGAAAAGAGATTTGGCCACAGTGGAAGTTTGAAAAGACACATGTTATCTCATACAAAGCAAAAACCTCATCGGTGTGATGTTTGTGAAAAATGTTTTGCTCAAAGTGGAGACTTGAAAGCACACATGCTGATTCACACCAATGAAAAGAAACATCAGTGTTACATTTGTGACAAAAAGTTTCTCCGTGGTGGAAATTTGAAATCGCACGTGATGACACACACCGATAAGAAACCATATCGATGTGATGTTTGTGAAAAAAGGTTTGCCAAAAGTGCTGATTTTCAAAGACACATGTTCACTCACACTAAAGAAAAGCCCAATGGATGTGATGTTTGTGGAAAAAGTTTTGTCCGAGGTGACCAATTGAAAGCACACATGTTGACACATGCCAATCAGAAAGCGAAGTCATAAGAATTTTGTTTGCTTTTTTAGGACATTGCTCAAAATCAAAAAGCTAAAATATATCATAACTTTAGAAACAATTTTTGTTCGCGAATTTAAGGCAGATTTTTGCTGTAACTGTATTCTTTCTTTTAGAGGCGAAATTAGGAGTATATTCGTTTCACTATTTTGTGCACCACAAAGAAAATGTTTGTATCGGTATACATGTGATAAATCCTAACACTTATTCTGGAAATTAAATGGAGGATTGTTGTTATAACTTAATTTAAACAAACGGCAATCTACAAAGCTAAACAAATTACTTCCAAATAAAATATATCTTGGACTAGCCTAGTTCCGAAACTTTGTCATAATATTTGTTCCAAGCTGTACATATTGTGTATGGATTGTATATAATGTATATCTCAGCTAAGGAAAGTTGAACTAACAATTAAAAGTACTTTTTGCCATAATATTTTACCACAAAATGTACAAATGACTTTATCTGGTTTTCGTACCTCGAGTAGGAACAACACGCAAACGAATTTTAACCGAAATTACATGAAAAACCAGGGGCTGAAAAAGTGGTATCGAGTTATTGCAACTGTTGAACAAAACGTAGTAACGCTTTTGTACCTCTAGGACAAAAGACCCACCCGTGTGGTGTTTGTGAAAAGAACCTTGCCAACAGTAGAAGTTTAAAAGTTCACTTGCTAAAACACATGAAAAATATACCATTAATGTGTTGTCAAGAAATCAGTCGTACTTTAACTTAATCAGTATGATTTTTTGTGAAAAAGGTTTCCTAGCAATTTTTTATATTGCAGTATATTCTTTTCTTATTTGTCCTAGCTTGATTTTATAAAAAGATAATTTAGTACATGCAAAATTACGTTTACAAAAACGGGCAAAATTTTATCAGATTTGTATCATTACTTCATGTACGAATACATGCTACAAAAAAAGCCAATCTATGTGATTTAAAAAAGGGTATGGAAAAGTTGGAAAGTTAAAAAATGACACAAACAAGTTGTTCTTATGTTTAAGTTTCCAAAGACTTAATCAGATACAAACCTACAGTAAAGTATCACTACACAAGTGTAAGTTGTGCAAAAATCAGAAATGCTTTGATTAATAGTACAAAATATAATTATTTAATTGCCCTTTTATCAGAAAAGGTTCTATCAGTTACATAGTGTGGAACAAAAGTGAAAAGAATCTGACAAAACGTTACTTGTCCATCGTGAACATGAACCAAAAAATGTAAAAAATTAAAAAGCGGTGCATACTTTATTAACAATTTTTAAATAAAAAAAAACAAAAACAAAATACACTCACACGAATTTGTGTATTGCATCACAAGTAATTGATCAGCAAGTTGTTAAAATGCAATAACTGTGCTATCGTTTTTGCAACATGGCTGCCTAATAATTTCCCATCTGGCATTCATTTTAATATTATGATTGTCTCCGTGATTTTAAAATTATACAATCATAAATATAAAGCTTCCATTATTTTCAACCTATGAGTCGCAAGTAAAATGCCAATATGTGGTGGGTATTAAAGAT
The DNA here is from genome assembly GCF_965637545.1 of Phallusia mammillata. NCBI lineage: Eukaryota > Metazoa > Chordata > Ascidiacea > Phlebobranchia > Ascidiidae > Phallusia > Phallusia mammillata. Next base: position 2,318,969 of record NC_137254.1, on the reverse strand, counting down.
ACCTAAGAACTTGAAAACATAACATCCAAAATATACTGCATATTCTTAAAAAAGAGCATGAATTTGAATCACATTGGTTTTTGAATGAAGAAAAATTGTTAAGTTTTGCCAAGGTGTTAGCAAATATACCGACGTTGACAAGCGAGGTTTCCCGGAGTGGAACATACATACTTACACCAACACGATAAACGTTAAAACGGACGTTCTAATGCCGATTACTTATCGGTCGCTTTTGCACCATTGAGATAGGTGTTATCACTCGACCATTGGTGCGCACTGCGTTTTTTTACTACCGCCCTTTTTGTTTGTGTGTGTTTCGCCGACCTTTTCGCTTTATAATAACTTGTGTTTGCAATTTATGTCATTACCCTGTTGAAGGTGTCTCGTATGGGGGATATCGAGAGGTTGGCATACTTTATTGAACACTGCTGGAAAAGCTAACATTTTGTTGATACAATATGCCTGGCAGCAACAGTTTGTTCAGGATAGTTTACGTTTAATGCAGAAGCATGCGGAAACACTTGCAGCATTTAACTGGAATTCTGATTTTTAAAAAGTCATTTCAAAACATAGAAAATTTAGAGGACACAGCTGTACAACTCATTATTTTCTAAAATATTTCATGTATGCCCAACAACTGGTCATGGTAGCGTAGTTGAGGGGTTTTACCTAGCCCAGTAGGGTTGATGAATTATTGTTTTGTTTGTTCAAGAAACTTGAGTGGGCAACTGAACTGCAGCAAGTGACGCTTGAGGTTTTACGTTTAGTCAGAATTTGGCTATGCAGATATTTGAAACGCATAAAATAATTGTTTTCGCTGCTTACAGCATCTTTAGCAAGTTTCAATAGCCATTATACTTTGCGAAGAAATCTGGTTATGTCTGTAAATCTGCCTGTTTAGTTAGATTCAGATGTAAATGTGAATGTGTTGTATTTTTCACTGCAATGCATGTAGACAGCATGTGTGAGATAAACGACGAACTTTTTTACGCCCCTTTGGTTCTTGGCATTCAAATTTTTGGATTAAACTGCTATTTTTGTGTCTATTGCTTCTCAAAGCACGGCTGTCCAGACATTGACTGTTCGCAGGGACAATAGCATTTCAGTTCTATAATTAATGCGTTTAGAGTTTGCAAGCAGATTCGAATCAACAAACAAACAATCAATATCTGCAGCATACAATAATCCAATAAGTTATGAACAGGCAGGCGAAGGTTTTATCCTTACAGCAACATCTTGTGTACACAATAAATAGTCTTATTGTAAGTTTGGTTATGTTGCATTTATGCAGAAACTGACGCTATTCCAACGTCACCAGCTCAATAAATGCGCTAACATGAGTTCGAGCCAACGATTGCATCAATACAAGTTTTTATAAAAGGCCCCAGATGTTGCGACCTAAGTCCTATTTAATTACCTGCATCAAGAACTTATTTAGCGCAGAAATGCAAACGTTATATACACTGCAGACAGGTTTAGCTTGACCTTTCAAAAATGCGGACGGAAATTTTGATTTCGTCTGTAATCCCATTAAAGATTACTAGAAATGTCGATCCACTCAAATAAAAAAAAAACATGAGCGACTTAAGGAAGCGTATAAACCAGATTGGTCAGTAAAAACACAATGGGTTACGCCTATATATGAACTACTGCAGCGATGTACTAAAACGGTTGTGTGCTAACCTAATGTGGTCATGTCGACTTTAAATTTTCTATTAAGTCAATTTACCTTCAAAACGAAATCTTTAATTAAAGGCGCTGTAAGACCATTCAAAACCCTCACCATGGCTTAACACATTCCGATTTTTTATGTAAGTGACTTCCCAATAACCAAGGTCTTGTGACGTAAATTACTTGTCATTTTAACAGTATTGCCTTCGTTCGCTATATAAAATATCGCAACACCACAGGTAAGACTCAATTTATACACGAAACAACTGACAAAATCTTTAACCGCTGTATGTCAGCATAAGTTGGTCATGTCTACTCAACCGTGAGGACAACCACACACTGACGTGGCTTCAAGAATGGTCAAATTATACGCATCGATGCGCACAGTAGCAGCCTCAGGGATTTCTGGTTGTCTAGTGCTAGTACGAGTGGCAAGTTTTAGCCGAAACGTTTTGACTCATTTCTTTGGTCGAAAAAGAAAGTTTTAGATGTGTAGTACTGCCACTCAGGCGTTTTTAGAGAATAATCGGGGAAGTTAAGGTAATTGTTCTACCGACAGGCTAGTGGAGTTAAAGTGGGTATTTTTGACTTAGTGTAGAAACAGTACGCAGTATTTGACCCGTCCGTGCTTGCGTGCTCTGATTTTTAAAGTAGAAGGTACAAAGCTCTAAAATATTCTATGCGCAACAGCCGATCATATTAGCCCAACAACGAGGAAAGTGACTGCGTATGTTTATCGGTTTGGTTGTGGCGATTTCATTTCCATATTTTGTTAGGAAAACGCAACTTAAATATTGCAGCAATGGTCTGTTACGTTGGGTTGATTCGAAAGTTATTAGTTTTTTTTACACTATGCGTGAGAGTTTGTTTAGGGACATTCCCGTATTGCTTCGCATTTCTGACGAATCTTAAGTTAGCCTAAAACTTTTTCGCAATGATTATTTTGTCTGATCAAGTCTTTCCTTTGTAGATTTAGTTTGATTTTAATTTTGTATTACATCATAGGAATAAAAGTGCTTGTTTACGCGATTTTATTGAATTTGAAAAAGTAGAATAATTTTTTGGTCCGCAAACAAGATACTTGTTAACTTTCTGTTTGTGTAATCGTAAAACATTGGTTAATCCGGCTTCGGACTACAATTTGAAGCCCGTTGGTAACTCTGTTACGAACGTCCCAGGCCTCTTAACGTACAATACATGTGTTTCAAAGATATGTGTCAGTGTCACTAGCATGTCTGGACGCTTTTACCTTTGCCCCCACTTTAACAGTTTTGTATATATTTTGTAAAATTGTCATGGCCACCATCTCAGCATCATTATTGTAAGCTTCTAGTGATATGTTTTGGAGAAATGTTGTTAAGAAAGATCACTAAAACTGATGGCCACTATTAGCTTGAACTTACAGGGTTGTTAGCACGTTGACATATTTTGTTCATCCTCACATACTTCGTTAAAAATTAAGTGGGTTTAAGTGGCATGAAAGCAAGGTTTGGCAAAATATACCCTTGGAATCTCACAACAGCTACTGTATCACAAACATTATTTCTGCTTGACATTTTCGTTTTTTTTTGAGTGAGGTTAGCATATAAAGTGTAGGTAATAGGAACAATTTTGACAACATTGAATATTGAGTACCCAACTGGAAAGAAAATGATTTCCTGGGATTCGGACTCCAATCAATCATCCTTGCAAAATGAAAAGGCGTTTGGTTTGTCTACAAACTTCCAACAAACTAGCGGGAATCATCCTCTTTCAAGAACACCCAAGTCAACCCACAATAATAAGAAACTTTCTGAAAGTGTAACATCCAAAACGCCCTTGTTGAAGCAGACCAATAAAATAGCCCATGAATGTCATGTTTGTGAAAAAAAATTTCCTAGAAGTACTAATTTGAAAAGTCACATGTTGACACACACCAATGAGAAAGCTCACGAATGTCATGTTTGTAGAAAAAGATTCAACCGACGTGATTATTTGAAAAAACACCTAGTTACACACACCAGTGAGAAAATACATCGATGTGATGTTTGTGAGAAAAGATTCGCCTTACGGAGTTCTTTAAAAACACACATGTTGACACACACAAATGAGAAAGCACATGGATGTGAAATTTGTGAGAAACGGTTTCGCCTACGTGAACATTTGAAAGCACACATGCTGACACACACCCGTGACAAACTTCATCGATGTGATGTTTGTGACAAAAGATTTAGTCAAAAAGAAGGTTTGAAAAGACACATGTTGATTCACACGAAAGAGAAACCTTATCAATGTCATATTTGTGAAAAACAATTTGCCGTTAGTGGAAACTTGAAAAGACACATGTTGATTCACACCAAAGAGAAATCCCATCGATGTCATATTTGTGAAAAAAGTTTTTCCCATGCTGGATATTTGAAAACACACATATTGATTCACACAAATGAGAAACCTCATCGATGTGATGTTTGTGAAAAAAGATTTGCACAAAGTGGAGTCTTGAAAACACACATGTTGACACATACAAATGAAAAACCCCATCAATGTCATATTTGTGAAAAAAGATTTGCCCATAGTGGAAGTTTGAAAACACACATTTCGATTCACACCAAAGAAAAACCGCATCAATGTCATATTTGTAAAAAACGATTTGCCCACAGTGGACTTTTAAAATCACACATGCGGGTACACACAAATGAAAAACCTCATCGATGTGATGTTTGTGAAAAACGATTTGCCCGGGGTGGAGCTTTGAAAAGACACATGTTAACACATACAAATGAAAAAAAGACGCACATAATAACACACACCGATGTGATACCTTATGATGTGATGTTCGTTTAATAATTTTGCTTTCGTAGAAAACTTCTCAAAATCCAAATGATTGTTTTGTAAAGTATTAAAATTAACAGTACTCAATTCGCGTTTTCGATGGAGAATAATTACTATGATTTAAACGCAGAATGCACGCTAACGAGAATCCGTACATGTTAATTGAAATGAAAAAAGATATACATTTGTCACTATTAGAAGTTAAAAAACTGTTTTGTTTATCATATTTGTCCCTTTTCATTTTTGTACGGGCACTCGTATTTCATGACACATATATTATTGTTGATGCTGATCATATTTTTCAAACAAAATTTACTCCTTGCCAAAGTGTTTTATAACAACATGCACGAATTTGTTTCCTATGATGAAAATTTTTTGTACTGCAAACCAGCCCAGGTTGCTTAAAATACGGTAAATGTTTCACCTGATTGACATTATTGTTTCACAATAGTTGATTCATTGGCAATGTAAAGCTAATGGAAACAATTGTTACTAATCCAAATAACTTTACCCAGCAGTTCGTATGTTGAAGTGTTTTGTGTTCATTTTGCCAAAACTGTGACAATGTGTAACCTATTTGTTGGCTTGCGTGGCAGAACAGGTGGTAGCAGACACTTTGTGCATTTTCGTTTGCCTATTCGTAGCCGCTTTGTTCTACTATTTTTACAATAAAAGGTTCGCCACACAAGAAGGGTCGCATACACGACAGTAACTGAACGCATATTTGATATTTAAATTGGATTTCAATGCATGCGCTAGCTTCAGCAGAAATGGCATTTTTCAGAACAGTAAGTTCACCATAACCACCACATGCAGGATTCAACTCGTCGCTGATCGTTTGCTTTGATTTCAAACGACTGAGTCGATTTGCTTCCTGTAATACGGGAACGTGCAAAAGTGGTGGGTCACAGCTGCGCTACTGATTACTCAGTTAAGGAATTTTTAGTAGCGAGGTAACGCTAGTGGATAGGTTAAATAATTAAATGTCTGCTGTGGTTGTTTATAACCTAACTAAAGTTTAAAAAATGTAAATGAAGCAAGTCAAGCGTAAATTATTACTACATATTGGTATTTTTTTACCTAAAAGTCGGCGTAAAAGTTTGTCACTTTTTTTACACATATTCTTCCATTTGATCAAACATAAAATAAATAAAGGGGTAAATTACTTTTTTTGATCAATTCTGGTGATAAGATCAGTTTTAATGTCTTTAATTCCAGTTTTGACAAACTTTCAGACATTATAGCTTCAAATGTAGATACAATAAACGCGGCAATGGGTGTGGTGTACGCAGTCCCATGTGAACAGTGCAACGATATTTACATCGGCAAAACGGGGAGATTAGCGAGAGAAACCGGGTTTCACAAGCGAGGTTTCCCGGAGTCGTGGAACATACATACTTACACCAACACGATAAACCTTAAAACGGACGTTCTAATGCCGATTACTTATCGGTCGCTTTTGCACCATTGAGCTAGGTGTTATCACTCGACCATTGGTGCGCAGTGCGTTTTTTTACTACCGCCCTTTTTGTTTATGTGTGTTTCGCCGACCTTTTCGCTTTATAATAACTTGTGTTTGCAATTTATGTCATTACCCTGGTGAAGGTGTCTCGTATGGGGGATACCGAGAGGTTGGCATACTTTATTGAAGACTGCTGGAAAAGCTAAAATATTGTTGATACAATATGTCTGGCAGCAACAGTTTATTCAGGATAGTTTACGTTTAATGCAGAAGCATGTGGAAACACTATGCAGCATTTAACTGGTTTTCTGATTTTAAAAGAGTCATATCAAAACATACAAAATTTAGAAGGCGCAGCTGTACAACCAATTATTTTCTAAAATATTTCACGTATGCGCAACAACTGGTCTTGGTAGCTTAGTTGAGGGATTTTCCGTAACGCAGTAGGGTTGGTGAGTTACTATTTGAAACAATAAAACTTTGGCGGAATAAAGTTGGTGAGTTATTGGTTTTGTTTTTTACTTTTTTTTCTCGCATTTGCATATGTCTACGTAACCGTGACGACAACTGCGCGCTGACGTCACTTCACCGATGGTCAACTAACACGCATCAGTGCACATAGTCATTGCCCCAGACATTTTGAGCTTTGTGCTAATACGAGTGTAGAGCTTGAACTGAAATATAGTGATTTTTTAATTGCAACAAGATAAATGACGTCTGTAATCAGACACGTCTGAAAAGGAAATTGTTGTGCAGAAGACTGCCACATTGAAGCCAGTTGATGCTAGTTAGCTTATAACTTAAGTCGAGAATTTGGCTTTGCATATATTTGAAACGCATGGATTAATTGTTTTCGCTGCCTATATGTTGTGCTACTTTTAACCGTTATATAACCGTTATAACTTAAAAGGTCTTAGGCGAAACGCAGAACTAAAGCAGAAACGTTTGACTTGCTAGCCAGCGCTGTATGTAAACATTTTTTCTTACAGGGCTCATGTCTACTTAACCGTGACGACAAATACGCACTGACGTCTTTTCACCAATGTTACACGCATCAGTGCGCACAGTCAGAGCCACAGGGAATTGAAGCTTTGTGCTAATGCGAGTGTAGAGGTTTAGCTGGAACGTATTAACTTATTTTTAGGCGAGAAACAAAGTTTAATCTGGGCAGTAAGTGTTTATTGATGTTTTTTAACAACAACAAATAGGATTTTTTTATGTTTAGTGCAGAAACACTATACTACATTTAACTCGTTCTCGTCTACTTAACTGTACAACTAATTATTTCCTAAAATATTTCATGTATGCGCAACAACTGGTCATGGTAGTTGATGGATTTTCGAGCAACTTAACTGCACCAGATAAATGACACTTGTAATCAGGCACGCAGGAAAAGGAAATTGTTGCACAGCTCACTGCCACATTGCGAAGCCAGTTGACACTAGTTAGCTTGTAACTTTAGTCGAGAATTTGGCTTTGCAAATATTTGAAACACATGAAATAATTGTTTCGCTGCTCATAACATCTTGTGCTACTTTCAATAACCGTTATACTTTGCGAAGAAATGTGGTTATCTTTGTTCATCTGTCTGTTCAGATTTTTAATATGGATGTGTGTTATTTTTCACTACCGTGCATTTACACAGCATGTTTGAGAGAAACGACGAAGTTTTTTACACCCCTTTGATACTTTGCATCCAAATGTCTGGATTAAACGGATTTGTCATGCGAGTCTTTGTCGATGATAACCTTGTTCAGTGTATTTCATTGTGTTGTTCGTAGCTTGCTCAAAAGAACTTCTGCAGCGTCCAACATTTTACGTTGTAAACACACAGGCGAAAGCATTTCTGTTAGTAAAAAGAAGCTAATGTGAGCGTAAAAGTATAACTGGAATAATATTGTTTACAAGTAATAATGATTGGTTTATTTGCTGTACAGTTTAGCAGGTTAGGTAGTTTATTGCGATAAGTGTTACATTTGGTTATGTAGAAACTGACGCTCTTCCAACGCCTTGAATCAGGTAAATCGGTTAACCTGAGTTCTTCTCAAAGCTAAAATAAAGGCAGGGTTTATGGAAAGAATTAAATAACGCACATTAATTTGACCTGCCAGCCAGCGCTGTATGTGAGCGCAAGTTTTCTTTTTTTGCATTGCACGCATCGGTGCACACAGTTAGAGCCCCAGGCAATGCAGGCTGTATACGAGTTTGAAGACGCTTTTAAGTTATTTCTTAAGGCAAACATTAAATTATTACAATTCCGTATTGACAAATATATGCCGTAGTAAAAGGTTTTGTGATGCTAATACTGCATTAGATGCACTGACTCCATTTTACTGCGTAGTCTGATTTCAAACAAGTCAATTGCTTTCTGTGATACGAGAATGTACAAAAGTCGATTTCTTAGGTTGGTTTTGCAGAACACAGATATTTCATAAAGGGTCTGCTGTGTTGACTTCGTTGGGGGTAAGCTACCTTTTAAACGAGCAACTTAACTGCACTGCGCAAATGTGGATTTGGGTTTCATTTTAATGGCAAAATTGTTGTTGTTATATTTCTTGATATCATAGCTTACTTTCGGTTTTTAAACGTAGAGCTGATCTAATTGTTTATTGAATGGCATGTCTTGAATAAAAAACAAAGTAAGAAATTTTTAGGCCTGAGAAAAGATCCATTTGCATTGTGTTTGCGTTATCTTGCCAGCCAGCGATTTGGACTTAATTGTGACCAATATAAATGGCGCCTGTAGTCGAACATTCTGGAAAAGAAAACTGTTGCACACCTGACGGCCACATTGCGAAGCCAGTTGATGCAAACTTCAGTGGAGTAGTAGCCTTTGCAGTTAGTAAAACGCATCGTGATTAAATAAATCTTTTAAAGCAGTGGTTCAAAACCTTTTCGATGAATTCCTCCCTCAGCAATTCAAAGCATGTTTAATATCTCCAAAACTATTTTAATGGTAAGCGCATAATTGTGTTTGTTGTAGTTATGACTTCTTATGACGAAACAACTGATGAAAAAGCATTTTGTTTACAAATAGTTATTAGCGTCCAGCAAAGAAAACTAACACCGTGCGAAAATACCGAGGTGCTCGCGAACCTCCGGTTGGGAACCACTGTAGTAAAAAAAACACCGTACAAATTTTTATTTAAAATCGTGTATTTTATCAACTTTATGGGTGATATCCGCAAAGCTGAGATATATATTTACAAACAAAATGTAAAATTAAAGTAAATTCCTCCCTTGGGAACCACTGAACTAAACTATTTACGAACACCATATCCCTTCCCTGACGAATTATAATTCCCAAGTTGGAAGGAATTTCTCCCAATAGAAAGTCACTGTTTCAAATCATAACGCTACGTAAAAACCGTTATAATGCGCATTTGCCAGCTATATTACCATGAAAATATACCAGCTGATATTTAGTTGATCTTCAAATTGTGTTTATGTTCAAAGATTTTAGTGTTTCCAAACCAATCGTTCGATACGTAGCCTATCTGCAAACTGCTCTGTGACCCTCACGTTAAAGTCATGAATGAATGATTTAGTGGAAATGTTAGAGTTTCCTTGTGTTTGGTTTGAAAAAGAAATTGTGCGACAAAGTATAGAACACAAGTGGTGAATTGTTGATAAAAACGCTGCAGCTGTACCTTTACTATACACTATTAAGGGGGTTCTCGCATTAGAATAAAACGTTGGCACGTTATGAAGTTGAGACTGGGTGGTAACTTTGCTGGAATCAATAGTCTTATTACCAAGTTGTCACCATTCGCTTAAAAAAAAACACGGAATGACAAAGACTATGCATTAAACCAAGGTTGTTGTGACATTAAACCATGTGACAATCTTGTTTTTTAAATGTAATATTCTTGTTTTCAAAACATAAAATAGTAACATGTTTACTAAAATTAAAGAAAAACCTTATGGATGGGATGTTTGTGAGAAAAGATTTGCCGAAAGGAGAGATGAAAAAAAACACATGTTGATTTACACAAATGAAAAACCTTATGGATGTGATGTTTGTCAAAAAAGATTTTGCCGACATGGGCATTTAAAAAGCCACATGTTGACACACACCAATGAGAAACTTCATCGATGTGATGTTTGTGAAAAAAGTTTTGCCGGTAGTGGAAATTTGAAAAAACACATTTCGATTCACACTAAAGAAAAACCTTATCATTGTGATGTTTGTGAAAAAAGGTTTGCCCAAAAAGGAACTTTGAAAACACACATGTTGACTCACACAAAAGAAAAATCTCATCAATGTGATGTTTGTGAAAAGAGTTTTTCCCGAAGTGGACATTTGAAAAGACACATGTTGACTCACACCAGAGAAAAGCCTCATCAATGTGATGTTTGTGAAAAAAGGTTTAGCAGAGGTGGAAATTTAAAAGCACACGGTTTGACACACACGAAAGAAAAACCCCATCGATGTGATGTTTGTGAAAGACGTTTTGGCCAAAGTGGAGATTTGAAAAAACACATGTTGATACACACTAAAGAAAAACCTCATCGATGTGATGTTTGTGAGAAAAGGTTTAGACGGACTGGACACTTAAAAATCCATATGTTGACACACACCAATGTCAAACCTCATCAATGTGATGTTTGTGAAAAAAGATTTAGAACAGGTGGAAACTTAAAAGCACACGGTTTGACACACACAAAAGAAAAACCTCATCGATGTGATGTTTGTGAGAAAAGATTTAGCGAAGTTGGACATTTGAAAAGACATATGATGACACACACTAAAGAAAAACCTCATCGGTGTGATGTTTGTAAGAAAATGTTTAGCCGGGTCGGACATTTGAAAAGACACATGTTGATTCACACAAATGAAAAACCCCATCAATGTGATGTCTGTGAGAAAAGATTTCGCGAAGTTGGAACTTTGAAAAGACACATGTTGACACACACTTAGAGGAACTCCATCGATGTTTGATGAAAAGATATATTGCGGACAAGGTGGTTCGGAAAAACACATACCTTTTATGTGATGTTTGTAAAAAAAATTGTTTTGGTGCAAATTTTAATTTGATTTAACACATGCCAAGACAATGAGAGTTGTCTTAAACTTAAATCTCATGTACATTTGAGTCTAAGACTGTATGTCGGAATACATTTGTTTGTCCAAAGTAGGAAAGTCACATAAGTGTAGGGTTTGTGAAAAACTGTTTGCTTTAATAGATTTTTGTATGCTTTGAGCAGGGAGTGGAACCGCTTGTCATACGGGTTCAGGTTCGGTTCGGGTTCGCTTCATTTTGTTTTTAAGGGTTTGGGTTCGGTTCAGGTTTTTAAAAATGTATATTTTCGGGTTCGGGTTTAGTTCCGGTTTGGGCAAATTGTCTGGTCCGAACCGGTTTGCGGTTTCTAAACCGGTTTAAATTTTCATTGGTTTCAATTTAATTCTTCCCATCGCCTACCTGGCCTTATGAAACTCAAAAATAATTTTGACCGTGCACTGTTATTTTGGACACGCCCTGTAAATGTTATCTCGCATATTATTCAGTACGCTGTTTTGAAAATAGTCACAAAATTGAAAACATTATTCATTTTTTGCGGGTTCGGTTCCGGTTCAGGTCCAACGCCTAACAAAATATAGGGTTCAACTCCGGTTCGGGTTTTTAGGAAATCTTAATTGGCGGTTCGGGTTTAATGAAATTGACCGCTCAAACCGGTTCGCGGGTTCGGGTTCAGTTCCGGTTCGACTCCCTGGTTTTGAGAAAAAAAAATTGAAATTTAAAACATTCAAGGAAAGGCTCTACTTGACTTTTTGCTTTTCCAAATTGCAGCAACAAACATTTTTGTAAAGCAGTCACTGATGTGACAACAACAGGTTATTAGAATCCAGCAACTATGTTAGGGTTGCCATACGTCAGGATTTTCCTTGACATGTCAGGGTATTTAGCCTTTAAATCTGCGTCAGGGAGAAATGTTAAAATGTACTTAAAAGTCAGGAATTTAAGAGAACAAAATATATGCTATGAAATTAATGTACCAACGGAAAAAGTTTCTAGTAGTTGGTTACAATCGCGTCTATACCTTGAAGCGAAAGAGGTAAACTGGCGGCGCGCATGTTAACGCACAAGCTAACTGTTTCGTTTTGCAGTGTGTGTGCGCACGTAACAATACCTGTTTGTTACCGATTGTCTAACAATACGCGTTAAATACACAAATAAAAATCCGCGTCTCAAGAAAACACAGCATTCGATGCTATACGTGGGAACGTGGGAAGTTTCATTTGCTTTAACTGTGTATCTAACATGCAAGCAACTAACTAACAACATTAAGTCGAATGTCGTGGGACAGAAGAACGTTTTCACAGTGGCATTTTATGTCAAATTTAAAAAGGTCTTTGTGACTCTCAGCGTGTGTTTTTTTTTTCTAAGTGAAATTGGTCCGAACGGTTTTTAGAGTGGTAAAGGTTGGCGACCCCTGATATATGTGCTTATTGTTTTAAAGATAGTAAGAGTAGTGAGGTTAGCCTAATAAACTTAAATAAACAGAAGTCTACGCAGAAGTTAATTGGCAAGGATCAGAGTATCGTATCTACATTTTTTCGTGTCGCCGTCCGTGTGACTTTCGAATATTCAAAATTTATTCCGTAATATAAGTGTTCGGATCGCAAAATGATTAACGCAGTGGTTCTTAAAGTAGGGTCCGGGGTCCTTTAGGGGTCGTGAGGCAGTTTTGCGGGGACCGCGAAAAGATGGAAGTAATTCTATTTGGCGTCAGTTTGTGCAACTGAATAAGTTAAAATCAAAATGAAAGTGAGAATCGACTCTCTCCATTGCTAAACAATAGCCTTTGTTGCATGATAACTAACAAAAATGCAGTTGTTCGCGCACAACTGTAATGTTTTTGTCTTGTCTGTGATGTCAGATTTGGATCATTGTTATGCGCAATTTTTGCATAAATAGCTAAGTCCTGCAATCAACTTTCGTTTTTCTGAAATACACATTCAGGCTTAAGTACCGTGAGCCCTCGAAATAATGGCAAAGGGACCGTTTAGAAAAAAAAGAAAAAGTTTGAGAAACACTGGGTTAACGCAACTGAGATAAATTTTGTCAGGGATTGTGTATCATAAAATATGGCAACCCTAAACTATGTCATTTATTTTACAACTTACAATGCACAAATAAATAACCTGAAATTCCATCCCTGTTTAAGTTGATCGAGTCTAAATCAAAAATGGCAAACACATAATAAAAACTCGCTACTTGAGTAAAGTAGCTTCCGATAATTCTACATTGTCAAATCTGGGCTTCAGCAGTTTTCTGAACGCCGAAAAATGACTCACACGTAACACACATAGAAGCAGTTAGTTAAGATAAATTTTACACAATTTAATACGGTATAAACAAAGTCATAGAGCAACGAGATTATGAAACTTTTGGTTCCGCTTTAGTGCATAGAAGTTTTGCACGTTTTTAGTGATTTTGTGTTTGTAAGATAGCACATTAGAAGTTAATAATCATCATCACGATAATCGGTGTCTAGACTCTAGAACAAGATAGTTTTTAAACACAATGCGTTGTGACAAGTTTTTTTCTTGATTAACCGAAAAATGAGTAAAAACTAATAAATATGTCATATTTGTGAAAAGAAACTTACGCAAGGTGGACAATTGAAAAGATACATATAAGCTATTGCTGCCAGGCATAATATCAAGTTTGTAGAGCTCTTTTGCCAGAAGAGCTCTACAAACTTGAAAAGATGCATGTGGACACATACAGATGAAAAACCCCATCAATGTCATATTTGTGAAAAAAAATATGCCAGGGGTGATTGTTTGAAAACGCACATAATAACACACACCGGGGTGATGTTCGTTAAATAGTAATGCTTTCATAGAAAACTTCTCAAAATCCAAATAAATGTTTTGAAAAGTATTTCGGTGGAGAATGCGTACTATAATTCAAACGCAATAATGTACGCTAACGAGAATCCCTACATGTTAAATAAAATGAAAAAATATGTATATTTGTCACTATTAGAAGTAACAAAACTGTTTTGTTTATCATATTTGTCCCTTCTTAATTTTGCATGAGCACTCAGTTCATGTCACATATATAGTTGATGCTAAATATATTTTTCAAACAAAATTTACTTCTAGCCAAAGTATTTTATAGCAACACGCACGATTTTGTTTCCTGTAATGAAATTCAAAGAATTGCTGACCAGCAGGCCAGGTTTCTTGAAACAAGTAATTGTTTTCCTTGATTGTAAAGACGCATGTAACTCGTCTTCGATTATAAGTTGCATGCTGTTATGTATGTTAGAAATTATTTTTTCACAATAGTTCAGGGGTGTCCAACACATGGCACGCGTGCCAAAAGTGGCACGCAGAGCATTTGGAAATGACACACAAGCTTTTGCAAACATTCAGAAGTAAACTTTAGGATTTGTCACGTAATTAAATTTGTTTCAATTGATTCTTCTTTGCCTATATTCTAACTTTAGTAAAGATTATCAGCAGTAAAGTTACACAACCCACTATTCTAATTGTTCGTTTTTTGACAAAACTTAAGTTGCAAACTATTTTTATCTTGTGTCGCATAAGCACAATAAAAGGTTTCTGGAGTATCATAAACAAGTTTACTCGCATTATTAAAGACATACTTTTTTAACCATTTTATAGGATTCTACATATTGGCCAAATATTCGGATTGAGTCCGTACCTTTAAGACGTTTAAGACATGGTTTAGAAAAAGTATTAAACATTGGCACGCGAGTATATTTTGAAACCAAAATCATCACGGCGGTGTGTTCGAGTTGGACACCCCTGCAATAGTTGATTCATTGGCTACAATGTGATGTTAATGGAAACAATTGTTACTAATTTAAATAACTTTACCCAGCAGTTTGTATGTTGAAGTGTGTTGTTTTTATTTTGCTAAAAGTGTAACAAAACGTAACCAATTTGTTGGCTTGCGTTGCAGAACAGATTGTAGCAGATACATTGTGCATTTTCGTTTACCTATTCATAACCGTTTCGTTCTACTATATTTCACAGCAAAAGTTTCACCACACAAGAAGGGTTACATGCACCACAGTGACTGAAATTTGAAATTTAAATTGGATTTCGAAACATGCGCTAGAAATGGCATTAGAACAGAACTGTAGATTCACCATAACCACTTCATGCAAGATTCAACTCGTCGCTGATGGCCTGCTTTGGTTTCAGTCGGGTGAGTCGAATTGCTTCCTGTAATACGGGAACGTGCACTGCACAACTGATTACTCACTTAAGGAATTTTCAGTAGCAAGCTAAAGCTAGTGGGCAGGTTGAATAATTTCTGTACTGGACGATATCATAATGTTTATCACGCAGAGGTTTAATAGTTACCAATGGTCTGTTGAGGTTGTGTGCATAACCTAAGCTTTAAAAAATGTAAATGAACCAAGCTAAACGTCAATTCACAAATTAAAACTAAACAGAGGTGTCAAACTCAGTCTCTACACAAAACACAATTAATTGTTTGTTTCCAAATGTTAGCGTTCTAAACATAGCAGTTTTATGATGAAGATCTAGTGGTATTTTACCTCTAACTTATGGTTTACTAGTGCAACCTATGGTACTATATTTTTGTGCATATTGTGCTAAAACTGTAATAACATGTAACCTATTTGTTGGCTTGCGCCGCACAATAGTTGGTAGCAGGCACTTCGTGCCAATTCAGAAACCGTTTCGTTCTACTATTTTTGCAGTGAAAAGTTCACCACACAGGAAAGGGGGGTTCCAATGCGCCACAGCAATTGAATAGATGTTTGCAATCTAAATTGGATCAAAGCGTGCGCTAGCAAATTGTTCAGCCAATTTGGCATTGTTCAAACAATGGTCTGTTGAGTGCATAATATCAAGAAAGAACTTTTAAAAATGTAATGAAGCAAGCAAAACGTAAATTAATCCTACACATGTGGGTAATAGTTAACGAAGATTTGGCGTGAAAGTTTTAATCGCATGTGTAATTGTATCTAACCCACATAATTGTTGCTGCACATGAATACTAAAATTATTTCATTCGTGATTATTTTATCAAATGACCTTGACAGGTTAAATAAAATTAGCAAATGTTTACAATTCTACATATGATTTTGAGAGTGTTATTTTGTCTCATCTTATGATGGCTTGTTTGTTGCACATATTTGGTTAAGTAACTGTATGAACCATTTGTCAGTGGCCCAACCAGTTGTTTGGCCTAGTTTCTAAAAAATACAAATGACCATTGTAATCGGACACGCTGGAAAGTTGTTGCACAGCTGACTGCCACATAGCGAAGTCAGTTGATGCCAGTTAGCTTAAAATTTCATTTAAGAAATAGATTTGGTTTTGCAAATAGTTCTCGATACCAACACTTTCATCAAGCAATAGCTATATTATCACACAAATTTAAACCCGCTTGAAGTTTCGGCGTGGACTTCGAAAACTCAAACAATATCTGCAACACAGCTTTAGCAAAACATGCCGTTTAACTTTTGTTTTGGTGAGCCAATCATTTACCCAATCCCATTTGCAAAGATGTTCAGTTGTTAACTCATAGTCAATAAGATGAACAGAACAACCTACAGGAAAGTATTTCATTGCAATACACACAGCTTCATGTTTTCAAAGAACGATGTAACGTACCAAAGTCGGCTCAGAATATTTCTGTTTAAATTCATTTTAATTGGTTGATATTAGGAAAATTAGGACCCAATGTTTGTTTCAACACTTCAACTTTGACATGCAATGTTTTTGTTGACCCTTGATTACGTTTTGCAAAAATGTCATGGCCCATCGGCTTACAACATGGCAAAGTTTCTATTTTATGGACTTAAAGTCCCGTGAAAGTATTAAACGATTTTTTTGGGTGGAAATAAGAGCTGAAAAAGAAATTGAGTTAAGACAATATTTGGGTTGGATTTAGCATTAGGTGTAAATAATTTTATTTTGTGGTTATGGTTCCACCGCAGTATAGTGAGTCTGTTTGGCTCTATCCGTCATCTCAACAACACGAAACCTTACGTTAAATATTTAAGTAAGTATTTTGAGGAGTGAAATTTACGAAATCATGCGTGCAGTCATTTAGCAAAACAAGCCAACAAAGCAAACTAATTGCGATAAAAAAAAAAAATTTTTTTGCGAAAGATATTTTGATCAGTCTATCAGGTGCAATGTGCAACTTTACCTGTAGCAAGTTTATCCTTAGGCCCGTTTACACTATACGTAGTGCGCCTGCCTATCGTTTTGTATCGGTTTGCGCGCATATTGTGAGGGTATATGTGCGTAAAAGTTTTTTAGTTTTGTCAACTATAATTATAAGTTAATTGAGAAAAACATGATATGTGCCAATATAAAAAAATTACGTAGAGCATTTCATTTAGTAAACTCTAGTACGCACCGAAAATTGCAGTTTAAACGGAAGTGATGGTAAGCTCAGGTGCCACATAGTATAGTGTAAACCAGGATTTAGGGTAAGGACATATAAGTTGAAATATGTATTACGTAACCAAAGGCGCCGAACACGGGTATGCCACACGTTTCACAACCAATGAATTATTCGCATTCATTACAATCATGGCAATTGTAACGTCTTCAAAAAGCATTGGAATTTGAACATTAAAGGGTGGTAAAAAAATAAAACGAAAGTGTGGGCGCTCGCTTACGGGAGAAGGGGGAACACCGCTGTCGCGGCACAAAAGTTGGTACTTATAAAAGTTAACGTGTTAGCTTGTCAAACGTTTCTGGCAGTTTAGGACATCGTTTGAAGTGCACTAAACTTTGAAGTTAATAATGCGTCACATACGATTCACTGCGTTAAATATGCGACACGTTCACTAGAAAAACCGGTGTGTTGTAACAACACGCCAATTTTGAAGCCGTATACAACACACGACACACCGAGCCGTGTTGTGAGGCGGTGTGTTGTTTGGAGGTGTGTTGTTCAACAACACGCCTGCCGTGTCGTCGAACAGCACACTTGCCGTGTCGTCAAACTGCACGCCTGCCGTGTCGTCGAAAAGCACACTTGCCGTGTCGTCGAACAGCACACCAGACGTGCCGTCGAACAGCACACCAGACGTGTCGTCAAACTGCACGCCTGCCGTGTCGTCGAACAGCACACTTGCCGTGTCGTCGAACAGCACACCAGACGTGTCGTCGAACAGCACACTTGCCGTGTCGTCAAACAGCACACCAGACGTGTCGTCAAACAGCACACCTGTAGTGTTGCCTACCACTGCAGTTTCACGACACACCTAGTGTGTCGTTCAAACACACTACCTCATAGAACACGCATGTTGCGTGTTGCCAAGAGTAAGTATCAAACCACAATAGAGCAAATACCGTGTTGCTTTTATTACATGGTGCAGAAAGGAACAGTGCATAATAAATAAGAAAGAAAAGTTATCAAAGAACAAAAATAAGGAACACTGGATATAAAAAAAAGCTAAAAACACTTAACACTGCGTATAAAAAAACAAATTGAACAGTGGATAGATAAAAAATGAACAGTAAATATACAAAAAAAATTGAACAGTGGATAGATAAAAAATGAACAGTAAATATACAAAAAAAAAATTGAACAGTGGATAGATAAAAAATGAACAGTAAATATACAAAAAAAATTGAACAGCGAATGTAAAAAAGAACACAAAAAACAGTTGCGGCACAGTGATTTTTTTTACAGTAATTGATTAAACGTACAAACTAAAAGTTAAACCCAGCCCTTTTTAATTTGCCATAAAAGGTCTCGACCTTGCTGGGTCTAAGCACCCTTTTTTTGTGGGAGGCCTGCAAACTATATGCCCCATGTTCTTTTAAAATGAGGTCCTCCACAAAGTAGGAGAAGTTTTTAACCTCCTTGGGGTATTCGATATTGAAGGCATAATGACATGCAAACCACAGGGTTACACAATAAAAAATTGAGGTATCCTTTAGTTCGGCGATGCACATAGCATCTACCCACAAAAAAGCTTGAAGTATCCGGCCATCATCTTCATTCAGAACAATACACGGATACTTAGGCATGTTTCCAGGTTGGTCCTGTCAATAAAATAGCCAATATTACACCATCTTTAGACAAACATACAAATTGTAATACCTTTTTTTTGTAAGTAATACATGGAAACAAGTATTTTAGAGCTTTAAGTAGACTTAATACAATTTCCTACCTTTGCCAATAAAAAAATGCTCCTGCTCTGCTTTTGAGCCACTTCTTTCTCTGCGTGTCTCAGCAGAGCTAGCATTTGTTTGCCAGATGGTTCCTCATCATCTGGCACATTAATTGTGTCATTTGTCTTTATAAGGCTGCAAAACAACATATGTTAAAAAAAGTTGAAATGTAATATAAAATATGACATATGCAATAGTATTTACATGTTGAAGATTTCTTCCTGTTTTTCTTTGCTATATTCTTCTAAATCCGAAATGGTGGGGGATAACAGAAAGCCACCAAGTGCAATTATCTACAAACAATAAAATAGGTGTCACAAATAACAACCAAAACTCCTAAACAGATAACGCTTTTTTAGAGTGAAACTACAATATAAATTTTGCTTGTACAGATTCAGCAATCATAATATTCATTGAATATTTACCACATAAGGCTTTTGGAGGAATCCAAATTCTTTAAAAGTTTCCTCCATTTTCCGTGGTGTTTCTGTTATCCACTTTTTAAAAAGTGGAGCCAATTGCCTAATAAGGTTTCGTACATGATTCTGCAAGAAATTACAGTGTTACTAACAATATGTATGAGCGAATGTTTATAAAATTTACCTGGCGACTTCGCAATTTGGAAATTTCTTTTTTGATTTCCATTTTTAAAGATGAGAGCAAGCTCTCATTTTTGTCTCTATCTTCTGCCAGAAAGCCCACAATTTCACCTGAGGTAGGCAAAGTGTTTGAAGTGGAGCCATGTTTTGTCCTTTTGTGGTTCCGGACACTTTGGCTCAGATCTTTTTTTAGACGAGCCTAGACAAAAAATATGCTTCACTGATCCTGTAAAGTACTAAGAACCTACACATATTCAAAAACATACATGTCGATGCATTGCCCCTGGGTGGACAAAAGGATCTTCCAACTGAGGAAACCTTTTAATTAGGTGCAGGCATAGTTTGTCATAGTCATTCGACAAATCATGCTTCATGGTTAAAAAAAATCTTGCAGATTCTCGGATTAACTTTGAACGGACCACTGGAATCCTGTTGTTTTCTTCCGCTTCCAAAATCTCTTTTGAGTACAGTGGATATGGAATATCCACTGGCAAGCTTCTATCTTTGTTTTGAGTGGACACAGCCACATTTTCAATGTTTCTTAAACATGATGGCTGCGTCTGCAAACTCTGCATTTCACAACTTGCCGATGTTGTTGTTTTATTCTAAGTAATTTATTATTGTAAGACAATATTGGCATGTGGCAATAACTGTTGCAGTAACAAAGTCAACTTACTTGACTGAACTCCTTGATGGCTTTCATTACTTTTAAGCACTTTCCGATTGGCCTGTAACATTTCGCAATATAAACTGCATGTCTAAAGAACCATAAGAATGGGAAGATAACTTACTTGATACCAAGTTTTTCCAACGTCCATTCTGTGACCTCACCAATTGTGTCATCATCAATTCCTTCATCTAACAACACAGTAACCAAGAAATACATTATGTGTTATTGAAAAAGTTCTCTTTGATTACCAAACTACAAATAAACTTGGCATGACAATATAAAAAGTGTCATTAATATCTGTTTGTAGTCATTTCCGTAATTTGCACAACATTTTGAAATTATACTGACCTTTCATGGTGGTTGCAACATCACCAAGTCCACATTTGTTAAAAAGATCAAAAACAGTTAAATTACTCATTTTCATGTATCAACGCTTGCTTACTTATCGCACTTCAAAGTCTCAAATAAAGAAGCGAAAATAAAGAAGCGAAAATGTTTCGCGCGTTCCCGCCTTAACGGTTGGTTGATTTTGAACGTTTTTCATGTAGAAAGTTAACAGTTAAGACATCAAAAATATAACTTTAGCGGTATGTTTTATGTCTGTTTTGATTGCAATTTTTGTATTTAAAAAAAATTAATCTTTTATGTGTTACAGTGTATTTTTTGTTTGTTTATATGTGACCTGTGAAGTCACGTGACCTGTGAAGTCACGTGACCGACGAAGTCACGTGATACATGCCAACAAGCAATCAATAAACTGCACTGGTGCACAGTTTACATTACACCGTACGGTCGTTGTCTAACGTTAAGTCATGGCACTTTTTAGATGTTCAATATGTTTGTATGAAACATTGGAAGTGGAACTTTATTATCAGCATGTAATGAATTTTCATCGCTATGATAGCCGATTTAAAGTGAAGTGTACCCAATGTGGCAGGGTGTATCGGAAGGCAAAATCTTTTCAACAACATATGCGCAGGGTTCACAAACTTCACAACTTGCAAACCAATCAGTTAATTCCAGCAACTAGTCCCGAACAAAACGAGGTTCCGAATCAAAGTGGCGATGAAAGCATTCTACCAATCTCAGGCAGTCCTTTCAAAATTGATTACAACACAGAATTTGCAAAGTTTTTACTTTTGCTTAAAGCCAGGCATTCTATGAATGATTCTTCCATTGATGATGTTGTATCTTCACTGGATACATTTATAAAGAGCCTCACCAACAGCCTCCAGGAAAATTTAATGCGGGCATACCTAAATGATAGGTTAAGCCTTACAAAGATACAAGAAATTTGTACTGCTGATGAAGCAACAAACTTGCTTTCGTCAAGTTTATCAAGTGGGCCACAAAGAATGAAATTCTACAATCAAAAGTTTCGGTTAATTGTAAGTTTATTAATACATACTTATAAGATATATATGACGAAAGGTGTTTAAATTATTTTTTTTTGCTCCAGGAGCCGTTAACGATAAATCTGGGTCATCGATTTGTGTGGAGTTACAAGAAAATTTCTGCCAAACAATCAAGTTCCCAAAAAGTGATTAAAAAAAGACTTTTAAAACAGAAGCCTGAAAATTTTTATTACATCCCCGTTCTTAAGACTATTGAGGTAAGTCATTGTAAAATCCCTAATCCATAAAGTAAAGAAATAATGTTAAACACATTACAGAGTCTTCTATGCAATCCAGACGTTTTGTTTGAAACTGAAGATCAAAGAATGGCCACCGAAGGCCTGTCTGATTATTGTGATGGACTATTTTTCAGATGCAACCCTTTATTTAGAAATCATCCAACAGCCTTGCAAATTGTTGGGTATTATGATGACATTGAAGTTGCAAATGCCCTTGGATCAAAAGCAACTAAGCATAAACTTGGTACCATACAAATAATATGCATTGTGCAAATCAGTTTAATTTTTACTTCTCCATTTTAAATGTTTGTTTAGGATGTTTTTATTGGATGTTGACAAACCTAAGACCCAAGTATAGATCTGCCAACCATACAATACAACTATTTGCAGTAGCAAAAACTTCATACATCAAAAAATATGGTATTGATCGGATTTTAAAGCCTTTTGTTGATGATCTAAACCTTTTGTCATCAGTAAGTGTGCATTATTAATTTAAAAAAAAGTCAAGTACTTACTTTGTAAAAACTTATTTACCACATATTTAACTTTTTTTATCAGGAAAATGGCATCACAATTAAAACATTTAATGGCAATCAAGTTATTCGTGGTGGTCTTTTAGCGTTCTTAGGAGATACCCCAGCCCAAAATCTTGTTGGGGGATTTAAAGAAGGGGTTGGTTGTGCAACAAGGATGTGCAGAACCTGCTACTGTTCAAAAACCACTGAATCAAATGAAATGGTTAATGGGGTAATATCACATTTGAGGAATGTTAACGATATTTAAAACCTGAAACTATACTTTGTGTTGCAGTTTTGTCATACAAATTTCACCCCAAGAAGTATTACTGATCATATCCAGCACTGCTCTGATATTTGTGATCCATCACTGAGTATGGGTGCCTCAACTTACTGGTCTAAATTTTTGGGAGTGAACAGGCTTTCCATTTTAAATGATGTGAAGTACTTCGATTTGTGTCAGTGCTTGCCACATGATTTAATGCATGTGGTGTATGAGGGTGTTGTACCTTATGAAATTAAGCTTGCTCTACGGAAGTTCATTGATGAAATGCAATTGTTCACAATTGCCTGGTTTAATGAACAAGTGGCAGAAATGGATTTGTATGGCTGTGAAAATACAGACCGGCCATCACCTTTGGATCGAAGAGTTATTAATGCAGATGGCCATAAGCTTAACCAATCAGGTATTAAGATACCACTTAACTTCTTATTTGCAAAAATAATTAATTACAGTAGTTGCAAAAAATAATATGTTTTTAGCTGCTCAAACAATCACTTTGTGCAACATACTTCCATTCATACTTGGAAAAATAGCTCCACATGATGATCCAAATTGGAAGTGCCTCAGATTGCTTCTTCAGATAGCCAATTTTTGCCTGGCCATAAAATTTTCATGTGAAGACGTTGGTATTTTAGCTTCACTGATTGAAGAGCATCATACCCTGTTTGTCCACTTGTATGGTCAAGAATGTGTCACACCCAAATTTCACTACATGGTCCATTTGCCAAATCAAATTGTTCAGTAAGTAAGAGTGTTTTGTATTTAATGCAAAAAATGCAACTAATATGTTTTTAGATTTGGACCACTTCGAAATCAATGGTGTATGAGATTTGAAGCTAAACATCATTTCTTTAAGAAAGCAATGTGTAACCGAAGTTTTAAAAATGTGGCACACACACTTGCATATCATCATCAACATTATTCTTGTTTAAATGCTGTGAGCAAAGGACATCAGATCACAAACTTTTTGAGTAAAGGCATACAAAACACAACAGGTAGTTTAAAATTTTTGGGTTGTAACTTTTTTTATTCTCATTAATTTTTTTAGGAGCTCGGAACATTGAAAGCAATGAAGAGTTGGACATGAGACTGGCTGATTTATTTTTAGATGCTGATCAGGGCCTTGTAGAGTAAGTTATAAATAATACTTCGCACATAATGCTTAAAATAAGAAAATGCAACCTTGTTTGCAGATTAATGGACGTTCAGTTCAATGGGATTGTTTGGGATTCTAGAGATGTAGTGTGTTTAAATGAAGGAGGGGGAGAGGATTATCCAGATTTTGCAAAAATAATGTCAATATACTTGGTTTAACCACCAAGTTGTGTTGCTTCTGCAAAAATTAACAACTGAAAGTTTTTCATCTGCATTTTTGGCATATAGTGTAAGCAGTACAGAGGACACATTTGTTCAGTTTTTACAAGACATACCATTGTGGTTTCCATTGCATTCTAAAAAATGTGATGATAAAGTGTATGTGAAACTTGTTAATTCTACAAGCATTGAATCCTTTTAGTAAGTTTTGTTGGTAATGGTTGCATATTTTTGTGAGCAGTGTATAAAATCCTTGTTTAGTTTTTTGTGTTATTTTTTTATGTCACCATTGCATTCCGAGAAATGTGATAAAAAGTGTTTGTAAAACTTGTTATACTTCTACAAGCAATAAAACCTTCCAGTGAGTTTTGTCGGTAACGGTTGTGCTGTTTTGTATGTTTGTATGACCTCGTCTTTGCATTCTTTTGTTGGTAAATACAAATACAGATTTTCAAAATTGAATTGTTTACTTGGTTAATATAGTGCTTGGCGCAAACAACACGCTAAGTGTGTAGACAGGCCATCTAGACTAGAAAACAACACACCGCCCGTGTTACCTGCAGCATGCGGCGTGTTGTTTATCAAATTCGCGGTGATTTAACTCGGCTGTCGCGACAAGAACACACCGTAAGTGTGGTTGAAGCACACCATTCTGCTCACATTGATCAAAAGTGTTGCAAATATTAATACTCTTCAATTAATACTCAATTTACTACTATTAGCCTTATTATCAATTTTCTCACTTCAAGTCAATCAAGAGAAAAAAGAACCTAAAAGCCGTTTCGTGCGTTCCCGCCGTTACGGTTGAGTGATTCCAAAGTCAAAAGGAAAGCAACAAAACAACACGGCGGCGTGTTGTTCTGTGTTCCTAGACTTAAAACGGATCACCTTGACCTTGAAACGACACACCTGGCGTGTTGTCTGTCCTGTGCGGCGTGTCGTTAAGCGAATACACATCGATTATCGCGGTAACAACACACCTGCCGTGTTCTTAAGACACACCGTTAGTATGGTTGAAACACATCGGCGTGTTGAAACAACACACTGGTTTTTCTAGTGTTGTAAACGAAACAAACGATTTTATAACGTATAAAACGATTTTGCTGGGCCAGAAGTGTACGGGCTTTGTTACGTGAAAACAAAGCATTTTTGACGTCATTTTGTGACGTCATATACATGGCATACCCGGGAAGTCGGCGCCTATGTACGTGACTATTTATTTGTCATTTTTTTCTACGTTTGCGGACGTAAAACGTTCAACTAAAATTTGTTTAGAACATTTTAGGAATTATTATTCCTTTGTTTCTAACCGAAGTAAATTATAAAATGCTAAAATCATGTTTCATATTACAGCACTCGTACGTCAAATAATTGTTGAAAATACATATTACTTAATTAACTAACTTGAAGAGAAATGGGTTCTCAAGATTTGTGTTCTGAGCAGAGTAATATTTGCGAGAAAATGTTTATCGAAAGTGAAAATCAACAACAACATACGATTCAAGCCAACAGTAAGAAGTCCTATCGATGTAATATTTGTGAGAAAAAAATCAGCACACGTGGAAATTTGAATAAACACTTGTTGATTCACACCAAAGAGAAAACCCATCGATGTAACGTTTGTGAAAAAACATTTAGCCAACGTTGTACTTTAAAAAAACACATGTTTTCTCACAGCAGTGAGAAACCACATCAATGTGATATTTGTAAAAGAACATTTGCCCAACGAGAACTTTTGAAAAGGCACATGTTTATTCACACAAATGAGAAACCTTATCGATGTGATGTTTGTGAGAAAAGCTTCACTGCAAACGGAGCTTTAAAAAAACACATGAGGAGTCACACCAATGAGAAACCTTATCAATGTAACATTTGTGAGAAAAGATTTATTGGCTGTGGAAATTTGAAATCACACATTATGACACACACCAACGAGAAACCCTATATATGTGAAATATGTGGAAAACGAAGCAGACAAGTTGGAGATTTGAAAAAACACATGATGACCCACACCAATGAGAAACCTCATCGATGTAATGTTTGTGAAAAAAGTTTTGCCTTAAGTGGAACTTTGAAAGTTCACATGTTAATACACAACAACGAGAAACCCCATCAGTGTCATGTCTGTGGAAAAAGATGTCGCCAACATGGAGATTTGAAGAAACACATGATGACTCACACTAAAGAGAAAATCCATCATTGTGATCTTTGTCATAAAGGCTTTGCCCATTTGGAATATTTGAAAAAACACATGCTGACTCACACAAAAGAGAAACCCTATCGTTGCCATTTTTGTGAAAAACGATTTGCCCAAAATAGAGTTTTGAAAAAGCATATATTGAATCATACCAACTGCAAACCCCATGTAATGTGTCGATGTAATGTTTGTGAAAAATTTTTTTCCCAACGAGGCAGTTTGAAAGCACACATGTTGGCACACACCAATGAAAAGCCGTATCGATGTGATGTATGTGAAAAAACATTTTCCCAACGAGGACATTTGAAAAGACACACGTTGACACACACCATTGAAAAACCCTACCAATGTAATGTTTGTGAAAAAAAATTTCGCCGAAACGGAGATTTGAAAAAACACATGATGACTCACGCTAAAGATAAACCCTAATTATTGTGATGTTTGTGAAAAACAATTTGCACAAGATGAAAGTTCAAAAATTCACTTGTTACAACACACAAAAGAAAAAAAAACATTGATGTTTTGTTTATGAAATAAGATTCAGTCCGATGTGGGATTTGACAAATGTATGTTGACACACAGCAAGAAGTAACTTAAATGATGTGATTGTAAAAAAATGTTTTTGTAGGAAATTTGTTAAACTACAACAAAAGTTGGAAACAAATTTAAACCCAGATAACATTATTTTGTGTTTTCTTTTGGCTTTACGTGCAAAGTTTTAACTATAAATTAAACATGCATTTCTTGAAACTCATCAGTGCTTTCAGTGGCAAAGTTTTAACATGTTGAGTATGTATCTTAATATACTTTACCCAGCTCAATGCTTGTTGGTGATTATCATTTAAATTTAGAAAAACAATAAGTCATATATTCTTAAAGTTTTAAAAATAGATATTTCACCTTTACATCATCATCACTATCTTAAGAACAAATATATCACATATTAGTAAAACAGTATACATTAAAGAACTGTAAAAAATGCATGAAATTAATATTTAAAACGAACGTTTTCACCTGAAATCAACACACAGTAAACTAGACTAGTATGGTTGTCATTTTTATCATATTTTTATTCAAGACGAAGCTAAAATGTATTGTTGGTGCATAATACAAATATCAACAAAACAAACGCTTGATTTAAAGCTTAACAGATAGTTTACTTTTTGCAGAATTTTGTCTGGTTTGCAAAAATATCATTTAAATTAAACTCAATGGCAGTTTACATCACATACAAAACTGAAAAAAAAAATGAAGTTGTGTGGTTAACAAAATATAATTATTTCTAAAGTGATGCTGCAAAAAGGGTATGGACAAGTTGGAAAGGTAAAAGAATGACACCAACTAGAAGCTAAAAATCAGAATAGTCACACAGCCAGAGTATATAGATGTGAAAACAATTTTCAAGGAGACTAACATGCATTTTAATGTCTTATGTTTAAGACTGTATTAGTGCAACATTCATCAGAAGCATTGGATGAATTGACCTAAAGGCTGAGACAAATATAAACTGGATAGTACTGAACAAGTGTAAGATTTGTAATAATCAGAAATGATTGGTGTATTAGCGCAAAAAAAAAACTTTTTGTTCCCCTTTTTATTAAAAAATATCTTATCAGTTGTATAGTGTGGAACGACATTGAAAAGCATCTACGAAAAAATAAATTGTCCATAGTAATAATGCACCTCAATATTTAATAGTGATATAAAAGGCCTAAAGAAACAAACAATGTATATATATATATATATATATTGTCAACAGTTGTTTTAATAACAGAAAATGAATGCCATTCAGCGCATTTCATAGCTATACTGACAAAACCACTATCCGATCTCTTAGTGTAGCAGCCGAAAGTTTACACATTGCAACAACTGTGCTATCCATTTTTGCAACATATTAATTTGGCTGTTTATTAATTTCCAATTTGGAATTTCATTTCAATATTATGATTGTCTCTGTGATTTTAAATTTATACTAAAGATAAATATAACAACCCACTTTAAAGCTGCATTCATTTTCAACCCAACAATTACGAGTAAAAATTTATTATGTTGTGGGTACAAACGATGTTGAAGAACGTAAAAACATAACATCCAAAATAACCTGTTCAGTCTGTGGTATTTAAAAAGAACATGAATTTGCAACACATAAGTTTAAAAAGAGTAAAAAATCTTAATGGCCATCCAACTTCTGTATCATAACAATTACAATTAGGCCAGTAATGCAGCAACAGTTAATGAGAAATTTAATGCCTTAACATGCAATAATGTAACATTTTTTAAATAAAAAAGGAATAAAAATTATCTACAAATACCACAGATAACTATCTAGAACTAGGTTATTACATTTATCAGATGGGGGAATGCAAATAATATTTATTTATTTCCCAGACCTGTGTAAGTAAGCAAAGTAGAACAACGTTACAAAAAATTGCTGTAAAAGCAAAGATTTTAGTTGTAAGTTAATCAAAGCAAATTACATAAGTTCTTTTTTACCAGGGAGCTTCATTTACAATTGAAGAATTTTCAATATATTTCCATGTTGTTTATCACCAAAGTAGTAAGAAGGTACAAACCCAAAAGATGTATGACCAATAGTTGTTGTAAAACATCATCCATTCATATCCAGTGGACCTGTTAAAAATAAAATAAAAACTGTTTACAAATTTTGTGTGAAAGTTGTGCTCAAAAATGATAAAACTTGTAATAATTGTTTCAAAACTTATGCAAAATGAAACGTGTCACTGCAAACATACACAGGTGACAAACCTGTGATTGATTACATCAAAGGTTCCCAACCTTTGGCAATGAATTCCTTCGTTGACAATTCAAAACATTTTCATTCCTCCCCCCATGGACTACATAATGGTAGCTTAATCATACAAAAAATCTTTTAAAATTGGATCTTTATCAACTTTACAGATTGTTTGCCCAGAGTTGAAGTGTCTCTTTACAAACCAGATGTAAATTACAAATTTAAGTAAATACTCCTCTCAAGCTTCCCAAATTGGAAAGCGCTGGAAAAGAAGAGAGATTTTCGTCTTCATTCAATAAGTTCTTCTGCATGAGATTTCATTCATTTCAATCTTTCATTCACATTCGCTTTTCTTTCCAAATCTAATGTACACATATCATGACAACTTATTTTGTTCTGCACTGGTCTTTTATTGCTGCCCTGAAAGAGTTTTCATGGAAGGTAGGATGTCAATTTTAATGCTGGATGTGCAAATTCTATTTTTTGTTTGTTTCAGTTTTGCTACAAAAATATTTAAACCAGTAAGTCCCAACCTGGCGTTCGCGGACCCCCAAGGGGTCCGTGAGATGGTTTCAGGGGGTCCGTGGAGGCAAACATTTTTGGAACCAATAACCAACAGTAAAATGTGTGTAACTTTTCCAACCGTTTTTACAATCCTGCATACAAGTGCAGACTGTTTATCAAATCTTTGGGTCAGAAAAAAAATACTCTTTTGTGATTGTTATCTCCATTGTGACATCAAAACACACCGAACAACGGAATTATTGTGCTTTGTTTCAATTACCTTTGAACACTAGATACTTTATCTCTTTGTTGCTACGGTACAGACTTTCATTGATTTCAGGACTATGAAAGTTGATTAAAATGCTGCCCAAAAAGTATAATGACGTTAAATGCAAAAAACAAAAAAAACATAGAGAGATTTGCGGAAAATTACGTTGGGGGTCCGCTGGCGTATAAAATTTACAAAAGGGGTCCGTGACTACAAAAAGGTTGGGAACCACTGATTTAAACGAACTAGATACGCTGAAATATTTATAAATTGGTTTTAAAAGCATTTTTTCATTTACAAAAAAACTGAGTATCTTGTTTGGGTAACCTGTTAAAATGAAACGCAAACAAAACCTTCCTGCTGATCAAATTTTGTTTCCGAGTTTGCAACTTAAAAACTGTGACTCAACGGTTTTATGATGACTATTAGGACAAAATTGAAAAAGAAGACAATGTGAACAAATTTGCATTGACAAAAGCATTTAAATATCGTTGATTCGTAGGTAAGGCGTTTGAAAGCAATTTTTGAAACTACTCAATCTTAGTTTAAAACGAGCATTATTGTCCGTGGCTTGCTAAGAACAAAACAATTATCTGCTACAGCGTCCATTCGTGTTAGCCGGCAACAGCAGTACAATTTGTTCGTACAGTACTATCACAACATCTGTGACATTAAAACAACTAATTTACCCGTAAACAGTGTTATTGGCAGTCTTTCATGTCATATTGAAGTGATCAATTTGCTCGACAACGTGGTTTAATTGCTGCTTACAAATACACATTAGCAACATATACCGATGGAAAACTGCGACCTATTTAAAGTTTGCAACTGCCTATAGCATCTTAAAGTCGCGAGCCAGGTCAGCGCCCGATTGTTTGGACAATAGCTGAATGACCGGTTGACGTGTCGTCATGTGTTTAAAAGTAGCAAGCTTTTGTCGATCTCGCCCTTTCTGCTGATCGTGGATACAATGAATAACATAAACAATTACGTCTACAATAGTCAGATATAGTAAGAGCAGGTAATGGTTTTAACTTCATCCAATTTTCTGCATGTCAAAAGAAACTAATGTCCGCACAAAGTGGAATTGAAAGAACAATGTTTTCAAGTAAGCTTGATATTGTTTTGGGACTCAGGCTTAAGACCTAAAAATGCAGGAAACAATTGACCTGCTCGCCAGCGCTGTTTGTAAACATATTTTCGTAGAATGCTCCTGTCTACTTAACCGTAACGACAACTACGCACTGTCGTCACTTCACCAATGGTCAATTTCACACATCAGTGCGTGAAGTCAGTGCCCCAAGGCTTTGTACTAATACGAGTCTAGCGTTTCAGCTAAACGTATTGACTTAAATCTTTGGGTAAGAAACATGTTTTATTTGTGCAGAATGGTATTTAGTGATATATTTTCTGTAAACAAACTAGGCGATTTTGAAGGGGGAAAAAACAGACAAAAATAAACCTTTTTTTGTACCACCTAAGCTCTGGAAGTATTAAATTGTTTTTCATTTGATGCTGAAACCCTACGTAGCATTTAACTTGTCCCTGACTGCGTGCTCTGATTTTAAACGAGTGTAGCGGTCATGATATTAATGTGCACAAAGTTTATGTTTAACGTTAGCATGTTGTTTGCAATAATGTTGTGTTTAACCTCATTATAACTGGATGTAAGTGTTGGTATTTCCGTTCTCATGCAAGTCATAAGATATTTTTAGCTCTTTTTGCCTCTAGAATGTTCTAATGGTAAATAAGGTGTTTGTTCATCATTACGCATACTTCCTCATGTTTATACTGTCGTTTCCGTTTCAAGTTTAAAGTAGAACACAGCCGCTCGTATCTGAGAAGAAGCATAGCAGCTCGGTCCGAGGGCGCTATGACTTTATAAATTGCACCTTTGCCATAAAATGAATTCTATAACTTAAAGGAAAAAAGGTTTCACGCAATAGCCAATATTTTGCTCTACTCTATATAAGTTAGCTTATTTTCGACTTTGTCGCCGGTGAATTCTTGGTCTATTCTTAAACTATTTTTTAGTCTTCTATTTTTATCCCATGTGGACGTAGCTGATTTGAACGTTCGCCATTAACGTTATTCAAGAATACAAAGAAAGAAGAGACTTCTGCGTGGCTGTTAATCAGTCAGCTGTTATTGAGATGCAAATATCAGACTTACCAAACAATTTGCAATGAACATCATAGTTTACATTGTAGCCGCCTTAAACAAGTCGCCATCGAGGCAGGCATGTCTACACGAGTCAGTTGCTACCTGAACTGCGTGCAAAAGTCGGAGGTCGTAGTAAATCACCATTACTTGAAACCAGTCCTATAGTGTTTGCTAGTAACGGGCAATTTGTTCGAAGACCCACCTGTTATTCAAACTATTGTTATTTGTGTCCATTGTTACTTAAAGTGCAGTTGTCCAGTTACTGGCCGTTTGCGTATTTTATAATTACGCGTCAGATGTTTGCAAGCGATACATTGTTGCACAGGTTATGCCTATATAATAAGCCAGCTTTATATGATTACAACGAAAAAACATAGCAACGAACTGCCGCAGCGTCTATTTGTGTGAACAAGGTAGGCAGGCAAAGAAATTATTGCCACAGCATTATCATATATTTAAAAAAAATACTGTGTGCTGGAATAACATTGCAACCGGACGAACAATGTTTACATGTAACAATGATTGTTTTATTTGCTGTAAAACGTGACAGGTAAGACTTAATGCTTACGATAAATTTGCTTGTATTGCAATTATGTAGAAACGGACACTGTCCAAACGCCATGAAAGCTTACATTACGACAGGACATAATAAAAAGGCCTCGGACGTAATTTGACTTGACAGCCAACACTGTGGACAACCGTATCAACTTGATGTCCTCGCGTCACCGGTAGTCAGTCACACGCATCGATGCGCACAGTCAGAGCCCCGGGCATTGGAGGCTATTTTCAGGCTTAAGTGTTACAAAGTACAGTATTGTCTGATATATTTGTCGCAAAATGCCGTATTATTTTACAATTTTACATTGATTTTAAGATAAAAAAACTGGTCATATATTTTTTCTTTGCAGTAAAAAGTGTAAACAATCAGGGAACCAAGGGGTAGAGTAGGTATTTAGCAGTACCGAGATAAAGCTCGTACGCATGTTAGTTGCATTGGGAAGATAGCTTTGTTAAGAACACACAGTTCAAAACGATTCACCACTGGTCTGTTATGCTAAGTCAAACTTTTGTTATCTTTTAAGTGTGCAGTTTAACTGAGTTAGCAAATGTAACTAGCTCCGCAAAAATAAAGACCACACATGACTATTACCTCCCCCCCCCCCCACTCTTATGACTTTTTGTATTGTCTAAATTCTCGGATTCGAAAGGCGTCTGGTCCACCATATCTGTTAAAATGTTTGTTTGTTCTAATAGTTTAGTTTCGGTTTCAAACAAGACTGAATCAATTGAAGCTATTATTTGTGCAACTGCATGTCTTGAATTAACAAGTATAAAAACTAAAAATTTTAGATTAGCGATCAAAATACTAGTGTTTTATTACTGAAGAGCGATTATCTGTTCGACATGCGGTTTGGACAGTTTGTGACCAAAATAAATATCCCTTATACTCGGACATTTTGGCACTTTTGACGAACGTTTTATACATCTGTCTGTTTTTGCTGAATTGTAAATTTGTATGTTCCATATATCATAAAAAGATGTATCCTTTCGGTGTTCATTTCGTGTATGGTAACCTAAATAACTACGCAGCATTCACCGAACACACTGAGTCAAAATATTTTATGACATTACCCCCTATAAATTTAATCCAAAAATGCAAAGTTTGTCTGACTGATTACATAATTTTGCCTCAAGACGATACATTAGTCTCGGCCTAAAGTTTTTTTATTATAGGCAGGTTGTGACATTTATTAGTGGGATTCAACCTGTTTGACAATATTAGAAGTATTTTTCTTTTGTTTCAAACAGTTCAATGACAAAACAACCGAAATAATGGTGCAATAGCCGACATCTCGTTTTTAGATTAAAATGTTATTGTCTTTCTTAGATGAAGTTTAGACAGTTGACTAACCAAGTTGGATAGACATAAAACTCCAGGGAATGTCTTCTAACCAAAACAAACAAGCTCGCAGGAATGGTGAGAAAGGATTTAGTGAAAATGGGAATTTAGAAACACACATATTGACTCACATCAAAGAGAAACTTTATCGATGCACTATTTGTGAAAAAGGATTTGCACAACGGGGGAGTATAAAAAGACATATGCTGACACACACCAATGAGAAACCACATCGATGTGATGTTTGTGAGAAGAGCTTTGCCCTACAGTGGAATTTAAAAACACATTTGTTGACACACACCAATGAGAAACCTTATCAATGTGATGTTTGTGGGAAAAAATTTCGTCATGTTGGAGGTTTACAATATCATACGATGACACACACCAATGAGAAACCACACCATTGTACTGTTTGTGAAAAAAGATTTTGCGCTATTGGAGCATTGAAAATACACATGTTGACCCACACTAAAGAGAAACGACATGGATGTGATGTTTGTGGAATTTTTTTTATCCAGAGTGGAGATTTGAAAAGACACATGTTGACTCACACTAAGGAGAAACCACATCGATGTGATGTTTGTGAGAAATGTTTTGCTATACGGAGTCATTTGAAAACACACCTAATGACACAGACTGATGAGAAACCACATCGATGTGATATTTGTGAGAAAAGGTTTTCCGTACAGAGTAATTTGAAAAAACACATGGAAATACACACCGCTCAGAAAACCCATCGATGTGACATTTGTGAAAAAAGTTTTGCCCTACAGAGTTATTTAAAAAAACACATGATGATACACACCGATCAGAAACCCCATCGATGTGATATTTGTGAAAAACGCTTTAAGCCGGATGCACACAAGAAAACAGAAGCGGCTACGGCAGGGGAAATCCCGGACAGTCTGCGGCGCTCCCGTGCGGTTGTGCGGATATATGCGCACACAGTATTTTGGCCGCATGCCTGAATGGTCCACCTCATTTTCGTGTAGCTTTAAACAATCTTTTATAGAATGAAAACAATGCAAGATTTATTGAAAAGAACTGAAAACAACTTCGAAAAAACAACACAAAACATTAGCAAAAACAATCAATTTAGGTTCACTTTTCATCAATGTTAAATTCAAGAGTACACTCCGAAAATAGTATATTTGTTATTTCTTTCATGTAGGTTTCCATAACTGCTGCAGGCTTTTCCCTTAATTGTGCCACCACAAATTTGCCAAAATGGTCAAGTCGGTCCAATTTTTTTTCCTGCAGCTCTGCAAGATGACTAGAGCTCTGCCGTAGAAAATTTAGCATCTCTGTCTGTAAAATGAAATAGTCCTTATTTTCATAAATACAAAATAAACTGTGGGTCTGTGAGTACCTGTACTTTCTGTTTGTCTGATTTCTTTCTTTGACAACTGGTTTTGACTGGTGTGGGAATCTCAGAAGTATGATCATTTTCTTCTCTAATATTTTCATTGCTGGAATCATCTTGAAATATTGAAAAACAAATATTTAATATCGTATTCAAATAATGAGCAAAACATAAACCACATGACTACTCTGCAAAACTCACACCTACTGACCTGGGTTGTCAAAGACAGACTGGGGTGAACTGCTGGCACTGGTATCAGCAAAGTTGTCTACAGATCTATACAAACAAAAAGATTAATATTTGCCTGATGTTATAATGTACCATCTACATACTCTCTATGCTTAATATAGCCTTCCAAAAAAGATAGTTGCTGGTAATATGGCCACCTCTCTTGTGGAAAAGTACCAGAGCCACTTGGAGCTTCTGTATTCTTTTTGTGTTTTTTTCCATATGCTGTTCTTAGTGTACGCCAGCGCTTCTGACACTGGTCAACTGGAAATTACAGTCAATAAAGCAAGTTAATTTGAAATTACAGAACATAAAAAGAATAGTTACCCTTAGTTTCATTAATTTAGTTATGTAACAAAATGCTTACCTGTAGAGTTCAACTCCTGAGCAATATTTCTCCATGCACAATCTGTTTTGTTTCTAATCTTATGGTCTGGATGACATGGGTTGTAAATTAAGTTTGCTTGTGACATAAGGTCAATAAGCTTTGTATTAAAACTTTGTTCAATATCCATGATACTAAAAACTTGTTCCTGGAGGTTAATCACTTAAAACAATGAAATATTAACTGTTACAAAATCAGTTCATTTACTGGTAAACAAATAAACCAATAAAACAAGCAAACGGTAAGAACAATTGAACCAATAAAACAAGCAAATGAAAAAATGTCATAAACTAATACCTATATGTAAACATTACACACCCCACTGCCATGAAACTGCTCCATCTTTTAAAAAATATTTTTTTAACTCATCCCTATAAAAACCTGGATTTCTAGAATAAAAATTTGATCCAATATGTCCAAGTGAAGCCATATTTACAGATGAAGGAATAGTTTTTCTCCAGTTGCCATTTACTATGTTTCCATTACCATCAAATTGGTCCCCATAAATATGGGATGCTGACAGACGTGGACTTTGTAGGAAATTATGAAGAACCACACATGCCTGTACAATACTTTGGGCCACTTCTGGATCACAATTTAGCATTTTATAGAATACTTGAAATCGTACAGCAAGTATACCAAAAGCATTCTCTACAACTCTTCTTCCACGACTAAGTCGATAATTAAAAATCCGATTGTCCTGACTGAGGTGACGCCCTGGGTATGGCTTGATTATCCCAACCTTTAATGGAAAGGCATCATCAGCAGCCAAATAATAGGGAACATGTGTGTTAGATCCTGGCAAGCTATTACGGCTAGGAATTTGTAAAGAGCCTTCATCAAATTTTTTTCCTATTCTGGAATTGCTGAAGATACCCCCATCACTATGTCGACCAGAGTCTCCTATGTCCACAAGAATGAAACGATAATGTGCATCACAAATTGCGAGAAGCACAATGGAGAAAAATCCCTTGTAGTTAAAAAATTCGCTGCCACTGTTCGGAGGAGCCTTTATTCTAATGTGTTTTCCGTCAATTGCTCCAATGCAATTTGAGCATTGCCATAACTGATTAAAGTCTTTTTCAATTTCCAACCAATCTTCTGTAGTAGGAGGGCACATTACCAATGGAACCAAACATTTCCAAAGTGCTGAACAGCACTCTTTGATGATCTTGCCTACTGTAGTATGACCTACCCTGAATGAAAAACTCATGTGTAGCTGTGAAGAACCTGTTGCAAGGTATCTCAGGGTCAAAATTAAGCGGCGCTGTGGTGAAATTGCTTTTCTCCATGAAGTGTCTTTTTTTCGTATTTTGGGCTCAATGATCTTTAGCAATGAATAAAATTTTTCTTTACTCATCCTAAAATACTGATGGCATTTGTCTGGGTCTCCACCTCCAAGAAGTTCTTCAGCAAGAATGAATTCAGATTTGCTGTCTCTTTCTTTTAAAATTCCATGCACCCAAACGTTTCTAAATAAAAAAAATTACCTCAATAACGACCTAAATAAGATATAAATAATCCCACTCCAGAATTACCTTTCACAACCAGATAGAATTTCATACATCAAATATGCTTCAATTGTGCTGTGTAAATTAACTAAAGTATCTAAGCAAACCTCATCCATTGTAGCAACACCCTGGTTATAAACTGAAACTATACATTACACATATTTAATATCATGGAATGCTTACAAAACAGTCATTTCAATCAAACTTTAGCACAGGATCATTGTAAGTAACGTGCGGCTGTGCGGCAAAGTAGAACATTTTCTACTTTGTCGCAGACGCCGCAAGACCAAGTAGCTGCGGACGCACATCGTCGCACACGCCCGCTGCCGTCGCAGTGTGCATCAACCGCCGTAAGCTCGGCCGCAAGCCGCGCCGCAACCACCGCAAACCCCCCGCAAGAGTGCATGTGTGCATCGGGCTTTAGACAAGGTGTACATTTGAAAACGCACATGTTGATTCACACCAATCAGAAACACTAATGATGTAGTGTTTGTGAAAGAAGCTTTGACCAAGGCGGAACTTTAAAACATTGGTGAACATTTCAAAATACACATGTTGGCTCACATTAAGGAAAAAACTCATCTGTGTTATGTGTGTAATAAATGTCCTGCCAAAACTGACATTTGATAACTACATATTGCCAGTGGCGTAG
This sequence comes from Phallusia mammillata, assembly GCF_965637545.1. NCBI lineage: Eukaryota > Metazoa > Chordata > Ascidiacea > Phlebobranchia > Ascidiidae > Phallusia > Phallusia mammillata. The sequence goes on along the minus strand of NC_137254.1, from coordinate 2,280,932 downwards.
CAGCCACTTCGCGGTTCTGGCTCTGCGCCAGGGGCGGCAGGCTGCAAGGGGGCGGCAAAATGACTTAAGGGTACACTTCTGGATAAAAGTCAACATTTTTCAAAAAACGTTTTTTGTTCTTGTAAAAAAGGAAATTTGATCAGGATTCTGAATCTGTAAGCCTTTTTTCATAATTTAATTTATTTATTTGTCAAAACTCACTTCAAAGTGAGGCACCCAAGACCTTCAGGGGTACCCCCAGTTGTAAGAGAGAACCATGTTCTGTGTGCTTTACGTGGTTCTCTCTTGCAAGTCCCTTGAGGAAAAAAAAATAACTCAAACAGCTAGATTCAACCATTTCCAACAGGTTTTCGCAGGAGCGAGAAACTGATCTTTGTTTTTCTGGTGAACTCAGTATCAGGGCTGCCACTCCAAGATATTGAGATTTCGGTGCTGAGCTTGGGATCTTGGGAAAAACTTTTCAAACCTTGGGATTTTTTTAAATCATCCGCTTAATACGTTTAAAATACCATTAATACTATTGTTGCGAACAAAAAATATTGTTTTGCAAAAATCGTAACAGTACTTCATTAATTTTGTATTCGCAGCCGTGTAAGTTGATTGAAATTCCCTGTCAAAACTAGTGAGTCAGGCCAGTGCTTAAGGCTTTTCGATGTATCATGTTCCAGCAAAAAAAATGTACAATTTTTTTGTATTTTTCTGATATTTAGCGTCTTTTCAAAGGTACGTGATGGCTTGGACCTGGTGTAACCATAAAGATTATGTTGCCTGCGCCAGGTAGGATTTAAACTGTGCATTTGCCATTTTTTGATTATCTAGGGATTTTTGGACAAACCTTGGGAATTTTTGGTGAGGGAACCGTGGGATATCTTGAAATTCTCAGTGGCAGCCCTGCTCAGTATCAGTGAAGTTGTGGTAAAAGAAGGTGTTGCTCTTTGTGCTAGGAATTATTCGAGCTAGAAAAAGCTTTGCTCATGATTATATTTTTCTAGGCAAACACTTGGCTTAGTGAACCAGTAGTCTAATTGCTCATTAACAGATACCTTTGACTCTGTTACTATAGCAATGGCTTACCAATACTGTTGTGAATAACTGCAAAAATAAAATGCCGAAAAAAGTAAAAGATCTGCGTAGTGTGTGTCCCCAAGTACTAGTACTAGCCTTAGTACCACAAGGGTCCGTTTATACTATGTTTCCATGTCGCGTTTGGTCTTAGCCCAAAACTTTTTTCCATGTTTTAAATTTAGCGCCCAAAATTTGCCGTGTTTTCATGTCGCTAATGCAGTCAAGCGTAACGTGTTTCAATGATCTGTTGCATGGCTCGCGCGGTTCAAGACTAAAACAAAACACTGTAAACTAGACTTGGAATGCAATAAAAACTACAAAACTGTGATGCAAATTAACTTCTACATCTAACGCTGACTTGAGTGAAGTAGATTACAAAAAAATACGAAAATTCGCTTCTGCAGATTAAGTTGATACTGATGTTATTCCAAATGAGCACGTCTAATACTAAGTAATTGGGTTGATGTATTAGGAAGTTTTGAAGCTGAACAAGGAGGAACAACCTGTCACCAAGAACGGCCAGTATGCACTTTATCATTTTTTTAATGACTGATTTTAACCATTCTCAGTTATAATGTTTTATTGGTGTTTGGTCGTTCGTGAGTGATTTATAACACTTTTATGGATATGATGTCACTTCTATGGACAACTGCCTGGAAGCTGGAATTCGACTACATAACCTAATTAAAGAGGATGACCCAATATCAGAATCTTTTCTTCTTGACATAACAGTGTCATTTTACGGCACATGGGTATCACATAGTGTTGGTGTTGCCATCTATTTGTTGATACTGGTGAAGTCACAGATGCGGTGGTCTTGTTGAAATGATTTATATTAGAAATTTAGAATAAATTTGTACATTGTTTCGGTGCAGTTATCAATCAGATCATGTCTGAATGTGTTTGGGATTGTCGATCTTTGTTTACTTCCATTTCAAAGCCGTTTTTCTTGTTATGTGATTTTTTGCTGTTTAAATTGTAACTACTGAGACAGCGAGGCTTCTTTCTCGAGCAATATAAAACTTCAATTATTTTTATTGAAAAGATTGCTTGAACAAAAAAACTATTACAAAATTTGCTGCAGTCTACTTAGGGCGGCATTTTCAACGAAAGCCAGGGGCGGCAGCATATGCTCCTACGCCACTGCCTTGTGTAGCGAAAGAGATATCTGCAAACAAAAAGTTCAGAACCTTACTTAGTTCCTCATAAAGCAGAGTTATAATGTATTTACAACATCACAAATATACTATAGGAAAAACGACAACGCTAAAAAAACATCCAAATTTTAGTACAAGTATACAGCATAGGTACAAAAATGCAAATTGGCAGTCCTACGTCGTCAACATGTATTGTGGCGCCATTAATATGAATGCGTCACTGCATCTCATTGTGCATAACAGGGTTTTGTATGCGAGATTAGTGATTGGTTGTTTCCTGCGCTTGCAAAACCACGCAAGTAACATTGGTTGAACCAAGACTAATCTTCCACCCTAAAAATTAAAACACGCTATGTTTTAAAGCTGTCACATTGTCGTGAGCTGTTTTGGGGGAACTAGTACATCAGTGGCCCAATTAAACGCTTTAAAGTTTTAAATAGTGTTTATTTTTAGAAGGTTATTTAATTTCATCTAGTTGCCGCCTTGTTTTCCTGTAATTGTTGTTAGGTATATCAGTAGGTTCTATACCAAATTTTAGTTAAGAAATGTTTTTTTTACGTTCCAAGAAAAAATACATGCCAGAATGTTTTTAGTTTCTATCTGACCTTGCATTGACTGTTTAATTATTTGTGCTATTTTCGATTGTGGCAACGTGTATCTTGTAACCGGCGTCGTAAAATAATTAGGAAACTTGTAACTGGCATTTTGCATAATGACTAAATGTTTGCTTGTTTAAAAATCGTTTTGTACTTCGTTAGTACTAAGTAACGCATATGGCCTTTATAGTTTATAAAATGTTCTATGTTCGCAACTGAAAATTAGTTTTCAAACAGGTGTAAAAGACGAATAACATTTCCGAACAATCCAGTAACCCTATGCAGCATTTTAACTCGTCTTTTGCCGTGGGCTCTGGTGTCAAACTGGTAAATTGCTTCCTGTAACACGAGAACGTCCAAACGTCGTATGTCCCAGCTGCACAACCGATTCCTGTCTGAATTACATCGTGTCTACGCACAAGCTGTTCATTTTAGCCCAGTTGGGAGTTTGCAAGGTCAAGTTAGTGTGTAGTGTTTTAGTTCGATTTCGTTTGTCTGTTTAGTGGTTTAATATCTTCCATAGCTAAGATATTTCCCTATGATATGTTCAAAAAAGACAAAGGTTTTTACCTCGCTGCTGAAAAGTCCCTCAACTCGGCTTACATATAACTAGTTGTTGCTTATACATGAAATAATTTAAAAAGTAATGAGGTTGTGTAGCTGCGGCCATTTGTACGTTCTGATAAGACTGGTTCGAATTCAGAGCAATCAGTGACCAGTCAAATGCTACATAGTCTTTCTACATGAAACGCAAAACAGTTTGCTTGCCCAGTCAGTAGGTGCAACAATCCTATTATTCATTTAACAGTTCCCTCAAACAGAAACACAATCTTGACTGTCGTGCTATTACACTTTATATTGTAGCAAACATGTCACTCTAGTAATACACACATTGTTCACCACCTAAAGTAATAAACAGTTTCGGTCTAAAGCTGCTTTCGAAACTAGAAAGCCTACTATGTCTCGGACATTTACTGTGCGCACCGATGCGTGTAACCAGTCGTGAAGTGACGTCAGTGCGTAGTTGTCGTCACGGTCAAGCGGACACGAAAAAGGGCTGGCAGATCTAATTTCTCGTGCTAAAGTTGTTTCTAATGCTTGAGGCCTTTTATTGTACTATCCCTCTATGTAAGCCTTTACAGCAGTGGTTCCCAAACTTTTTCATATTTTTTTCAAAACGGCCCCTTTGCCATTATTTCGAGGGCTCGCGGTCCTTAAGCCTAAATGTGTATTTCATAAAAACGAAAGTTGATTGCAGTATTTTAGACAGTTATGCAAAATTGCGCAAAAAATCATTCAAAGACAGCATGTGACATCACAAACAGGACAAAAACATTACGATTGTGCGCGAACAATTGCATTTTTGATAGTTGTCATTCAATAAAGGCCATTGTTTAGCAATGGAGACAGTCGATTATCATTTCTACTTTGATTTTAAAGTTATTTAGTGGCACAATTACTGAGGCCAAGATTATAGAATTACTTCAACCGCTTCGCGGTCCCCCCAAAATTGCCTCACGGACCCCTAAGGGACCGCGGAGCCCAGTTTGGGAACCGCTGCTTTACAGGGATCATTCTTAACACAACGAGTGACCTGATTTAGAGCGTTGGAATGCCTCTGTTACTAGCAAACATTAAAGTAGATCGTATTAAGCAAACATTGGCCGACCGCGGAAATTAACACATATGTTTAGATAGTAAATAGTCGTAAGATAATAAATACTCGTATTACTGGAACCTCTAAAATTTTCTGCACTATAGGAAGCAAATGACTTGTTGAAAACCCAGACACGCTGTCAGAATTTGCAACAATTTAGTTTATGAGCCACCCGGTACAACAAAAGTGTTACTCTCCAGATTTTTATTTAAAAAGCAACACATTTATTTATTGAATGCAGCAATTTGTTTTAAGGCCGGAAGTATAACACTCAATAGTAATAGACTTGTACTACCACAAAGTCTACAAAAACGAGCTTTGGGTGTGTGCACTGATGCGACGAACTGGAACATTCGTGTAGTGACGTCAGTGCGCAGTTGTCGGGACCTAAATCTTACAGATGTGGGTTAAGTTGTATTGACTTAGTATTGTGAATAATCACATAGCTTTAGCGAAACAACATGAAATTTACGCTACTTGTCGCTTTGGCATGCTCTTAAAAGAAACAATCTAGAAAACCACTACAACGTTATAAGAAATGCATCCAGTCATGATTTATTTAACGATGTGTTGTATTGTTGATTAGGTTTACACAACAAAAAACATTAATTTGTGGCAAACATGGTTTAACATTTGATATTATTTTTCTGGTTTTTCTAGAGTGTGTATCATCATAGATTTATTTCAAATTTTCGCTTCTGTTAAGCCTCTACTCGTGTCATCGACAAAAATTGCCTTGATTGTGTTGTGTCGTAATGTGACTTTTTGAATTTGCACTTGCGGTGAAGCGTTTTTTACAAACATCACATTGATAGTTTTTTCTTTAGTGTGTGTCAACATGTGCCTTTTTAAATGACTACTTTGGTTAAAGCTTTTTTCACAAACATCACATCGATGAGGTTTTTCTTTGGTGTGTGTCAACATGTGCGTTTTCAAATGACCACCTTGATGAAAGCATTTTTCACAAACATCACATCGATGAGGTTTTTCTTTGGTGTGTGTCAAGATGTGCGTTTTCAAATTTCCACTTAAACTAAATCTTTTTTCACAAACATCACATCGATAAGGTTTTTCTTTGGTGTGTGTCAACATGTGCCTTTTCAAAGTTGTACTTGCGCAGAAGCGTTTTGCGCAAACAATGCAGCGATGAGGTTTCTCTTTGGTGTGTGTCAACATGTGTCTTTTCAAATTTCCAACGATACTAAATCTCTTTTCACAAACATTACACTGATGAGGTTTCTCTTTAGTGTGTGTCAACATGTGTCTTTTCAAGTCTCCACTTCGGCGAAATCTTTTCTCGCAAACATCACAAACATGGGCATTCACATGGGTGTGTGTCAACATGTGCCGTTTTAAACTTCTACTTAAACTGAATGTTTTTTCACAAACGTCACATCGATGAGATTTCTCCTTGTTGTGTGTCAACATGTGGCTATTTAAATGTCCATGTCGGCGAAACCGTTTTTCACAAAGAACACATTCAAGAGGTTTCTCATTTGTGTGAATCAACATGTGTCTTTTTAAATCTCCCTTTTGAGCAAACCTTTTTTCGCAAACATCACATCGATGAGGTATCTGTTTAGTTTGAGTCAACATGTTACTATCCTATGTTCTGCAAACAAGAATACTACATTCAAAAAATAAGATAGACACTTAAAAACTTTGGCTATTTTATGATCTCAGTCATTCTGTTTTTTCACGTAAATGGGGACAACCCCCTTAACACTGTATAGTGAAGGTGCAGGTGCAGCAGCGCTCTATCCGCCAATACAGTACTGTAATGATTTAATGCTCGCCTAAAGAAATAAGTTTAAAGCAGCTTCAAACTCGTTTTCAGCCTGCATTGCTCTCTAAACATGGTACATAGGCTACAACTGTGTGTACTGATGCGTGTAACTTGACCATTGGTGAAGTGACGACAGTGCGTTGTTGTGGTCACGGTAATGTGAACATTAGCAATGTAGAAAAAAAAAAAACTTGCGCTTACATACAGCGGTGACTGTCTGGTCAAATGTCTGTGCGTTTCTTAAGTCTTTAGCTTTAACCAGAACTCAAGTTAACCCATTTACCCGATTCAAAGCGTTGGAAAACCGTCAGTTTCTACATAAATGCAATGCAAACAAATGTACCGCTTATCGCGATAAAGTATCTAACCTGCTACACAGTACAGCAATTAAATCAATAAATATTACGTGTAAATAATATTCTTCCCAAATATATTTTTGCGGTCACATTAGTTTTTTTTTCAACTAGCAGAAATGCCTTCGCCTGTGTGTTTACAACTTAAACTGTTGGACGCTGCAGAAGTTTTTTTTTAAGCGAGATACGAAGCTGCTTTACTGACACTGGTGCATATTGGCAAGAGAAATGACGACATCGCTACTCACATACGTATGACAAGTCAACTGTAACGACGTTTACTGAGCAGGTGACATTAAGATGCGATGGGCCGTTGCAGATATACACACACATATATATATATTCATAAGTAGCAAAAAAACTAACACAATCAATAAAGTCGTCCCAACAAACGGATCTACTTACTGACACAAACCCAACTAAGCTACTGTAACTGATAGTTGTGTGAACACGAAGTAATTTAAATAATATTCAGTTGCGCAACTGCGAATTATTTTGTACGTTCCCATATTTCAAGAACCAATTGACTTCTTTAAAGTCAGAAAATCAAGCAAGGGCAAACATTACTGCATGGCGTTGCTGCATAAAACGACAAAACACTTAACAAGTCAGAAAACTTGATTGTTCGTGCACCACTAACAGTCTAGCAAATTGAAAAATCGCTTGCAAACGCTAACGCAAGGCTGATATAATACTAAAATGCTATTGTCTCTGTTGACAGTCGGTGTCTGGACAACTGAGCCTCGATAAGCGATAGACAAAAAAAGATAGCAGTTCAATCCAGAAACTTAAATGCAAAGTATCAAAAGGGTGTAAAAAAGGTGTTGTTTCTGTCAAACATGCTGTGTATATGGACGGCAGTGAAACATAAAACACATCCATATTTGATAAGCTGCAGACAGTGCACACTGTTTCGACCTATAAGGTCTCATCAGTGCAGCTGGTGACGAGAGATCGGCCGCATTGGCTGGTGTAGCCATTCAACGGCACTCCAGTTTGTTGGGAGCACAGGGTACAACCCCATGCATCACCTAGTCTGTGCGATGCCACAACTGGACATACAGCACAGATGAAACTGGCTCACAATGGCCAAGCAACTGCTTGGGAACCACAGTGAAGTCGGCTCAGTGTCACAGTATCAATGTAAAAGCATATAGAGCCAATAAATGATAAGCTGCAGACAGTGCACACTGTTTCGACCTATAAGGTCTCAGCATTGCTTGGCCATTGTGAGCCAGTTTCATCTGTGCTGTATGTCCAGTTGTGGCATCACACAGACTAGGTGATGCATGGGGTTGTACCCTGTGCTCCCAACAAACTGGAGTGCCGTTGAATGGCTACACCAGCCAATGCGGCCGATCTCTCGTCACCAGCTGCACTGATGAGACCTTATAGGTCGAAACAGTGTGCACTGTCTGCAGATTATCATTTATTGGCTCTATATGCTTTTACATCCATATTTAAATCTGAATTTTACTAAACAGTCAGATTTACAGAGATAACCAGATTTTTCTAAGGTTATAACGGTTATTAAAAGTAGCACAACATATAGGCAGCGAAAACAGTTAATCCATGCGTTTCAAATATATGCAAAGCCAAATTCTCGACTTAAGTTATAAGCTAACTGGCATCAACTGGCTTCAATGTGGCAGTCTTCTGCACAACAATTTCCTTTTCAGACGTGTCTGATTACAGACGTCATTTATGTTGTTGCAATTAAAAAATCACTATATTTCAGTTCAAGCTCAACACTCGTATTAGCACAAAGCTTTAAATGTCTGGGGCTATGACTATGTGCACTGATGCGTGTTAGTTGACCATCGGTGAAGTGACGTCAGCGCGCAGTTGTCGTCACGGTTACGTAGACAGAAGCAAATGCGAGAAAGAAAAAAAAAAAAAAAGTGAACAAACAAAACCAATAACTCACCAACTTCATTCCGCCAAAGTTTTATTGTTTCAAATAGTAACTCACCAACCTTACTGCGCTGCGGAAAACCCCTCAACTACGCTACCAAGACCAGTTGTTGCGCATACATGAACTATTTTAGAAAATAATTAGTTGTACAGCAGCGCCCTCTAAATTTTGTATGTTTTGATATGACTCTTTCAAAATCAGAAAACCAGTTAAAATCTGCATAGTGTTTCCGCATGCTTCTGCATTAAACGTAAACTATCCTGAACAAACTGTTGCTGCCGGGAATATTTTATCAACAAAATTTTAGCTCTTCCAGCAGTCTTTGTTAAAGTATGCCAACATTTCGATGTCCCATACGAGACACCTTCGTCGGGGTAATGACATAACACAAGTTATTATAAAGCGAAAAGGGCGGCGAAACACACACACACACAAAAGGACGGTGGTAAAAAACGCAGTGCGCACCAATGGTCGAGTGATAACACCTAGCTCAATGGTGCGAAAGCGGCCGATAAGTAATCGGCATTAGAACGTCCGTTTTAACGTTTATCGTGTTGGTGTAAGTATGTATGTTGCATCACCCCAGGAAACCTCGCTTGTGAAAGTGGGTTTCTCTCGTTAACCCCTTGGGAAAACCTAATAATTTTTCTTGATTCAAAAACCAATGTGATTCAAATTCATATTCCTTTTGAAGACTGTGCAGTATCTTTTGAATGTTATGTTGTTAAGTTCTTTGGTATTTTCAATACCCACCACATATTGCCATTTTACTTGCGATTTATAGGTTGAAAATAATGGAAGCTTTATTTATCTTTGGTATAATTTTAAAATCACGGAGACAATCATAACATTAAAATGAGTGCCAGGTGGTAAAATATTAAGCAGCCAAATTTGTATGTTTTAAAAACGATGGCACAGTTTTGCATTTTAACCATTTGTAAATCAATTACCTGCGACATTCCCAAAATGCAATACTCATATTTTGTTGTTTCAAAGTTGTTGATAAAGTATGCACCGCTTTTGGTTTTAGGTACACTATTTTTTGGTTCATGTTCACTATGGACAAGTAACTTTTTTGCCAGATGCTTTTCACTGTTGTTCCACACTCTGTAACTGATAGAATTTTTTTCGTTTAAAAGTGTAACTAAACACTTCCATTTCTCATTTTTTTACTTTGCTATGAGTTTATACCTGATTAAGTCTTTGGAAACCAATGCTTCTGATATATGTTACACTAATGCAGATGTATCGGGCCTTGGACTTTAAATTCAAAACATTTCGGTCTTTGGACTTTAAATTCAAAACATTTTAATTGCATGTAATTATCGTGACGTATTTGTCGCGGTCAATCCTCGCCTTTTTCTGCACAGAAGCTTGCCCAGCTATTAAACCTGTTCTTCTTATTACTGCACCACTCAATTACTACTTAAGGCTATCGTTGTATCACGTCTCAAACGGCTTCAAGCCATGTTACATTTGACGTTTCTGTAAAGCAATTTAACGAATAATTACGGTTTAGAACTCAGTTAATATTCTCGGCCGTACGTGTTTGTCGCGTAATACGGTGCTGTACGCGATTTTATGAAAAATAACCTTGTGAGCTTTTCTGCTGATACCACGAAGCTGTGAGTCAGTTTCAAAGATTATATTTTCGTAAGCAAGGTCCACACAGCACGTTTCCCAAATAGAACTGACTGGCGCCACGAAAAACTGCAAGGTGCAGAACAAAATGTGCGCCTCAGGAAAGACAGAAAGACACGTGCAGCCACAGGCATGCTGCCATCAGCCACTTGTGCCGTAACCACACGCTAACAACTTGCGTACACACACAAGGTAAATAAATTTTGACACTTTTTTACCACTATACCTGTTTTACAACATATGACGACATGTGACCTGAACGCTATATAAATCCGCGTCTATTAGGCTTAAAGTCAGTGCATAAGATACACAGTTTTTTGCATTCGAGTTGATATCCCGCAGTTGATTCGTGGCCTGGTTACAATTGTGTTGCCTGTTCAGCCGCAAATAACGCTGTTGTTTCATGCTTTGTCGAAAATATAGATTTGAGAATGTTACTTTAGTTTTGCGTCTTTATAGGTTTAGTTAATAAGCGTTAGTTTGTTTATTAGAGTCAGATATACGGTACTGTTCTTAGTTATCTACCTAAGGGTCAGTACACAGTCTTAAACATAAAGACACATTTAATTGTATGTTAAAGCATCATGTCTCGTAAAAAATATTTTGGCAGGGATCTCTATACAGTGTTGTCATTTGCGTTATGGTGTTAGTAGTAGTTAGTGATTGATTTTAATTCTTGTGATGGCAGTATAGTTTGGGTAGATTATCTTCAAAAATACGATAAATGGCAATTAATCTGTTATTTAAACAATTGTTGAAAAAATATACTTTGCCTTTGTAATCCTAATTGAATTTTTGGTTTTATTGTCACTTTGGACAAGTAAATTTTTGAGGCTAATGCTTTCCACTGTTGTTTCAAACTATGAAACTGACGCATTTTTTTTACATAATAGACAACTAAATAGTTATATGTTTATTCTACCAATCCAGTAAGTTCTGATTTTTACACAACTTACACCTGTGTGGTGTTGATGCTTTACTATCAGTTTATATCTGTCTTTGGATAAATCAATGCTTCTAATATATGTTGCCCTAATACAGTATGAGACTCATATATATTTAAATGCATGTTAAAGCATCACGTTTAATGAAAACAAAATTGGCATCTCTATAGAATGGTGGTGTGTACAACTTGGTTTATGTGATTTTTAGCATCTTGTTGGGGTCCTCTTTTAACTTTTCAAATTGTCCATACCTCTTTTTGGAGCATCACTTTTTTACAAGCCACACAACATTGTTGTTTTAGTTTTGTGTGTGATGTGATATAAACTGCTGCCAATCATTCCTACACACGGTAATGTTCCAAACCTGGTAAATCTTGGCTGTTGTAAAATTGCATAAGATGCACCAGGTTTTAAGTGTTTATATTGTTAAGGTTTATTTTAAGCACCAACACTATTTATGGCCCCCTTCCCTGAAGGGATACATCTTGATTTCACTTTTTTCTCCAGTGAAGTTTGTCCATGCAAGTTTGAAATTTTTGGTGGATTTGGATGAAACTTTTACAGATGGTGGACACAGATATGCAGTTGTGCCATCTGCTTCGTTTCACTTACTAACCCCAGTATTTACCGTGCTAGACCCAAAGTTTTTGGCCGCCTAAAAAGGGTGAATTTTTCGAAGAATGTCCGAAGCGGATGAATTTTCGAAAGTTTATAGAGTGTGCTATTTATAGTTGTCGAATCTTGTGTTCAACCCTGTCCCACTAACATTTACCCCATTCCCCCCCAAAAAACTTGAAAAATGCATGAATGACATCACTGTGTTTGACCTTGCAATACCAAACTTTCTCATAGTTATTTCTAGATGCATGATTTACAACTTTTAATGTGTGGGGACACATGCGTTTCTGCTTGCATAAACAACCAAGGTTAAAAATGATAATGGATGACACGGGACCCAATATAAAATAAGTGTAGGAAATATATTAATGTTTCAAAATGGGTTATAGTGTATATGTAAAGGCAATGTGTGCTAAGCCACCTTTCTAGTTTTAGCTTGGTTTTGATAAAAAGTATGCAGGGTGTTGACTTAGGGTGCTGTAGAATTAAACGTTTGTTTATAATATTAATTCCATGCATTTTTTACAGTTGTTTAAAGTATACTGTTTCACCTAAGTCATCTCTTTGTGTTTGTTTACAGATACTGATGCTGAGGTAATGGCAAAAACATATATATCTTAAAATCTGAAGGATGAATGACACTGAATGTTTTATAACTTTGAATCAATAATATAAGGTTCATTATAGTCATCACCAAGCTTTCATTCCAAGTTTTAAAGAAGTCAAATTTAAATATATACTTGACCAGATATATACAAAATGTACTCAAAAAGAGCAGCAGACGATCAGCGTCAGTGTAATGTTTTATTTTTGAAAAACAGAAATATTAATTTCGCCTATTTGGGCATCGTCAGTTTCCGTTTAAAAAGAAAAGAACGATAAAAGCACATAAAAGCTAAAACGGTAAAATACAGCCGCAAAATCAGACTAAAGCGATGAAAAACAATGGAGAAGGTCTGCAACAAACACCAAAGCTAACTGACTGCTGAAAAAGGGGTGGCAATAAAGGCGCCGGTAGCAAGCGAAAAAACTAACACACGTTAGAAGGCAATGACGTCATTAAGTGATAAGGGGTCGTGCGTACAAGGTGTCAGAAAGCTGATTACTTTACCCGTGGCAAAATCATTGGTTGTATGTTTATGGACGCCTTTAGGTCGTTCAACCATTTGTCCTCACAAATATCTAACCGGCTCATAGGCGGTTCTTCAACAAATATTACCGAAAAACAACTTGATATGTCCGGTTTGTTTTTTTGTAGACAGGGATGGGAGATTAGGTAATGTTTTGCCAACGCCATCTTGTCGCTCTTGCTGTCTGTTACGTCCCCTGTTCGCCACGTTGATCTGTGTGCATTCCATCTTGTGCTAAAACGGTTTTTCGTTTGCCCGACGTATTGTTCTTTGCATGTGGTGCAGGTGGCCACGTATATGCCATAATTTTTGCATGTCAGTTGTTGCCTTAGAGCAGGGGTTCCCAACCGGTGGTACGCGAAGGGTTTTCAGGTGGTACGCGAGTAGCTTCTGTTTTGTTCACAAAAACCTCAATTTGCAACTTAATATTTTGTTTGTCTGGTTTTGTTTACAAAAAAACAGTCCCCAGGCCTATTGTCGTTGTTACGTAAATAAGATAGCGTTGAATGAAATATGATTCAAACAAATTATTTGTTCTGCAAGAAGTGGTACCATAGAGCACTGTAGAGCAGTGGTTCCCAACCTTTTTTTAACGCGACCCAAATACTTACAAAAATTTAGTTTTGTGGTTTCTCGCGACCCATGGACATGTTTTTTGGTGGAATTTTGTGTCTGTAAATTCGGAAAGCTTTTTAAAAATTACTACGCCAGTCTAGCAAATCAATAACCTTATAACGAATAAACGCTGTTGTTTTTTTCGACCAAACATTTCCATTTAGCCCGAACTCGGAGCTGAATCGAAGCATTATTATCCAGACAACGCTCTACTGTGAGCTAACACACCACTTTGTGACGTCACAAACAGTTTTAAGCATTATCACGACAAGTTGTGATGAAGTTTATTATTGGGCAATAATTTAATTTAAAGCCCTAGGACTAGGTAATATAAAAGTAACGCTACGAGGCGTCAAAAAGTAGATGCTGTAATGGTCACTATAACAAGCGACCCAACAGAATGTTCAGGCGACCCAACTTTGGGTTGGGAACCACTGCTGTAGAGCACATTAGTGCTCTATGGTGGTACGTGTGGCAGTGCAGAGCGTCCAGGTGGTACGGGATCGTAAAAAGGTTGGGAACCCCTGCCTTAGAGGAATAGAGTGGTTGGAAGGGGTGGTGACACAGGAAACGGAGGGAACCATAGCTTTGAACCCCTTTCTACAACCACACAATGCGCATTTGCCGCATGGTCGTGAATATCCACCAGCCTGTTGACTCGACATATCCAGTACGTGCTTTTTTGATAATATTGCGCCCAGTGTTTTGGGACGTTTGAACGTAATGCAAGCCCCGGGTTTCAGCGCTTTTTCTTTGCCTGTCGGCCGACTTCATCCACAGCCTTAAGAGGTTGCAGCAAAAATGTATACTTTCTTGCTTTCCTAAGAAATGACTTCGGACATAATCACACTAGCTTCCACCTGGAAACAACGGTTTGGACCTAAAACTATGCCGCAGAAGCCACACAAAAAAGTTGTCTGGGCTACAAATTTTCCGAACATCCTTCACCTGACAGGCAAAGAAAAAGCGCTGAAACCCGGGGCTTGCATTACGTTCAAACGTCCCAAAACACTGGGCGCAATACTATCAAAAAAGCACGTACTGGATATGTCGAGTCAACAGGCTGGTGGATATTCACGACCATGCGGCAAATGCGCATTGTGTGGTTGTAGAAAGGGGTTCAAAGCTATGGTTCCCTCCATTTCCTGTGTCACCACCCCTTCCAACCACTCTATTCCTCTAAGGCAACAACTGACATGCAAAAATTATGGCATATACGTGGCCACCTGCACCACATGCAAAGAACAATACGTCGGGCAAACGAAAAACCGTTTTAGCACAAGATGGAATGCACACAGATCAACGTGGCGAACAGGGGACGTAACAGACAGCAAGAGCGACAAGATGGCGTTGGCAAAACATTACCTAATCTCCCATCCCTGTCTACAAAAAAACAAACCGGACATATCAAGTTGTTTTTCGGTAATATTTGTTGAAGAGTCGCCTATGAGCCGGTTAGATATTTGTGAGGACAAATGGTTGAACGACCTAAAGGCGTCCATAAACATTCAACCAATGATTTTGCCACGGGTAAAGTAATCAGCTTTCTGACACCTTGTACGCACGACCCCTTATCACTTAATGACGTCATTGCCTTCTAACGTGTGTTAGTTTTTTCGCTTGCTACCGGCGCCTTTATTGCCACCCCTTTTTCAGCAGTCAGTTAGCTTTGGTATTTGTTGCAGACCTTCTCCATTGTTTTTCATCGCTTTAGTCTGATTTTGCGGCTGTATTTTACCGTTTTAGCTTTTATGTGCTTTTTCGTTCTTTTCTTTTTAGACGGAAACTGACGATGCCCAAATAGGCGAAATTAATATTTCTGTTTTTCAAAAATAAAACATTACACTGACGCTGATCGTCTGCTGCTCTTTTTGAGTACATTTTGTATATATCTGATAAGTGTAGACAGATCCGTCGGTCACCGCCCTGTCACACAGGCTGATTCTTGTAGTCTGCTATGACATTACACTTATATATATACTTGACTAGTTGAGACTTTGCCACTGGCAGGATGAATGAATTTCAATGAATGTTTAATTTCGTGAAAGTATGTACAGTAGGGAATTTGCAGGTCCCATCAAAAAAATGTTCTCATTTTATTTTTTGTTTGTTGTTTAACATCTTCAGAAATATGTCTTTTTTACAATAATGACATCAATTAAGTTTCTTTTTCAGTGTGTCAACATGTGATTGTTCAAAATTCAAATCCTCAATGGGACTGAATCTTATTTCATAAACAACACATCAATGATATTCTCTTTTCAGGTGTTTTAACAAGTGAATTTTCAATCTTCTACCTTGAGCAAAGTTTTTTTCACAAACATTGCAATGATAGGGTTTTAGTTTAGTGTGAGTCAGCATGTGTTTTTTCAAATATTCCAAGTGGGCAAAGCTTTTATTACAAAGATCACAATGATGGGTTTTCTCTTTAATGTGAGTCATCATGTGCTTTTTGAAATCTCCGTTTGTGGCACATCTTTTTTCACAAACATGACAACGATAGGGTTTCTCTTTGGTGTGTGTCAACATGTATGTTTTCAAACTTCCACTTTGGGTAAATCCTTTTTCACAAACATCACAACGATAAGGTTTTTCATTGGTGTGAGTCATCATGTGCTTTTTCAAATCTCCTACTCGCCTGCTTTTTTTCCCACATAGATCACATGTGTAAGGTTTCTCTTTGGTGTGTGTCATTATGTGTGTTTTCAAATTTCCACAGTCATTAAATCGTTTCTCACAAATGTTACATTGATGAGGTTTTTCATTGGTGTGAATCCTCATGTGTCTTTTTAAAGTTCCACTACGGTTAAACCTTTTTTCACAAACATCACATCAATGGGATTTGTCTTTGGTGTGTGTCAACATGTGTGTTTTTAATTCTTGCTTTATCTTAAATTGTTTTTCACAAACTTCACATCGACAAGGTTTCTCTTTAGTGTGTATCATCATGTGTGTTTTTAGGATTGCTTTTTTGTTGAATCTTTTCTCACAAACATCACATCGATGGGGTTTCTCTTTCGTGTGTGTCAGCATGTGTGTTTTCAAATTTCCAAACTCAACAAATCTTTTTTCACAAACATCGCACCGGTGAGGTTTCTCATTGGTGTGTGTTGACATGTGTCTTTTCAAATTTACTCGTTGGCCAAATGTTTTGTCGCAGACATCACATTGATGTGGTTTCTCATTGCTGTGAGACAAAACGTGTTTTTTCAAATTACCACGCTGGCTAAATGTTTTCTCACAAACATTACATCTATAGGGCTTTTCTTCGGTGTGAATTAACATGTGTTTTTTCAAATTTCCACTAGTGCTGATTGTTTTTTCACAAATATCACATCGATAAGATTTCTTACTGATGGCTGTAGTCGTATGTTGTCGTAGATTTCCGCTTTGGATAAACGTTTTCTTGCAAATGTCATTTTGATCAGAACAAAAATCTTGAGAACCCATTTCTCTTGAAGTTGGTTAATCCAGTATTATATATTTTCAACAATTATTTGACTTACAAGTGCTGTAATCTAAAATATGATTTTAGAAGTTAACCAATTATTTCAACCGTTTTGTCGTTTGATTTTAAAAACAACGGAATACTATTTCCTATATTGTATGACACATATTTGGTTAGACAAAGTTATTACGTACCCAATCGTTGAAACAAGTGCAAATGAAACACACAATGTCATTTTTAGCTCACTATAGCTGTCGATGACCACAAATGACCACATAAAATTAATGTTACATGTTTTCAGTTTGTAAAAACTATGTATATAACTAAATTAAATTTGTTGTGTCAGTAAGCATAATTGTGTATCTCGGTGATCATACAGGATTGTTTAGGATGCTGCAAGTTTGTTGCATGTTTATCCTACTTTTGAGTAGAAAGTTCTTCAATATGTTATTCAAACACAAAAACATGACAACATAACAATGTGATCAATCGGGCGATTATTTTTTACCTTACAAAACGAAAAAAATGAAAAATTTGAAACAAAAACATTTTTTTTACAAATTTTGACGTATGAAGAACTCAAGTAGTTAAATTACGCGTTATTGTACAAAAACATAAAATACGGCTGTAGGCTAATCTAACTAAAGCGAGAGCATTCGCAAAAGTCTATGTGCTAAATAACATACCCGACGTCGTTTTTAGCTCACAGTGACCGTCGATGGCCATAAATCACCACATAAATTTATTGTAACCTATTTTAGATTCAAAAAAGCTTGGTATGAATCTAAATTAAATAATATTTTGTTAGTAAACATGATTTTGCATCACGGCAATCATACAGGATTGCTTAGGATGTTGTTGCATAGATTTATGGCATGTTTATCCTGGTTCATGTTTTTATAGCATGTAGTCCCCTGTGCTGGTTAGAATGTACATTTTAAATGCACTTAATTACAATATTTAGGCACAAAAAAACAGAACATACAATCATAATAATGTAATAAATATTTAAATTTGAGGCAAATAGCATACCATCATTTATTTTTGGCAAATGAACCAGCTTTTTCAAATCACAAACCCGCATAGAGCGATAACACAAACCGTTTTGCGCAGGTTCAAGCTGCTTGATACGCAGAAAAATACTCGGCAGGCGATCGCTCGCTCGCTCGCTCATTTCTGCGGGACATGAGTGCTGAAATCAGTCAAGCGCGAAACCAGACAGAAAAAATGAAACAAACAAACTTACCAAGGTTTGAGCGAGCGCGCTCCGCACAGTGTAAACGGGCCTTTAACGTTGCGCAGCTTTTTCCGGCTTGGTGATTGTTCAGTGCAATTGTGTAGTGCTTTTACTTTTACCAAATGTTTCTTGACAAACGATTCCTGTAAGCTGAACTAAAATAGAAATGAAATGTTTTTGTTGAGCCGTTTAAAAGGTGAAACATATTTCTAAATTTGTTTAATGAGACTATATCACTGAACAGGGTAAATTACACAAACGAATTGTAAGGTCATAACACTAACGTATACACAAATTCCAAGCTAGAAGAGTGGTTTTGCTTAATACTGCCAATTTATTTTTATATGTCCTGTTTACGACTCTTTACTGTACACTAGGGGTGTGCAACCTTTTTTGTCGGTGGGCCATAAAACCAATTTCGGATACCAAGCAAGCGAGGGCGATTTTTTTCATGTACACAGTCAATTTAAAATTCTTTCAAAGCATAAATACATTTATTTTCTAAAACATACAGAGTTTCGCCGCAACACTGGCTTTCACAACAAAATAATTGTTTACCCGAAAAAGGGACCATTGCGTCACATTCGGTGAAGTGCAAACTGTTGTATGGCCCAGTGGTTGGAAAACGCTGGTTTAGCTTATACTTGTTTAGTTAGTATAGCAACTTAGGAGATTTACCAAAAACTAGTGGAAAAATGTGCAGAATTTTCAAAAGAATTATATTTTTCTCTGAATCAGTGTGTTGGCGAGGGCCACACTAATTAGATTGGCGGGCCGGATTATGGCCCGCGGGCCGGTTTACTGCCCTGCTATACACCAACAACAACCAAACTGCAAAGCTAAATTCATGACTGAAGTTACAGGCTAACCGGCATCAACTGGCTTCGCAATGTGGCAGTCAGCTGTGCAACAATTTCCTTTTCCTGTGTGTCTGATTACAAGCGTCATTTATAATGTGCGGGTAGGTTGATCGCCCTAGGGTTACTTGAAGCAAATCCAACATAACAAACCACAAACCACTAGTTAAGCTGTACGTTCTTAACATATTATACGAACAAATTACCATAACAAAACAAAAACTATCCCTCTATGTAAGCCTTTACAGCAGTGGTTCCCAAACTTTTTCATATCTTTCCCCTTTGCCACGGCCCCTTTGCCATTATTTCGAGGGCTCGCGGTCCTTAAGCCTAAATGTGTATTTCATAAAAACGAAAGTTGATTGCAGTATTTTAGACAGTTATGCAAAATTGCGCAAAAAATCATTCAAAGACAGCATGTGACATCACAAACAGGACAAAAAACATTACGATTGTGCGCGAACAATTGCATTTTTGATAGTTGTCATTCAATAAAGGCCATTGTTTAGCAATGGAGACAGTCGATTATCATTTCTACTTTGATTTTAAAGTTATTTAGTGGCACAATTACTGAGGCCAAGATTATAGAATTACTTCAACCGCTTCGCGGTCCCCCCAAAATTGCCTCACGGACCCCTAAGGGACCGCGGACCCCAGTTTGGGAACCGCTGCTTTACAGGGACCATTCTTTACACAACGAGTGACCTGATTTAGAGCGTTGGAATGCCTTTGCTTTGTTCATAAATGTAATATAAATAAAATTACCGTTACCAGCAATAAAGTTCCTTACCTGTTTATGCTTTTGTCCATTCAAACGTTCATTAACTGGACAACTGTTGCTATTAGTTGCAACGAGTACAACGAATACATTAACCAGATGACTATTGAACAAGTCAATGGTAGCCAGTATAAACGTTTGGCTGTTACTAGCAAACATTAAAGTAGATCGTATTAAGCAAACATTGGCCGACCGCGGAAATTAACACATATGTTTAGATAGTAAATAGTCGTAAGATAATAAATACTCGTATTACTGGAACCTCTAAAATTTTCTGCACTATAGGAAGCAAATGACTTGTTGAAAACCCAGACACGCTGTCAGAATTTGCAACAATTTAGTTTATGAGCCACCCGGTACAACAAAAGTGTTACTCTCCAGATTTTTATTTAAAAAGCAACACATTTATTTATTGAATGCAGCAATTTGTTTTAAGGCGGGAAGTATAACACTCAATAGTAATAGACTTGTACTACCACAAAGTCTACAAAAACGAGCTTTGGGTGTGTGCACTGATGTGACGAACTGGAACATTCGTGTAGTGACGTTAGTGCGCAGTTGTCGTGACCTAAATCTTACAGATGTGGGTTAAGTTGTATTGACTTAGTATTGTGAATAATCACATAGCTTTAGCGAAACAACATGAAATTTACGCTACTTGTCGCTTTGGCATGCTCTTAAAAGAAACAATCTAGAAAACCACTACAACGTTATAAGAAATGCATCCAGTCATGATTTATTTAACGATGTGTTGTATTGTTGATTAGGTATACACAACAAAAAAACATTAATTTGTGACAAACATGGTTTAACATTTGATATTATTTTTCTGGTTTTTCTAGAGTGTGTATAATCATAGATTTATTTCAAATTTTCGCTTCTGTTAAGCCTCTACTCGTGTCATCGATAAAAATTGTCTTGATTGTGTTGTGTCGTAATGTGACTTTTTGAATTTGCACTTGCGGTGAAGCGTTTTTTACAAACATCACATTGATAGTTTTTTCTTTAGTGTGTGTCAACATGTGCCTTTTTAAATGACTACTTTGGGCAAATCTTTTTTCACAAACATCACATCGATGAGGTTTTTTATTGGTTTGTGTAAACATGTGTATTTTTTAATGTCCACTTGTTGCAAATATTTTACACAAACATCACATTTATATAGTTTATATTTAGTGTGAGTCGCCTGATACAATTAAACAACAAGAATACTACGTGAAAAAAAGTTACAACCTCAGTTCTGTAATACTTTGCAATTAACTTATGTGTGTAACTATCTGCAATGCTAATACTCGAGTATTGTTTAAACCTAGCCGATGTCAAATGGCTTCGCAATGCGGACAGCTGTGCAACAATTTCCTTTTCCAGCGTGTCCGATTACCATCCCAATTTGTATTGGTCACAAACTGGGCCAAACAACTGATGAGACATACTTATGTGGCACTGGTAAAATAGCCAAATCGTTTAAACATACAAAGGTTACGGAGCAAAAGTCATTATTTTTGCGTAATTATGTCAGAAAGTATTTTTTTTTAGTCAAAAGTTCTTATCTGTGCGTGAAGCGGTCGATGTTACGCCTGCAAAACATTTGTCCTATTTAAGACAAGTAATTGTACTTAAAAGAAATGGATCGTGAACTTTTTGAGCCCTAAGATTACAACAAATCTATAATGAATAAAAACTAATATACACGTAATAGTCAAAGTGATGTAAAATTTGACTTGTACTAAAAGCAAATTAAAGTCCATCCTTCCATTTAAAACAAACGTATCAATTCATCAAGCCAATAAATATTATATATGAGTGTTTCCAAGTATAAGTCCAATTATTTGTCGACACTTAAATCCTATTGTTTGTGGAAATGTAAACCAATTTGTAATAATTCCTTGTGACTTGCTCGTTTTACACTGCAGTTACGTAATGTGCTTTAAAGACATTTTTACTTTTCCGAATCTAACCAACATTACAGACCACAAGATGATTGAAACGGTGTGTTCTGAACATAACTGACAGACGAACTAAACCATCCTAATCTAACCAAAATGACACACTAGCTTTCCCTCGCTACTGCAAACCTTGCCTGGGCTACTAAGATCAGTTGCTGCGCGTTGACAAATTAATTTATGCATAACGGGTTGTGCAGCTGCGACTTACGGCTTTACCACATTCTTATGTTACAGGAAATGATTCGACACATGGCCAGATTAGCTAGCTTTCATAAAGTCAGAAACTAAGAGAACAGGCAACTGGTGGGATTTCAAAACTGATTTCGTAAACAATTATCCAACAAAAGGGAAATTTGATCCCACTACTACACACCAAATGACGATTCACAATGCGTTATTTCGTTTAGCGCTGTTATGTAAACAAAAAATTAAAATTAAATTTAAAAAAAATTAAAAACCCTGTTGTTTACTACATCAGTAACAAGCAGAAAAAAAGCGGTTGTATTATGGGGTTTTTCTTTAGTGTAGTCAATGTGTGTGTTTCTATTTTCACAGACATTACACCCAAAGTCTGTTTTAAGAGTTGTCCAACGCATTGTTACGGCGATAAACCGCATGAAGAAATTTTGTGTCCACAATGATAGGGCGTTGCAAACTTTAGATAGGAACTAGTTTTCCATCCGTCAGTTGTTTTTATGTCATAAGTTTTAATAATGCTGGAAGAAGAGACTCGCGCGATAGAAAACACCTAACTCAGCCACGTCACTAACCATTTCCATATTACATGTAATATCATGTTACACGTGAACTAGTTATAGTTAGGTAAACCTTCGTGGAACAACTTGTAGTCCACAATAATGAGCCTTTGCAAACTTTAGATAGGTACTAGTTTTACATCCGTATATGTTGCTAATACATATTTATAAGCAGCAATAAAACATCTCACTCTGCCACGTCTCCAACCATTTCAGTATCGCATGTAGGCTTCCAATATCTAGTTACATGCAAAATGGTTATAGTTAGGTCACAGAAGTTGTGATAATGCTGTAAGAATAGACTCTCGTGCTTTTCTTGCCTTACAGGAATGGAATAAGTGAATGGGTTTGTGACCAACGATCAAACTAAAAATTTGAACAAATTTAAACCGCAATTAGACAGTTTTTCATAAACCACACTTCGTTTTTCGTTGATTTTATTTTTTTGGAATTGTGTATAACTATTCTTACATATTGTGTGTCTTTTGTATTACGTAAAAGTTATTTGTCGGTTATCAAAAAAACTCTCACAGTTTTTCAAGTTGCAAACTTAAAAGTATTTTGGAGGAGAAAAGTTTTGTTTGTGTTTTATGCAACAAAAATTTCCTGCAAAATCTTTGTTCTGTTTTTATCAGTTTCCAGACCAAGAGAAATGTTATTGGTTCGAATCCCACACTGGCCGTTTCAAAGTTTGTTCAGTTGTTGGACGTGGTTGTGAGGGGATTGCAGCAAATCAACCTACTATAGTGAAAACGTCTGGTTGACTGAGTGGTGGGATTCAATTTTTTTGTTAGCCGGTTCTATCACAAAAGTCATATTTTTTAGCCGGTTCTGGTACAAAATGCATCTCATAAATTTCGTGAGACGGTTGATCTCATAAATTTCGTGAGACGGTTCTATTGAACAGGTGCAAACCGACTGAATCCCACCACTGTTGACTGCATATCGTTGGTAAAGAAACCTATGCTATGCAAGTCAACCACGGGAGGGCGATATAGACACTTTAGTATGGTGTTGGTTTTTTATACCGACTTCTTTTATATTTCAATGATGACAAAAAGTCTCGGAATGGATCTGCACACGACACCTAGAAAGGAACTAGTTAATTTTCCATTATTTAACGTCTTACGTTAAAGATGGTACAAACCTCTATTTGTATTTTTTGTAATTTTATCTGGACAAACAGAATTACAACTGATAGGTATGATTCAAAAGCGGTTTGTAAAATCACAGACAAGAGCAAATTATGCGCGAACAAGTGACTTCCTTTGTTACTTGTCATAGAATTTGTTTGGTTACTTGTAAAAGAAATGGGCATGAGACACTTATAAATTCTTCTTAATTTTAGTTGAACAGCGGTTGCAGACTATCTGAATAAAAATATATTGTGGAAAGACGAAAATCCTCAACAGTCCCGTTAAAACTGCCTTGCGAGTTCCAGTTTGGGAATAACTGCGCAAGGGCTTGTTAGCCATCCGTCCCTTGCGTGTGATTATCAAAACTATCCGGCCTGCTGTTAAAAACATTGGTTACCATGAAGTTATACAATGTAAAGTTTATTTTTCTGAATGTTGTCCCTGCTCCTCATGATGTGGACTTTTCGGTTCTGCCAATGAAATACTATGACAGAGTGTTAACTGCATAACTGCATAACTGTGTATAACTATAAATAAATGTATCCAACTCGATATTAAAAAAAAAATGTATAAGAAAAGAAACCTGCTTTGCGACGAACAGCGAATATATTATGTGATGCTTCTTGGTCATAGCATTGGAATTTATACAAATTGGAAGCCATTGCTTTTCAATGCATTCGTATGTTTGCTGGTTCCAATTAAGCCTGACCACATTTTAGAGAGTTTGCAAAGTAAACCTCAGAAAAAAAACTGCCATAATATATAGTGGTTGTCCGTTTTATCAATTGTACATTACTTGGTAAAATCATATAATTTGGGATATTTAAGAAATTTAATAAGCTGACGCACGAGCCGAGACGTGTTAGTTTTTAGTACCTTTTTCGTTTGCATATTTTCGGCGTATAAGTTTCTCTGGTTTCATATCATTTGAAACGGCGCGGTTATAACCTTGAAACTCATCAGCGAACATTAACATTAAACCGAACACTACATCTACATAATGTATGTACACAAAGTTTTTGGCAGTTATGTTTACGATTAAGTTTTATATTCGTTTGTTTGTGTTTTTTTGTTTATACAACTTGTGAAACAGTTACTTAGAGCTTGTATGTTAAATTATTGGAATCAACAAAACAATTGCACAACTTCCTTTTCTTGTCTCCAACCATATATACAACTTTCCACACAAATGTGGAATGTCATTTTCAGGTAAATTGACATATTCGTTATTTTTGAGTTTCCTTCCAAAATCACTGCTTGCATTTTGTATGTTTGTTTTTTTTGCTTTGTTTTTGTATTTTTATACTTTAGCAATTTGGTCAGACACAACAATTTGTTTATTGCAAAACAAGGGGCTATAATGTTTTTTTTTAATTATACGGGTTTGGTTGTGTCGACTGAACAACTTAAAAAGGCCGTAGAAAAGTCTGGAGTTCTTGATGGTCCAATTGACTTTTTGCCAAAGGAATTCAGACTTAAATGAGCCTCAAAACTAGCTCAAAAAAACGCAACTGCATATAAAAAAGTACAATCGACGTTATTGAAAACTAGCTCAAATAACTGCAACGTAAAGTCAGAAACAAACCTAATAGCAACCATCGGCCGACAAAGTGTATTTTCCAACTGAGCAAGTCCACATTTACGTTTTACCTATTTTTACACAAATAGAGATGATTAATTTGAATTGTTGGGGTCGACTACAAGTTGTAGCCACAGCACTTGCGTTTTCATACAACGTTTATCACTTACTATATTGATTATTTTTAAGTATTTCCTAACAAAACTTGCACAAAAAGTTTTGCGGCATGGCTTTCTCAATCCTCCTCGATATGTCACACCACAACGATTTTCTTGCACTAATGGACATATGTAAATCTAATAAAGTCTTTGTGTAGTTTCAATGCTGTACAAAAGTGTAAAATGGCAGTTAATTTCAATACAGTTAAATATAACAACATAACACCAGCAGTCCAATTACGCGCGTCAGATGCTTTACAATGCGGTGTAGCTGCAGCAGATTTAGCCATTAATTACTTTTGCGCAGTTAACTAACTTCCAGCTTTTTAATAATGTATGTTGCAGTTATATCGCGATGTGTTTTTTTACCTTAGCTCCGACGTCTTTGAAGCGTCAATGCCTGAGGCCTTGACTATGCGCGACAATGCTTGTAATTGGACAATCATTGAAGTGAAGGCAGCGTTTAGTTAGCGCTGGCTGACAAGTTAAGTGTTTCAGGCGGTAGTTTTGTGTTACGTCTGAGTTCGGGACCGGTTTATGAACACACAGCTTAATTGTTTCAGAGTAGTTTGTTATGTCAGGTTAAACTCTGAAACGTTGCCTACTAAGTGCGTGCCTTAACTGCACTTTGCAAATAAAATCAGCCGGCGAAATTTAATATAACAAATCGATAGTTTTTTCCGCGACGATTAGAAGTAAATGTTTTTTGCAGGCGAGTTTACTGATATAGGTTTTCTTTGCTTGTAAACCTGAGCTAATTAAGAACTGAACTAATCGTCTTAGATTACTAAAGATATAATTTACCAGCACCGTCGGATGCTCTGGTAGTAGCCATAAAACGTGCAATGGTAGAACACTAGCTTTTCTCAACTTTTGAAAAGTCAGTAAGAATGTTCGGTTCTATTGTTGTAAGCGCGTTGTAATGGTTTTTGTTAAATTTCGTAAATTGCATTTTTAGAGTCAAACATGCGTGATATTAAGATGTTGTAGACCGATTTTTGAAGGCGAATTAAACGGTATATTCCTAATTTATGGTTAACCTGTGCAACGTAGGTGATGGTAGATTTTTTCTTGTCATGCAACTGTAGAAACGGGGAACATACTTGCTGGTAGGCACTGAAAATAGTTGGATATTAAATTTAATGATTCCAGATGACGCCCCCTATTGTCAAACTTGCAAATTGCATTCCTGCATAGAATGTCAAAAAACTAAACACTGCAGAACAACTTACTACCTAAATTACTTGATATACCTCATAAATATTTCACCAGAGCTCTTTGATGATTAGTGTAAATATAATTTTGAACGTGCTAATTATGTGCGGTTTGTTTCAACCCAGGCGAAATGTAATATTATACATTGATAACTTTCCCACAAAGATCCGATTAAATTTGACTATTTACTCTTTTTCGATTATAGCATTCTTGGCTGTAAACATTTATTGCAAGACTGGGTTTTAGGAGACACATGTTTACTCACACTAAACGGACATTCCATCGATGTGATGTTTGCGAAAAGATATTTGGGAATGGGAGTTTGAAGAACTTAAGAACACACATGTTGATTCACACCAATGAGAATCCTCATCGATGTCATGTTTGTGAAAAACGATTTAGCCGAAGTGCAAAATACACATGTTGATTGACACTAAGGAGAAACTGTAACGTAAATGACCTAATATTCGCACTGACGTCATGAGTAAGAGCGGACGTGACTTGTAAGTTTTCCCATTACGTGATTTATATACCTCAAGTGTTTGATTGCGTGAGACCGCAGAGGTACATCCCATATAATTACTAATTGATGTTTTGGAGACAGGATGGAAACGTTCTGTACCTCCAGGCAAATCACAGATCCCATGTGGGTAGTTTAATGACGTTGTTTTGATATGTGTTTATATACCGTGTGTTCCAAGTTCTCGTGGGGCACAAGGCACAGGGCAGAATTGACTGGGCTTCGCCCCAGCCTTTGCCCATACATATTCGATTCGACTTCGGTTGGGCGTATGAATCACACTACGTCAAGCCACGTTTAAATAGCATTACCGTTGTTGTCAACCGCACAAACTAAACCAACCAAAGCTTTGTGCTTGCAATCGGATTTTGGAACTTCAAACCTCAGAACCAAACATATTGCCTACAAAACAACATCGTTGTAACATTTGTAAAAAAGACTTTACCCAAGGTGGACATTTAACAACACACATGTTGACACACACCAATGAGACACCTCATCGATGTGATGTTTGTAAAAAAGGATTTACTCAAGGTGGATATTTAAAAACACACATGTTGACACACACCAATGAGAAACTTCATCGATGTCATGTTTGTGAAAAACGATTTAGCCGAAGTGCAGACTTCAAAATACACATGTTGATTCACACTAAGGAGAAACAACATCGTTGTAACATTTGTAAAAAAAACTTTACCCAAGGTGGACATTTAACAACACACACCAATGAGACACCTCATCGATGTGATATTTGTGAGAAAAAAAATTCGCAGATTCAGAAATTTAACAGAACACAAATTGACACACACCAAAGAGAAACCCCATAAATGTGATGTTTGTAAAAAAAGATTTGCCCAAGGTGGAAGTTTGAGAGCACACATGTTGAAACACACCAAAGAGAAACCTCATCAATGTGATGTTTGTAAAAAAGGATTTACTCAAGGTGGATATTTCAAAAACACACATGTTGACACACACCAATGTGAAAGCCCATGCTTGTGATGTTTGTGAGAAAAGATTTGCCTATAGTGGAAGTTTGCAAACACACTTGTTGACACACACCAATGAAAGACCCCATCGATGTGTTGTTTGTGAGAAAAGATTCCGTTCCAGCGGAAATTTGAAGAAACACATCTTGATTCACACCAATGAAAAGCCGCATCGATGTGTGGTTTGTGAGAAAAGATTTCGCCAAATAACACTGAAAAATTTTTTGATTGATACGATGTAAAAGCATCAAACCAATAAATGACCAACTACACTGATGAGACGTTATAAGTCGTCTGTCTGCAGCTGATTCATACGACTTGTCTATTTCCGATGAAAGATTTCGTAATTATAGGTGTTCGTAAAAAAAAAATAATTATGGGTTGTTCCTGTCTGTGGAAAATTGATGGCATGATCCTAAAAGTGTTATATGTGGGTGAAACCGTGAAACTGCAAGTCAATATACAACACTGATTCAAAGATGTACATTGGCTGATTGTTACAAACTGGTCGGCTTTAACGCGAATTGGATTGGCCAAATGGAATGAAACTTTTAGGTTCTAATGCTGCATTTATTTTGGACACAAAATAGCTCAATATGCTTATCCTGTAACAATGGGTTGGCAACTTGTGTTTTATGTGGACTTTCTTCGTACTAGGTAATGGGCCAACAATGTCAATGTGTTCAAAACGAGAACGAGGTAATCCACTAGAGTTGATCGAACGTGTGTGTGGATCTTTGATTTCTGGCAAGCTGTACACTGTTTAACCCATAATCCTACTTGCTGTTTGAGCCCGTGCCACACAAATTTTGAAGCTATTAGCTTGCGCGTCGTGCGTATTGACGGATGTGACAGACAGTGAATAATGTCAAATACCTTCTTTTGCCACGAAAGCGGTATGATCGGTCGCGGAGTGCCAGTGGAAGTGTCACACAACAGTGTTAAACCAGAGTTGCCAATAGTTATGTCCTCAAGTTTTAGGTTTGTAACTGCTGTACGGTATGATTGCACATCTTTATCAAGTTGAGCATTCGCTATAGCTTTGTAATCGAAGTCCAACATCACCTTTTGCAAACTTGAGACAGTTATCCGGGACAATGCGTCAGCGACTTGATTATGTTTCCCTTGGATGTGTCGAACATCGGT
Organism: Phallusia mammillata; assembly: GCF_965637545.1. Classification (NCBI taxonomy): domain Eukaryota; kingdom Metazoa; phylum Chordata; class Ascidiacea; order Phlebobranchia; family Ascidiidae; genus Phallusia; species Phallusia mammillata. The sequence goes on along the minus strand of NC_137254.1, from coordinate 2,251,691 downwards.
GGTGAATTCGGATATTGCTGTAAGGTGGCGTTGTTGGCGCGCTGACCATGGATCAGACACTTTTGCAAACGCAAATGTTAACGGTTTGTGGTCAGTACAAGCAGTAAAACTGCGCCCTTCAAGAAAGTATCGAAAATGGCGGATTGCCAAATGCAAAGCCAGTAACTCTCTGTCGAAGGCGTTGTACTTTGTTTCTGGTGGTCTGATATGCCTGCTGAAAAATGCTAATGGCTTCCAGCAACCTCCAATTGCTCAAGCACAGCACCAACAGCTGACTGTGACGCGTCGACTGTCAAGGCGGTTTGTGCCTGGGGTATAGGGTAGTGAAGTAGCGTTGCTGCAGCAAGTGCCTTTTTAGCGCTACAAGCATTGTGTTGTTCCAAACCAGGTGTTTTGTTTTGCCAGAAAGTGCTTCATACAATGGCATCATGATTTGCGCTGCACCAGGAAGAAATCGGTGATAAAAATTTATCATGCCAGCAAATTCTTGTAGGCCTTTAATAGTGGTAGGTTTGGGAAAGCTTTGAATTGCCTTGACTTTGTCAGGTAAGGGCCTGGGACCAAATCTATCCACGCGATGGCCAAAAAAATCGATTTCCGTCAGTCCAAACTTACATTTGGCCAGATAAATGACAAGACTTTCTTGAAATTCTTTGATCATTCTTTGAAACGTTTGAGCTGCATTTTTAAGTCCAAAGGGCATGCGCAGAAACTCAAAAAGCCCAAACGGCGTTACGACAGCCGTTTTGGAAATGTCTGCTGGCGCAACTGGTACCTAGTGATACCCTCGAACCAGATCGATTTTAGAAAAAGATCTTAGCACCTGCCAGTCGTGCTGCAAAATCCTGGATATGTGGGATCGAGTAACGGTCTGGTTGTGTTGCTGCATTAAGGCGCCTGTAATCGCCACAGGGGCGCCATCCACCTGATGTTTTGGGAACCATATGAAGTGGAGACGACCATGGACTGGATGAACGGCGGACTATTCCCAACTTCATCATTTTACTGAATTCTGCCTTTGCAATGGCTAGTTTTTCGGGTGGAAGTCGTCTTGCCCGAGAGTGCACTGGTAGGCCGCTTGTGGGAATGTGATGTTCCACACCATGTTTTGGCATTACTGCAGAAAAATGTGGCGTTGTTATGTCCGGAAACTTTGTCAAAAGTTGGACATAACTTGATTGTGCGTTGCTAATTGCATTTAGGCGTGGTGCCGCTTGGTTTGTCTTGCCTATGGTCATGCTAGTTAACGAACAAGCATGTACCAGACATTGCCGTTTAACATCAACAAGTAAACCGTGCGCTCGAAGGAAAACTGCTCCAAGTAGTGGTGTAGATACGTCAGCGAGCACAAACTTCCATTGAAACTTGCCGGAAGGAATATCAAGAGAAATTAACTTGGAACCGTAGGTTGTTATATTGCTGTCGTTAGCTGCTGTGAGATTTTGTCCCTTGTGGTTCATTCTCCTTTCATAGCCGGAAGTCGGAAAGACACTGATTTCAGCACCAGTGTCCACGAGAAAGTTGCAACCAGAGGCTCGATCCCACACGAAAAATAAGTTGTGTGATTTGCCGGTTGTCCCATTCATTGTGGACAACCGGCCTTGGCGTTTCCCTGTTGTGCAGCACATGGTGGACGACATTGTCGTACATCCTGTTTGAATCGCCGGTGGTAAAAGCAATATGGACTACTGTCGTTGCTGTTGAAAAGTGTTGTAGATTTAGCTTGCCTCTGCTTTCTCAATTTGGCAATGGTGTAGTCTGTGTTGCTCGTCCGAGCAAGCCATAACTTATCCGCCTGTTTTGCCAAATCGCGAGGGTTTTCCTAATCTTTTTGAACGAGGACGATACGAATATCTTCCGGTATGTGTTGTAAAAACAAATGTTGGAATAGAATGCAAGACTAGTGTTTTCCCATTAGGGCTAGCATTTCGTCCATAAGTTCAGAAGGTTTTCTGTCACTGACAGGTGCCATGTTCAGTAAGCGTGCTGCTCTTTCTTGATTTGATAAATCAAAAGAATCCAGCAGTCTTTGTTTAATCGATGCGAACTTGTTTTCTGCTGGAGGATCTTCCAATAAATCGATTATACGCTTTGCTATATCTTGATCAAGTGCGGACACTACATAATAAAAGTTTGTTTGGTCTGCAACTATGTTTTTAATGCAAATTGTGCCTCAGTTTGTTGGAACCAAACACGTGGTTCTGCTGACCAGAAAGTTGGAAGTTTAATCGCAACGGCATGCTGGGTGTCTCCGTCGGTTGACATGCTTATTTAATGTACTCCAGAAAAGTCGTTTCTGGATTTGGGGTCACCAAATGTAGCGTCCGTTGATTTCAATCGCAAATAATAGAATGACGCGTCAAACCAAACGCATAGCAAACGTGCGCACCACACGACAAAGGGAAACACGCGCACAATAGGAAAAAGGCAAACGTCACGCTCCGTAAGAATAAATCAGTGACAGGGATCGCTACAAGATCGAAGTATTTAGTTTCAAAACTTGATGGTAAAGGTAGTTTCGTGTTCTGAATCTTTCGAGACTTCCTCAAAAACAGCAATAAACGTGAGTTGTGCAATCAATCTTGTATTACAGTGAATTTTCTGTTTTAAATCTAGGAATCATACGGATAAAATAATTCAGACAATTGTGTTTTAATTCAGGAGAGCGACACAGAAATTGTGGTAACATACCAAGTCTCACTTGGTGTCGCTGCTGGCTCGTCGTCACAAATAATAACTCGCAACGGGGAATCGGCAGTCGTGGAGTTTCAATGCGCTTACAATCGTTCAGGAATAGCGACAATGGATCAACCTCCTTTGGCTTTTATAGTATTTTATGACTTATATTAGGCTGAAGGGCTAGTATCAACTACCGTCATTTGAAAATGAGTGTTGAGTTATGGTAAGTGTTTGTATACTATTTATCAATAAAAAATCCCCAGAAGGCTATTTCTTTACTTTCCAAAAACAGTAATGTTGTTTCTGTTTCGGAATAAAACTATGTGCAGGAATGCCTGTCGTACTGGCCAACCTCTTCTTCAGTCACGTTGTGGTCAATTTGGGTAAAACATCGTCATCATTCACCATGAAAATGGCTCGTTACACATCGGACAGTTTTACGACAATTGAAACTGAACAAACGATAACAATTGGATCCCCTGTTTACATTACATTGGTGTTAACATCGATGTAGAAGCTGACACCAACTTGGTTTTGCAGGTATAATGTCACATAATCACGCTTTAAAAACCCACTCAGTTTCATTACTGTTGATGTTTAGGGAATCGACTGTATTTTGACGGACTCTGAGAATTTAACTGAAACTATTTATCCTGTTGTCATCGGAGTGTGAGCGCTTGTGGTCAGGGTGAGAAAAGTTCCACTTTAATGGAACATATTTCGTTTTTACAGTTGTGCCGCGCCTGATCCCCTTGATGTGGACGAGAATGTTATCTACAATGTGACCGACTCTCGCAAGTTTGATTTCTCTTTCTTGGGATTCAGCTGGTTTGGTGTACGAGACTCGGACCAGGAGATATGGCTTTTCTGTAGAATGAATATCTGCAAAAAAACGAACAACAACCACTGCAAAACAGTACGATTTTTTCGGACCCTTTTTTCAATCTCACTGAAATGATCAGTTTTGTCAACCGGAGTATTTCCACGCTTGACGTTTTGTTAACATTGCTGCAAAGACTTATTGGTAACTTGCGTATGTCGTTTTCTGCCACCTGTAAATCGTTTATTTAATTTTTATCTAGCATTTAAACGTGATGTGATTAGGACTGTCCTTCGGAACCGATACCTGATCTTCCAGTCAAAAGATCAATCCCAGATGATACTGATGATGCAACTAAGAAAATCTCTCTAGGACCCTTTATCCTTGCACCTGAACTTGATAATGATTACCAATTTGTTGGCAGCAGGGTAAACTTGTATTTTTACTTTATATGGTTCTGCTGACCAGAAAGTCGGAAGTTTGATCGCAACGGCATGCTGGGTGTCTCCGTCGGTTGACATGCTTATTTAATGTACTCCAGAAAAGTCGTTTCTGAATTTGGGGTCACCAAATGTAGCGTCCGTTTATTTCAATCGCAAATAATAGAATGACGCGTCAAACCAAACGCATAGCAAACGTGCGCACCACACGAAAAAGGCAAACACGCGCACAATAGGAAAAAGGCAAACGTCACGCTTGGTAAGAATAAATCAGTGACAGGGATCGCTACAAGATCGAAGTATTTAGTTTCAAACTTGATGGTAAAGGTAGTTTCGTGTTCTGAATTTTTCGACACTTCCTCAAAAACAGCAATAAACGTGAGTTGTGCAATCAATCTTGTATTACTGTGAAGTATCTGTTTTAAATCTAGGAATCATACTGATAAAATAATTCAGACAATTGTGTTTTAATTCAGGAGAGCGACACAGAAATTGTCGTAACATACAAAGTCTCACTTGGTGTCGCTGCTGGCTCGTCGTCACAAATAATAACTCGAAATGCAGAAGTTGCAGTCGTGGTGTTTCAATGCGCTTACAACCGTTCAGGAATAGCGACAATGGATCAACCTCCTTTGGCAATGATCAGGTTTGAAGTTTGTACATCTCGCTTTTATAGTATTTTATGACTTATATTAGGCTGAAGGGCTAGTATCAACTACCGTCATTTGAAAATGAGTGTTGAGTTATGGTAAGTGTTTGTATACTGTTTATCAATAAAAAATCCCCAGAAGGCTATTTCTTTACTTTCCAAAAACAGTAATGTTGTTTCTGTTTCGGAATAAAACCATGTGCAGGAATGCCTGTCGTACTGGCCAACCTCTTCTTCAGTCACGTTGTGGTCGATTTGGGTAAAACATCGTCATCATTCACCATGGAAATGGCTCGTTACACATCGGACAGTTTTACGACAATTGAAACTGAACAAACGATAACAATTGGATCCCATGTTTACATTACATTGGTGTTAACATCGATGTGGAAGCTGACACCAACTTGGTTTTGCAGGTATAATGTCACATAATCACGCTTTAAAAACCCACTTAGTTTCATTACTGTAAATGTTTAGGGAATCGACTGTATTTTGACGGACTCTGAGAACTGAAACTATTTATCCTGTTGTCATCGGAGGGTGAGCGCTTGTGGTCAGGGTGAGGAAAGTTCCACTTTAATTGAACGTATTTCGTTTTCACAGTTGTGCCGCGCCTGATCCCCTTGATGTGGACGAGAATGTTATCTACAATGTGACCGACTCTCGCAAGTTTAATTTCTCTTTCTTGGGATTCAGCTGGTTTGGTGTACGAGACTCGGACCAGGAGATATGGCTTTTCTGTAGAATGAATATCTGCAAAAAAACGAAAGACAACGACTACAAAACAGTACGATTTTTTCGGACCCTTTTTTCAATCTCACTGAAATGATCAGTTTTGTCAACCGGAGTATTTCCACGCTTGACGTTTTGTTAACATTGCTGCAAAGTCTTACTGGTAACTTGCGTATGTCGTTTCCTGCCACCTGTAAATCGTTTGTTTAATTTTTGTATCTCACAATTAAACTTGATTTTATTAGGACTGTCCTTCGGAACCGATACCTGATATTCCAGTCGAAAGATCAATTCCAGATAATACTGATGATGCAACTAAGAAAATCTCTCTAGGACCCTTTATCCTTGCACCTGAACTTGATAATGATGACCAACCTGTTTGCAACAAGGTGAAACTTGAGCAAAAAAATAAAAAAGAGCCAGTATGTCCTTGTATAACATTCCAACGTTTGGAAAGTGCTATTTTCATCATCAGGTTATTAGAAGCTGATCACAATAGCACATGTCGAAACGTCGTAATGTTTTACACTGACATGCTGGCTTTATAGGCGCCGGCACGAAGTATCGTGGCCCTACTTGCCGGCGCCCATGACTGGCTCTTGTTTTTGTTGCTGAGGTTATTCAAAACCGTGAATAGTGTACCTAAGGGGGAACTTGTCCTTTTACTTAATGTATAAATTATTTAAGTCTAACTCATTTACATTGATTTGTAGGAGGAATTGGGATGCTCTCACATGTGTGGTATCGACACCACAGGTGTAGCTTACTGCTATTGTTCTCAAGGATATTTCCTGATGAAAGATGGGAAGACTTGCCTTGCTAAGACACAATTAAATGTCTGCTCATCATTTGTTTCCAAGTTTAAGTTTTGTTGAAAACACATCTGTGCTTTAAAAGTTTAATCCAATCTGTGAGTCATTGTAAACTGCCATTTAAAGTTTTTACACTTACATCTATTTGTTAGAGGTCAATCGAGGCCTAAAGACACTGATGGAATTCTCTCTCATCTCGAGTCTCTGCCTCATGATGTTGATCATTTTTATTCTGGCTGTTGTGATGGTGACGAAGAAGAAAGTTGTGAAGAAGATTGTGATTTAGAAGAAATGGGAAAAGGAGTGAAGAGTGGAAGAATGAAAATGTGTTGATCAGACATGGGGCAATTCGTATTCGTCATTCGTATTCGAATGCATTCGAATACAGGTTTTACCACCTTCGTGCTGTATTCGAATGATTTTGGCTTTCGTTCGATAGTGCACGAATACAATTCGAATAGTTGATGTTAACTTTAGAATCAACAATTCATGAATACAAAAGCTTGAGTAAATTCATTCGAATACAATTCGAATTGTTGCTGGTTATTGCCAACCTAAGAATTCGCAAATTCGAATACACGATGATTTTTCACGAACACAATTCGAATTGTTGTTGGCCTTTGGCAACGTAACAATTCGTAAAATCGAATACATGACTATATTTATACGAATACAATTCGAATTGTTGCTGGTCTTTGCCAACCTAAGAATTTGCAAATTCGAATACACAGCATTTTTTTACGAATACAATTCGAATTGTTGTCAGCCTTTGGCAACGTAAGATTAGTAAAATCGAATACATGACTACATTTTTACGAATACAATTCGAATCGCGGATTACCTCCAGACTGGGAGTAGTCGAGAATGTGTTGCCACATATTTTTGCCAAATATATTCGAATACAATTCGATTTGGCAGTGAATGCAACCTGATTTGACACGTTTTTGTTTATGTTACGACACAATGACACATATAACTTCGGTTATGACGTTATATAAATGCAATTGTGGTGCAAACCTTGCAAGATTAGGTTTGTTCTCAACACATGACAGGTGAAGCAAACATCTCATGTAAATTTGGGGAAATTTATATAACGGAGATTTAAATCAGTCAAGCTGATGTGGCAAAACAAAGCTCGTTGGGTTACATTTTTACCGATAAATTTGCAATACATAAACCAAATGCTACTTTTTGTTCGAATACCTTCTAACCGCAACTGCAAATACCCGAATCGGTGCATTCGAATTGTTTGCTTCTTAAAACAACTAAACTATTCGTGAATACAAATAACTGAAACTGTTAATTCGAATACAATTCGAATTGATACATTGTAAAAAGTACGTAAGTATTCATGAATACGAATACACGCTTGGAGTTTATTCGAATAGCATTCGAATTACACGTTGTTGTTTTTGGTCAACTATTCATGAATACAAATACTTGACACGCTTTGTTCGAATACAATTCGAATTGCTGCCACTTTAACATTACAAAACAATTCGTGAATACGAATACTTGACTCGCATTATTCGAATACAATTCGAATTGCTGGACTTTAAAAAGTGCGCAAGTATTCATGAATACGAATACATGCTTGGGTTTATTCGAATGGTATTCGAATTACATGCCGTTGTATGTGGGTCATCAATTCATGAATACAAACACTTGACTTGTTTTATTCGAATACCATTCGAATTGCTCTCACTCAAAAATTACTAAAGTAATCATGCATTCGAATACAGTCATGCAGGTATTCGTAAAGTATTCGAATACAGGACACGTGTATTCGACCCCATGTCTGGTGATGATAAACCAAAAGACTTGAAAAACAAACTGATCATTATAGTTTGTATTTACACAGAATGCATTTAATTTTATTGCGGTTGTTTTAATAAAAAATAAATCACTTAAATTGGCTTGTTTATGAAAGTTGATTGTGAGAGTGATTTAAGACAACAATCACCTTCATTTCTATGACAATTAGAAGTACGCTATTTTACTTCAAGCAAGTGCAGTTTTAGGAAAAACACTAACATCAAACATGGTACAATCATAATTATGAGCAAATTTGAAAATGTTTGGTTTGTTTCATTGCTTGGATTTCATTGGAAACAGAAATTGGTTCTTGGAGATTTTTTTATACATAGAAATCAAAATTAGTCTACAAATCATTCAACCGCGAAGAAAGTTTTGAAAGTTTGGCGCAGTGTATCAACATACCCAGAATTATCTGTTTTCTGTTTCAAGTGTGTGCAGTAATTTGAACCAAGCAAGTGAAAAAATGTGGTTTAATTATTTTTTCTTTTATTTTTCTTGTATTTGATGCCTGCTGTTCTGTGGATTCGGGTTGAAGAAAAATACACAAGACGTTTCTAAAATAAAGAACTGTAACAAAAGTGCAACATGTGAAAAATGAATGATGCCAGGTGATATCTTGTTAAATTATTTCAACAAAGTGCATAATTTGTATAGTTTGGTATGATAGTACATGGATGCATCAAAGCATGTACTTGGTGGTATGCATAAGGTCCATAATTACATTAAGATACTTATTTAGTTTGTTGATTGCTAGAGTCCATGTTGATTAAGACAGCTTAGATACAAATGTTTGACTAACTTTATTTACATGATAACAGTGTCAAAGAAAAAGGTTGTTGTGAAATTAAATGTGCAGATGATGTATTTTTGCAACAAATTTCTGGCAAATAGTGTCTGCTGTTGTAATAATGTGTTGTGATAAATATATGTAACAACAGTTCATGTAATACAAAGCGAGTACTTGCCTGTTGGTATATGTAATTGTAGTAATTAATAATTTTAGATTTCATTGTACAATTAAAGATGTCTGTCTCATTCCTTGGCACCAGCGTTGCGCCCACAGCTAAATCCAATAAGCTAAATGCAGATGCCCATAAGATGACAACTTTCTACCAGTTATTATTTGACCTGGTAAGTTGACCTTGTATTTCTTTTTAGTAAATCAAAGATTAAAGCGGCTGTTTATTAAAGAAACAGCAACTTGCCAACACACACTTTCATTTAGTGGCTTTTATGTGATGCCTCACATAATGCATTAGGCGACAAGTTGAGGACAGTTGAAATAAATACAAAGATATTTTCTCTCCAAACCAACAAAGCTGTTTCCAAAGTAGCCATTTATTTGATTTCAAATCCATAATCTGTAAGATCGCCAGAAGAAATTGCACAAATGTAAGTTTGGCGAAATTAGCAGTTTAATTGGAAAACCGTTCAGTATCTTTTTGTGATGCATATTATAATGCATCGGGTAGAATATTAACAGCCTGCAGCTACTAACACAGGGTCGTACAACAATACGCGATGTGTGCGAGGAAACTGTTGCACGTTCGGCAGCAATTAGATGCCAGTCACCCGAGCTTACAGCTTGCCGGTGTATTACGCAACCGTTACGTTCAGTGTTTCTAGCTGTTGCAAAATAATATTTATAGTTAAGTGCTATCGACCAATTATATATGAATTGCAACATTTTAAAAGAAAACCTTTATTTTTCCTTTGCAAATCCATTATATTTTTACACAAAAGTTTGCGTAGGCACTTACGCACTGGTGTTCTCTTGAAATAATAATTAAACTTTTTTTAGCTATAACTGTAAATGGTTTAAAACAGAAATGTGGTCTTTACTTATTGTACTGTTTACAGTTTGAGCTGATATTTGAATCACCAAACGATTGTAAAGTAGACCCACGTACATAATATATATATATATATATATAACTGCTTGGAATGTTGTTGCAGCTTGGGCCGACCAATATTTGTTTGCACTTTGATAATTTAGGACATTTTAAAGTATGCTAGTAATACTGATTTAACGTTTTTTTCTGTATCACAGCCCGCGATATATAAAGAATAAGAATGCAGCAACTGCAAAAGCAGCCAACGCACTTGCAAGCGCGCCCAGTAATGAAGCAGTAAACCAGGGGTGGGCAACCTGCGGCCCGCGGGCCACATGCGGCCCTTTGATTAAAGTTGTGCGGCCCGCAGAGACACTTGGATTTCAAATCTAATGGCAAACGGGTCCAAATTATTATATTTTCTGAGCAGATTAGTGTGTCCGGTGCTATTTTTCTGCGACCTGACGATATGCTGCTGCAATTAACTGCAAATTTTACTTGTAGTAAGGCATTTTTGTTATGCAACGAAGTAAAATCACCTTGTTTTATATAATAGTGCGGCCTGTGATCTAATCATCGCAATAGTATTTGGCCCCACAGTGAAAAAGTTTGCCCACCCCTGCAGTAAACTAATGGTTTGTTCTTGTTTCATTGTTATCATTCCAATGCTTTATAACAGTGATTCCCAACCTTTTTTTAACGCGACCCAAATACTTACCAAAATTTAGTTTTGTGATTTCTCGCGACCCATGGACATGCTATTTTAGTTGTATTTTTGTCTGTAAGTTAGAAAAGCTTTTTGAAAATTACTGCGCCAGTTTAGCAAATCAATAACCTTATAACGAAAAAACGCTGTTGTTTTTTACGACCAAACATTTCCATTTAGTCCGAACTTGGAGCTAAATCAAGGCATTATTAGCCAGACAACGCTCTACTGTGAGCTAACACATCACTTTATGACGTCACAAACAGTTTTAACCATTATCACGACAAGTTGTGATGCAGTTATTATTGGGCAACAATTTAAAGCCCTGGGTAATATAAAAGTAACGCTACGAGGCGTCAAAAAGTAGATGCTATAATTGTCACTAAAACAAGCGACCCAACAGAATGTTAACGCGACCCATAGGTTGGGAACCACTGCTTTATAAGATCGATGGGGAAAGTCCCAGTAGGTGCACCCCCGTTTTTTTAGGTGAGAGTCGCCACGCATTTGCGCAAGAAAGGCTTTTTCTGTAGAAACATAGAGAGAAACATAAGCCCTTTATCCGGCGTAATTTGTAAGGGTTAATCTTGCTATGAGAAGTCGGTTGGTATGCTCATTGGCCACTTTATTAAAAAGCGCAAGTCAAATATCAAATGTTATGTGATACGAACAAAAGACACGGCGTATAAAAGTAGCTTGATCGTATACTGCCTGCGTGCTTGCGTATATTATAGATATTTCAACAATCACTATATTCGTTCTATGCGCAGGTTGTTTGCGCGGTCCTACAGGCCCCGACTTTTTGGGTGCCAGTCAAACCCAGCTGTTTTCCTCCTTCTACAATCTTTTCCATCTCTAACTTGTTTCATTACCAGGTAAGACAACAACACTGAAAACTAAATTCCGGACAAGCCCCCAATTGTCGCAAACTAGTCGGGTCAGATATCCCTACTGTTGCTATTTGTGTTGTACGCTGTCTTTGGCACACCAAGTCGGGATGTTTACTGTATTCTCTCCACAATAGAATGACCTCGTTTAAAAACGCACACCACAGCACCCAAAACTACAGGTTACTCTAGTTCAAACAAAAGGCGTGACAAGGCGTTATGATAGAAACTATCAGATGCATTGTTACGTCATAAGCTGTCTAGGTTGCAATGCACTATACAAGTTAATTTGTGGCATGTGGGCATAAAAATTTTAACTAGCAAGGTACAACAGTTTAATTTACTGTCCTCTTTTCTTTGATATCTATTTGTATTGTAGTTGTGTGTGACCTGATCATCTGACATGGAAGAAATGCAGAACTGTGACAAAAGTGGTACATTGCAAGAAATGACAGGTGACAGGTGACTTCTTGTTTCATTATGTCAACAAATTCCATGTTTTTTCTGTGTAGTTATTTGATACTTGCCTTATCAGCTTTATGTGTATTGTTCGGTTTAGTTCAAATTATACAACCTTTGCACTTGTGCTGATATAAGGTTCCCAATTCTAAGAAGTTACTAGTATAGTTCAATGTAAAGTGTAAGTAAAACTAAGTAGCTGAGATATTACATTTTACTTACTTCAATCAAATAACAATGGGTTCAGATTGCTGGCAAATGGTGCGCCTTGTTGTGATATGAAAAAAAAAAACTTATAGCAAAGGTTAATGTAAAACAAAACCAAGTGTTCCTCTGTTTGTGAATGTAATTGTGGTTGCATTGGCTTTAGAAATTAATCATCTGCACCAACGTCGAGAGGACAATTTATTCTTGCCCTGGTAAGTTGATATTTGATTTCTCTTGGGTAAAGCAAGGGACAGTGGCGGCTCGTGCCTAAAATTTGTCGGGGTGCTGCTCAAAATTTTAGCCTTTATTGAACATATATAAGTTGGCAATATATAGAAAACCTACATTTATAGTTTTCTATCCATTGTTTTGTGTAGAAAAACAATTAATACAAATCTTAATTAGAAACTCCATTGTGACGTAATTTTTGTTACGCAATAATGTATACGAGTGTAAACAGCAGACGATATCATTTGTGTATTTTGTTTACTTGCACAGCGACGGCTAAACACCATAACATGCAGTGATAATGTGGAACAAAAACACACGTGACACAGACTCGAAACTAAGCGGTTGTACATACGGTAAAACACAACAAGAATATAGAAAAAAAAGTAATGATTCGAAAAAGGTCGAAGTATTTCAGTTCGACAACATTTAAAAAAATGGTCATGTTTCATTTAAGTAACCTTATGGTCACAGTCAGCGTTTTCAACATATTATATGACACTTCACAGATTATAATTGTCACACAAAAAACTAGCCATGCAGCTGTTTATTGGTATCATAACTGACAAACCACAACAACCACTTTACATTTGTGTCAGAAATTGTTTATTTTAACATCTTTTTTTGAAGTTTTGTGTACAGACTATTGTTTGTCTTTTAGAATTTTAATTGCTGCTTTATTTGCTGGCAAATAGCTTGTAATTGATTTTTTTAAGTGCAAAACTCCATCAAGCTTTAAAATTTACAACACTCTCACTTAAATTTAAACCATATTATTAAACCTTGTGCTTCCTTTTTACAACCAAAATGAATCATAAAGTTATAGTTTGGGCATGATAATTGATAGCTTCTTCCTTGATTCCAAATGACAACTGAGAAACTGTTTTTCTATTTAGTAGTACTAGTGTGGTGTACCGTGTATTACAGAACAAATAAGCGCAAATATCATACGAGTTACTGTGATTGCATGAACTTTGTATTTCGTCATCGTCACCTTATCAGTACTCGACCTTGATTGTCATTTGTCGCTATTTAACACCTTTTACCATCTGTACAGTTACGTCATCGTCACCTTTCTCACTATATATATTCACGTGTGTTGTAACGATACCAAGAGGAGAATCAGAGACAAGCTTTCTCTCACATGAGAGACTACCCCTCTCTCTCTCTCGCTCTAACAATATCGACGATGCTACTAGCTAACTCAATAAACCAACTTTAACGTTCAACGCCGTCCAATATATCGGACTAAGCTCAGACAAGCAGTAGCTCAGATAGTCAAGGAATTAAGGGTGTAAAACATTTACAGCGAAAGATACTTCTGTAGTAATAAGTACGACGTCATCAGGACCAATAACCCCTACATAAATTGGCAAACCCGACGTGATCTTGACGGACCCTGTACTCAACTACGACGCTCTGAGCTGTCCGCCTACAGTTCCTTGGCCGTTTCGAATCAACAGCTTTTAAGACGATTTTGCCAGTTGGTTTAGTTCACCCATAAGACGACAGTCCGCAATCAAGTGGATATGTCTGTCAGTCAACATACCGAGGACAATGCTGACTCGTTGACATCCTACGGAGGAACAACCGAAATGTCGCAATACCTTCTGATACTTCAACCAACCAATCAGCGATATGATCTGAAGTACAAAGACCTACATGACGAAGGCGAACAAGAAAAAAGAAGACCGACGACAAAGCAAAGTGAACCACAACGTCGATGACGATGTTGTTTGTTAAAAACACTAAAAGTTAAGTTTCATTTTTGATGCATGTTTTATTACTAAGCTACGCCTAACTTTGTGTTATGTTAGAAAACTCCTTTATGACTACGTCAAAACGCCTAACCCTGTGTTATGTCCAAACCTCTAATGACTTCCTCAATATTGTTATACGACCTTTCCTATAATGACTACCATAGGTTGGTACTGTACAAAATTGATTTTAGACTTGACATGGCAATGTAATTCTATACGATCAACGAATTGTATTTAGCTAAAACGTGCTAAGCAAAAATGCAGAGGGAATGCTTCGTATTAGCGGTAATTCTGGTGTTTAAGCTAAACGCATAGGGCATTGTTTATACAAAGCGCCATAGTCGCGCCAGCGTTTACTGAGCGCCGATGCTAGCTCATTTTGAGCACATTTCACCACGAGCACGCTCTCGTAGGCAGTAATGCTGTTAGTCGCCAGGCATTACTTTACTTTATACCATCCGACAAAGCGACACATTTCATAAGACTGCAGATTGCACCGCACTGCCAGTCAACACATGTTGGAGGCACTGCCCCAGAATTTCACATGTGCATTTTCACTTTGCCCGCACCAAACCGTGTACGTTAGCCAACCCTGCCAAGTACTATGTCTCGTTAAGTTGTTTACACATTCGAATTTCTAGCACAAGCCAGATGTCAAAACAAATTTTATTTGTATACATCTCTACCCACATGCCACCACACGAAAAACTCGCTCTCCGGAAAAGCACTTTTCGGCGGGGTGGCCTGTGTGGTGTACCGTGTATTACAGAACAAATAAGCGCAAATATCATACGAGTTACTGTGATTGCATGAACGTTGTATTTCGTCATCGTCACCTTATCAGTGCTCGACCTTGATTGTCATTTGTCGCTATTTAACACCTTTTACCATCTGTACAGTTACGTCATCGTCACCTTTCTCACTATATATATTCACGTGTGTTGTAACGATACCAAGAGGAGAATCAGAGACAAGCTTTCTCTCACATGAGAGACTACCCCTCTCTCTCTCTCGCTCTAACAATATCGACGATGCTACTAGCTAACTCAATAAACCAACTTTAACGTTCAACGCCGTCCAATATATCGGACTAAGCTCAGACAAGCAGTAGCTCAGATAGTCAAGGAATTAAGGGTGTAAAACATTTACAGCGAAAGATACTTCTGTAGTAATAAGTACGACGTCATCAGGACCAATAACTCCTACACTAGCACTGCAAGTGCAAGTCTTTTGGAAATAATGGTGTTCCTAACAAAGGTTTGCATCCAAACTGTTTTGCCTTTGAAGGACTCATGGAAACAGCAAAAAGGATTTTTCATCCTAGTAATTTCACTTGTCAAAGCATCATCTAGATTATTTTCAAAGTAATTATGAACATCAGATCTACAGAAACATTTTCATTTCAATAACTAGCTTTTCTTTGTCAACAATAGGATGTGCTTGGTGGTCACTACTATCTTGTCTGTAGAATGTTCATTCTTAAGAAACACTTCCTGTGAAGCAATTTAGCAGCTACTGTTTAGACAAACAGTACATGTCCATTATATCAATACTCATCTTTTTCATCATGTCCACGTGAGGGAGTTTCAAAGTTTTCACAGAACAAAATGCAGTCTATTATTTTGGACAAAATTTCACTATTTTTTCCACTTTTTTGTTGTGTTCAATAATTGAAAGTCTATATACGACTCACTAAGTTTTTCCTTAATATTTACAGTTCCCAAAAGTGAAAGTGAAACATCATTGTCCACATGCTTCTTTGACTTCTCATGTTTTTCTGCTTTCTCACCTTATTTGGCTACATTTGTAAAACCATCTTTTGTCCAGCATTTTTCATCACCTCCAAACAGCAAACATGGAAAACAGGACAGTGCATTTCTAACTTCACAACCACAAAGCCATTTTTTTTTATACCATTCAGAATTAAAACTGCGTATATATTTCTTGTTGTGTCTCATTCCTGGCTGACAAAGTTGAATATCAGGCGTTGGACACCCTTTTTTCTTTATACTTACCTTTTCAGCACTTGATAACTGCGAAAACTTAAGTTGCTGAAGCTCACTTACAGTCACCGAATTAGAATCTTGAAAAGCCATGATTAACCTTTCAATCAAAAACTGTAAAAATGGTTAAAAAAGAATGACTGTCGTTCTGTACTCATTGTCAAACCTGATGATACACGTGATTTGCTTTGGCACACAATAAACGCGGAACAGACAACTACTTCCGGGTGCCCAGGTCACACGCTACGTGATTGGTGGAGCTGCGCGAGCCGCAGCACCCTGGTTCCTATTTCGCCCAGCATGTAGCTTTTCAAAGTGCGCATGCCCAGAACCGCAAAACGTCATGAAACGTCAGAAAACTGGAGCTGCAGTTCCAGCATAGATATACATTAGTGTTTCCAAAAGAAAAAAATTTTTTTAATGAGAAAAAAGGTGATTAGGGCGGAAATTATGCTTATTATATATTGCTAAGGAACAAAAAATAAAAATAATGAAAGTTATTTGTAATATTATGGTAGGTGTATTAAGTAAAAATGTCTAGGGGGTGCTGCAGCTCCGCAGCACCCTAGCACGAGCCGCCCCTGGCAAGGGATTAAGAGCGATGAAATTCACATGATAAAAATTGGCAACAGAGATTAATAACAAAAACACTGGTGTTGAAAGCCTTTTGGTTCAAGCTTACGCACCAAAAGCTGGGCAATATGCAATAAACAAAAACAAATTTCCTCCCAAGGCTAACACTGCTTTTGCCTAAAACAGCCATTGTTTGGGATTCGTAGCATAATCTCGACCAGGGGTCACCAAACTTTTTTCACTGCGGGCCAGATAAGTTTAAAAATGATTTGCGCGGGCCGCATAGGTTACATGTCCTTGTACATGTCCATCTTTTCAAACTTAGCCCGCGGAGCGATTTTTCTAGATGCGCCAAGTTACGTTATCATATGAAACAAGGTAATATTAATTCTACAAATCGCCACAGGAAAACTTTTGCAAGGACCAGATTAATTTTTGAATGTTACAATGTTATCAATACGGTTTGGCAAACCAAAAAATGCGGTCGCGGGCCGGATGAAATGACTTCGCGGGCCAAATCCGGCCCGCGGGCCGTAGTTTGGTGACCCCTGGTTTAGACTATGTGAGTCTACCACAATTCTTAGGTGATTTCGCTTAGCACTAGGTTTTGAAAAAACGTAACTGACTCAATTACTAGACGGTTATAGTTTTTAATGTGCAATCTTATAGGTAAATTTTAGATTGAACTACCCACCTTGCGACTAAGGCGGTTCCAATAACCCCTGGGTCATCTTACGTAAGCAAGGGGGTGCACCAGCCAATGGGCCATCTTAAAGGCCTAAACCGGATTTAACAATATTGCGATTGTGAAGGGGTTGCACTAACCACCTTTTCATCTTAGAGAATGAATTGGGACAAGAATTACCAACCGTAATACAGATTATCACACATGGACAACATCGGCACTTTGTACACTGGTAATGGTTGAGCTGGAGCTTAAACCACCAACTTTGCGGGGGGGTTGCACTAACCACTGTGCCACCCTGGAGTCGGAATTGAAATTAGAACCACCAACCTTTTAATTAAAATTCGGATGCACTTACCCAGAGTCACCAAACTTTTTTCACAGCGAGCCGGATTAATGATTCACGCGGGCCGCATTTCTCACATGCCCTAGCGCCGTCTTTTCAAAATAGTCCGCGAGGCGATTTTTATAGGGGTACCAAGATATGGCCTTTCTACAATCCAATTTCAAATCTCGTGATGCGACTGTTAAGTGGTATAGTTCTCATCTTACGAGCAATGCTTGTATATTAAGTCACAAGTAACAAAGAAGGCAATTGTTTGCGCACAATTAACACTTATAGTCTTGCGTGTGAGTGACGTAACAAAATGGCTTTACTTTTTTCGATAAGTTATTGGCAGTCGCAGTAAACGCAAATGTATTTTCTCCAAGCTAACACAGCTGTTTTTAAAGCGGCTATTGAGTGGGATTTGACCCACAATATTTAGGATCTCGCATGAAAAAATGTAAGTTTGGCGATTTAGGTGTTTAACTGAAACATTATTCAGTACCTTTATGTGTTGCATACTGTAATGCATTGGGTGGTATATTAACAGCATGCAGCTACTAACACAGGGTCGTATAACAATACGCGATGTGTGCGAGGAAACCGTTGCACGTTTGGCAGCAATTAGATGCCAGTCACCCGAGCATGCAGTTTGACGGTGTATTACTCAACCGTTACATTCTGTTTCTAGCTGTTGCGAAATAATCCATACAGTTATGTCCCATCAACCAGTGATGTTATAATTTCTATATCCCTATAAACAACTTTTTGTCATGCAATTACTCGAATAGCTATGAGCTTCGAGGAGTGTATAACACGTATTTGCTCATTTCTGCGACTTCTAACAGGTTGAGCTGGAATTTAAACCACCAACCAACGATTATAATACGGTTGTACCTTACTCTGGGCCATCTTAGAGCCAGAAATAGGGTTAGAACCACTAACCTTATTAATGCAAAGCATTTGCACTAACGGTTAGGTTAGCTTAGACATCGAAATTGGATTTAAACCAAAAAGTTACCTTACCATTGATGGATGTACTAACCACTGGACCATTGATCCAATAATCTTTTGATTGCAATGCAAATGTACTAACCACTGGACCATCTAAAGAGTAAGGAATGATGTTAGAATCACTAACCTCAGAAAATAGTGGCTCTAACCCCATTTCTTACTCTAGAATAAGTTTCAGAAAACAGAGGTTACGAATGGTTTAGTTAAATACGTTTTGGTTCCTGTTTACTTTCTATAATTTGTGTACAGTTGAAATAAACTCAAACATATTTTTCCAGGTTAACACAGCTTTCCAAAGCAAGCATTGGTTGGGATTCGAACCCACAATCTTTGAGATCCCCAGAAGAAGTCACAAAAATGTAAGTTTTTCGGTTTTCAGTTTAATTGGAAAATCATTCAGTACCCTTATATGATGCATATTATAATGCATCGGGTGGTATATTAACAACATGCAGCTACTAACACAGGGTCGTATAACAATACGCGATGTGTGCGCGGAAATCGTTGCGCGCTCGACAGCAATTAGATGCCAGTCACCCGAGCTTGCAGCTTGCCGGTGTATTACGCAACCGTTACGTTCTGTTTCAAGCTGTTGCGAAATAATACCTACAGGTATGCTCAATAGACCAATGATGTTGTAATGTCGGTATGCCCCAACAAACCTTTATTTTGTCTTGAAAATCGTTTAAATATAGTGACTTTCGTACTTGCAATGTGCATGAAATATAAATGTAAGTTTTAAGTAGATTTTAAACAGTTAAATAGCTCCAAGCTCTAAAATGGTCTTCAATCGTTTCTGCTTCGTTAAATTGAGTTAAGGTGTCTTCTTTAAGTTAAGCTGAAACTCGAACCACCAATCTTACGATTGCAATGCGGATGCACCATACTTTGAGCCACCTTAGATCCAGAAAATCACAAACCACTAATGCGCTTGTGCCAACACTGACCATCTTAGAGCCAGAAATTAGAATAAAACCACCAACCTTACAATTTCAAGGCGGTTATACTATGCTCTTGGCCATCTTAGAGCCAAAAATGTTTTGCAAGACTGTTTTTCTCATCACTAGACTATACCGAACAAGCGTTTCGTTCACCAGGTTGCATTTAAATACTGACACCAGTTGAACGACAAATTTGTTAAAAATCACTGGACTATCTTAGAGGATGAAATGGATTTACGATCATTAATCTCATGATTGTAATGGGGCTGTATGAACGTGGGTCATCTTAGGCTAGGGGCTTAAACCCTCAAATGGAAAATTACACTTAGGTTGCACAACTAAGGGTTGTTTAACACACGAGCATACGATCAAGCATTTTTATCGGGATTGTGACTAACAATTGTTTTACGATCACAATACGGTTTCCTGATTTAGCATCCGTTGTTAAACGATGCATTGGATTAAGCCAGGTACCAGTTTTGTATCTCCACAGTAATGTGTGTGGTTTAATATAGTGGTGGTGCTGGTATCGTTAACCACAGATGTTCAGTAGATAACTTGAATACTTAAAAATGCATGTAGTTGTCTGATACCAGTAGTAATGTTATTTTTCATGATACCTAAATAAGTACAGTCAATTGTTATGTATGTTAATTAAAACTAAAACTATGTCAATTTTCAACTGGAAGTTACTGACTATTTTTGCCATCTTCTTTATAAAATACGGTAAGAGATAAATAAATTTCCAGTCATATTGCAAGATGAACTTTAAGTTGTTTAGGAACACACTAATTATGATCACTTATGCGTCATAATAACCCACATTCTAATTCTATAACCTTGCTATGCCTCAATAATTTTACTTTTTTGTCCTAATTAGTTTTTGTTTAATGGTATGAGTGGAACATCCATTACACGACGAGTGCCAACAAAATTAAATTGGACGGCCTAATACTACCTGAACCAATCGAAAATAGTTTTCGAAGCTTTATAACCTGCGTTTGCCTAAAAATTCTTTTCCCAGCAAACTTATGTGGTGACTAATTTTTTTTAACAACCACTATAGCTAAGATTTGAACCCACGACCTTGCGAACACAAGGCGTCAAAATTATCGAGCTTTGAGGGTTGATTTAATTGTGCAACGTTTAAATTATCACAGTAACAAAACCATAACTATTGTAAAGGTCGATTTCTCGGTAGTATATAAAACTTAACTGTTACGTCTTTGATTGACAGGCACTGCACAAGACTGTCCAAACCACATGGTTGAATGTCCAGATGGTTCTTGTGGTGTATACAATGCCCAGTGTAACTGCTTGCCATGCAACGGTACGTAAAATGCTTGTCTATAATTTTGACTAACTAAAATTTTTGCTGACTAAGCCATTATTGTCATTGCAAACGCCTATGCTTCGCTGCGCCACCTACCGGAAAATAGAAGGCCTTTGCCGTGAGTTCTTTTGTTAGTAGCTGAACCTCATGTATTGGAGAAATGAGCAAACGATCGGCTGCCGAGCTTTTTTCTGCGTGTCGAGCAGCTTGAACCGGCAAAACGGTTTGTGTTATCGCTGTGCACGGGTTTCTGATTTGAAAACGTTGTTCTTATACATAGATAAATGATTGTACGCTATTTGCCTGAAATTTAATTACCGAGGGTCATAGGCGATTGTAAGCCGCCCTCGTTTATAAGCCGCCCTCGATTATAAGCCGCACGCTGGAATTTTAGATACTATTGTTTCAAAATACATCTTTCTGTTGTTCCATAGTATAACTATTAGCTCATATTTGTTAGTTACGTTGATAACTGTTCCCAACAGAACATGTATCGACGTACAATCTGTAAATGCATACGAATTTAAACCTCAAATAAACCAAAATGTTGAAGTGTAGAAATAATTTCGAAATAAAATAAAATGTAAGCCGCCCTCGATTATAAGCCGCCCTTGATTATAAGCCGCACAAACAGCAGGTAAAAAACAATTTAAGCCGCGGCTTAGCGAGCAAATACGGTACTTACTAATAGGGCGCAAATAAAAGCGTTTTTTATTTATTTGAATTTTCGGGACTTGAATTAAATATATGTGTCGGTTTACCTACTTCACTTTGACAATATGAAGCAAAATAGCAAAATACTTCACTTTGGCATTATAAAGCAAAATAGTTCGGTGTGACGGACAATTCAATTTTTTTTCGAGAAGTTAACACAAGGGGTAGTTAAAGTATTGGACCTTTATTTTAAACTAAACAATAATAGGAAGTGTGATGTTGTAGCGCTGTTTATTTGCGCGAGTTCAAATATCGAATGACACAAGACAGAATAGGCGAGACAAAACACGTTGCAAATAGAAAAAGGCACGTGACGTATTGTGCGGTTCGGTTACGCATGACTGGTTAACGCAGTTGGGGAAAACACCCAGTTGTCGCCACACAGCCCCCCTCCAGAATCGTACAATGCGCGACAATAATGATTGCAATGGTTGACGTCTGGTCGCATTCTCGCGAAGGCATTGCATGCGTTTTTCTTCGGGGGCCGTCCTCTTCTTGGAGGTTGTGCAACCTGAACAGGCATAGTTAAACCGACCTGTGCTGGTTTGAGTCTGTCAACCGAAACGGTTTGTGGTCGCCCACCCAAATCCACTATGAAAGACTTTGCGCCGGTCTCAATGACTTTGTAGGGACCCTCATATGGCGGCGTTAATGGCGGACGATGGGAATCTTTTCTGATAAACACAAACTTTGTTGTTGACAAATTAGCTGGAATAGCTGACTTTTTTAGACCATGGCGGGACATACGGATCGGAGCCTGCTTTAAAATGGTGTCTTCTAGAGTAGGGAGAAGTGTTGCTAAATCCGATGAAGGATTCTTCAGTGGAACGATGTCTCCCGGTATCCGTATCGGCGCACCATATACAAGCTGAGCGGACGATGCTTGTAAATCTTCTTTAGGTATGGTTCTAATTCCTAGAAGTACCCATGGTAACTCATCAAGCCAATTTGAACTGCTCATACGGGCCATGAGAGCACTTTTTAAGTGTCTATGAAATCGTTCCACGAGGCCGTTTGCTTGCGTGTGGAAAGCCGTGGTTTTATGAAGCTTAATGCCTAAAAGCTGATTCATCATTGACCACAGTTCTGAAGTGAATTGCGCCCCACGATCTGAAGAAATATCTGCTGGAATGCCAAATCGGGCAATCCAGTTGCTAATGAAGGCTCTAGCACATGTCATTGTCGTTTGATCCTTCATCGGTATGGCTTCTGGCCATCGAGTAACACGGTCGACAATTGTAAGGAGATAGGTATATCCTTGTGATTGCGGCAGCGGTCCTACTATATCTATATTCAAGTGACTGAAACGTGTCGCTGTGGGTGGATATTCAGCCAATGGAGCGCGAATGTGTTGCTGAATTTTCGCCCTTTGACACGACAAGCATTGCTTCGCCCATGTACTAACATCTCGTCGCATTCCATGCCACACAAACTTTGATGCAACTAAGTTGCTTGTGGCCCGTATGGAGGGGTGTGACAGTCCGTGGATTGCATGAAAAACGCGTTTTCGCCAAGCTTGAGGAACTAATGGTCGAGGATTCCTGCCAGAAATATGACAGAGAATAATAGTTCCTTCGTGGTCGTAAGCAATATCTTTGAACTTCAGCTTAGTAATAGAGGTGCGGTAAGCTTGCATCTCGTCATGAGCTTCTTGCTGGGCTGCAGCCAATAACTTGTAATCAAAATTAACACAGTCGGAAACACTTGCGAGCAAGGACCTGGAGAGTGCATCAGCAACAGGGTTGTTTTTACCATTGATATGTTTAATATCAGTGGTAAACTCTGAAACGTATGAAAGGTGTCGTTGCTGACGTGCTGACCACGGATCTGTAGCTTTATGAATGGCAAATGTGAGTGGTTTATGGTCCGTGTACGCGGTGAAAGATCTTCCTTCCAAAAAATATTTAAAATGGCGGACAGCCAAATACAATGCCAACAGCTCGCGGTCAAAGGTGCTGTACTTAAGCTCAGCTGGCCGTAGGCATTTGCTAAAAAAACGCCAAAGGTCTCCATTGACTGTCGATTTGCTGCTCCAAAACTGCGCCAACAGCAAACTGGGAAGCGTCCACAGTTAAAGCGGTTTTTGCCTCGAGCCCTGGGTGGTTAAGTAGCGTAGCATTTGCAAGTGCGTCTTTAGCTTCATCAAAAGCGGTCTGAAGGCTTTCTGTCCACGTCAAATCCTTTGGCTTATTAGACAGAGCTTTGTATATGGGTAACATTATGGTAGCAGCTGATGGTATGAATCGATGATAAAAATTTATCATACCACTAAATTGCTGTAAACCTGCAATTGCTGTTGGGCGTTTGAATCTTCGTATTGCCTCCACTTTTTCCGGCAAGGGCTTGGCCCCATGGACATTAACTTGATGTCCAAGAAAATCAATTTGTGTCTGCCCGAACCTGCACTTCGCAGTGTTAATAATAAGACCATGGCTGTCTAATCTTTTGAACAGTTGTCGTAGATGGTCAATATGCTCTCTTGAAGTTTTGCTGGCCACAAGAATATCGTCAAGATAAACAAAAGCAAAAGGTAAATTTGTGCAAACGGAATCCATTAAACGCTGGAAAGCTTGTGCTGCGTTTTTTAATCCAAATGGCATACGCAAGAATTCGAACAAACCGAATGGGGTAATTACAGCAGTCTTTGGTACATCAACTGGCGCAACAGGCACTTGGTGATAACCACGAACCAAGTCTATTTTTGAAAAAATTGTGGCACCTGTTAAATGCGCAGAAAAGTCCTGGATGCGGGGAATCGCACCCGGCCCGGACACAGTGAGGATTGACAGATTGAGAGCTCTTTCTTGATTCTGTGGGTGGTGGTGCATGGCCGTTCTTAGTTGGTGGAGCGATTTGTCTGGTTAATTCCGATAACGAACGGACTCTGGCTTGCTAACTAGTTACGTGACCCGATCGGTCGGCGTTTAACTTCTTAGAGGGACTAGTGGCGTTTAGCCACACGAGATTGAGCAATAACAGGTCTGTGATGCCCTTAGATGTTCGGGGCCGCACGCGCGCTACACTGACCGGATCAGCGTGTGCTCGCCTTGGCCGAAAGGTCCGGGTAACCCGCTGAACCCCGGTCGTGCTAGGGATAGGGAATTGCAATTGTTCCCTTGAACGAGGAAAGTAAGCGCGAGTCATCAGCTCGCGTTGATCACGTCGGGGTCACCACTGTAGCGCTGTTTATTTGCGCGAGTTCAAATATCGAATGACACAAGACAGAATAGGCGAGACAAAACACGTTGCAAATAGAAAAAGGCACGTGACGTATTGTGCGGTTCGGTTACGCATGACTGGTTAACGCAGTTGGGGAAAACACCCAGTTGTCGCCACAATGTATTAATTTCTTGACAATGAAGCCTATTAGCAAGCTTTAATGTAAAACAACACAACTGTTGCGCTGTCTTTTGTTATTGAAAGGCGTGACTCCATGCGCCTCCAGACAGCACAGCAGGGGCGATCGCTTGTGTTCCTAAAACTGTCTTTAACGCGCCTTTCCTTGCGCTCTAACTCCAAGACGCCAAGAGCTATATAACGAACTCTTTTATTCTACAATATGGCCGATAGATGGCGCTCGAGAGTATGGCAGCACGGCGAGTACAAGGGTCAAAAGTCGGTTTCTGCAAACATGTTCAAATTAAGACAAGGCAAGAGACAGAATTTCAATGACATTACGCTTACCAAACTATTAAAGGACTGGAGTCGTTTAAATGCAAGCGATCAGTAGAAGGTCTGTAAACACAGCATCTAATAACATCACATATAAACATCGCTTAATCACACTAGTGACGGATGGCAAACTTTAAGCAACAATAATCTTACCGGAAGAACACAGTTCGGTTCAGAATAACACGGGGTTGGACGACGGCGGAATTCACGTCGATCACTAAATATACAAGTCACACATTGGACGATTCAGTTTCTAAACAGCATAATTTTCCTGTCGTTACACAAAAAACAAACATAATTGACCAGTTAAAAAACACATGCAGACGCTGTAAGTTCCAGTCACTAATAAACACGAGGCGACTTCGCTTACAAGACGTGAAACCAATAAACAATGCTTAAGTTGTGACATCACAATCACCAATAGTGTGACGGACAATGTATCAGGTTGCACAACACTGCGCCATACATAGAAATCAAGGCTACTGGCGGGAAACATAGAAAACATAATAATATGTACAATGGCGATGTAACAACAACATTTTACATGTCCTGCAGTGCAGCTAAGACAAACAACCCCAACGTTTTGGTTTTTGGCACACTGTACAGAGAGTAGGCTGCAGACAGAATGTAAATGTGAAAACGTGCAAAAAAATCGTCTTAACTTTAAATCCACAACATGCTTGTTATTATAATTTTTATTAACTATAGAAAGTACTGAATTATTTAGTGGCGAAGGTTTACAATCAATTGCCTGCATAATGTATAGGTTTATCACATTTCCACAATTTTACAAATTTTGACACACCCTGTAATAGCACACCAAAAAGGCTTTCTAAAAAAATTTGCACTAAAAAAATTGTTTGCACTGAAAAATAAATGTCTGCACTGAAAAAAAATGTTTGCACTAAAAAAATTGTTTGCATCGAAAATTAAATGTTTGCACTAAAAAAATTGTTTGCATCGAAAATTAAATGTTTGCACTGAAAAATATATGTTTGCACTGAAAATAAAATGTTTGCACTGAAAATAAAATGTTTGCACTGAAAATAAAATGTTTGCACTAAAAAAATTGTTTGCATCGAAAATTAAATGTTTGCACTAAAAAAATTGTTTGCACTGAAAATAAAATGTTTGCACTGAAAAAAAATGTTTGCACTAAAAAAATTGTTTGCATCGAAAATTAAATGTTTGCACTGAAAATAAAATGTTTGCACTGAAAATAAAATGTTTGCACTGAAAATAAAATGTTTGCACTGAAAAAAAAAATGTTTGCACTGAAAATAAAATGTTTGCACTGAAAATAAAATGTTTGCACTGAAAATAAAATAATTGCATCGAAAAATAAATGTTTGCACGGAAAATAAAATGTTTGCATCGAATAATAAATGTTTGCACTGAAAAATAAATGTTTGCATCGAAAAATAAATGTTTGCACTGGAAAATAAATGTCTGCCAAAAAGTTGTTAAATTGCACTTGTGGGCCACCGTTCCTTCCAATCTAAAGAACAACACCCTAAACAATCCTGTCTGATTACCACCTGATCTAACCGATCAGAATTTGTGTGGATGTGCATTTGTACCAAGAGGGACTAAACCAGGGGTGGGGAACCTGCGGCCTAAAGGACGATTCTACAATCTTACTAGTGTTGCAAAAGAACAATTGTTTGCGCATAATCGAATGACTTAAGCTTGTCTGTGATGTCACAAGGTAAGATTGAAATGTAGTAACGAATTATATTTAGCTTGGACCGTAAGTGCTACAACCCTACAAGGGATTTGCAAAACGACCATTCTGTACGTCGCAAAGTTTGAACACCACTGTCCTTGGCCTGGAAAATAGTCTTATGCGGCCTAAACGACAATTGATAAACCGTTTAGTGGCCTTTATAAACATAAATTCCCCACCCCTGGACTAAACCATGCTAATCCATATGACTAAGTTTTGACAGAAGAATAACCAACATATGCTGCAGACATGCGCACTGTTTTGATATCGGCCGTATCTCTCGTCACCAGCTGCACTAATGTGACCTTATAGGCCGTGACAGTGCGCAGTGTCTGCAGTTTACCATTTATTAGCTCTGTGCTTTTAAATTACCAACATAAAAAGTCACAAATAATACAAACTGTCACAATTATAAGCTGCATCATAAAATCTATTAACACTCACTCATTACCTTTTGTCTCATTGCTATAGCTATTGTTACACAGCATTCAGTTCTTGTTTTGTTTCTTTATTCCAACCCTTTGAATGTTTTATTTTACATGTTGTTGTCTGAAACTGCTTTCGTATCTTATTGCTAAGATGTTGATCTAATGGTAAAATGCTAACAGAGCACAATTCAGCTCAACAGAAACAAAATTGCGTCTATTGCGTACTGTTTCTTCTTGCAGGAAACTGCGACCCTGTAACGGAATACGAATGCCAATCAGGTGGATGTATTCCTGTGACAAGAAAATGTGACCGACTAGAGGATTGTGCAGACGGTGACGATGAAATTGGCTGTCCGAGTAAGTAGCAGAAAGGCCGCGGTATATTACTATCTACCTTTTTACCCTTTAATGTGTTTTTTTTAATACAAGCATATTCCATATGCTGATAGTAGCGCTTGTAATTCTATTTCAAAAGTAAATGACGATTTAATATCATCATTTAATTTTGTTTTTTTCGAAACGTATTTCTATATTTGGCGAACGTACACTTTTCTGTTTTTGTTGTCGCTTAGGTGGTAATGACCATGACATCTATATTACATTATTGCAATAAGCAATAATAATGCTTATAACTTACCAATTGTTTCCCACAACTTTTGCAAGCCTGTGCTGGAGAACCTTATTTAAGAAAACGCTGATCTAAAGCGAGCTTACTGCAACGTTTTGTTCAAAAAGCATCAATTATAAAAAGAAGATACAACTTTATTCGTGTTGAAGGCAGTGGCGTAGGCAGCGGAAAATTTTGGGGGGGGGCAATATTTTGTGACTTTTTACAAGTAAAATAACATTCAACGAAAACGAAAAACGACATAGTTGTGCCCACAAACAGCAATTTTTCTGAGGCAAATTACACAAAAAAATTATCTTCATTGCTTTAGCTGCACACAACGGTATGATTAAAAGTTCATCCTTCGCCTACTACCAGCCATATTTGACACAATCTGATTGATCTTTTCCTCGCTGATTTTTTCATGATGACAATGCAGCACACATATATCTGAAAGGCGATCGGAAGTCAGCGTTGAGCGCAACCATGTCTTGACCCGCTTCATACACGAAAAAGAACGTTCAGCTTCAACAGTTGTTGCCGGCAACGCCATTATGATCTGGACTATGTTGTGAACGCTTGGATAGTCGTTTGCGCTCAAAAGAAGTTCATGAAAACATTCGGGTTTGAGTTGAGAGCTTAGAGAAGATCTCCACAAAATAACTTCGCTCTCAAGGTTATCTAAACAATATAAACGCTCAATCTCATCTAACTTGGTTGGTTTGTTGGGTGGAATGATCGATAGCAAATTGAAAAATGAGGAATTGTCACTAAATCGTTCGTGAAGCGAACTACTCAGACCTTCGATGTAAGGAATATACACTGCACGATAAAAATACTGCGGTCCAGATTCTGCATTGACGTTGTCGCGATAAACTTGTTTCTCGGCTATTCTGGTTGTAGTCAGCTGTTGTACATTTAATACTTCACAAGCTTCTTTGTAAATATCCAACGCAGTGTCCGAGTTTATGCGGTTTTGAGATAGAACGTTTTGAAGAGAAGTGATCAAGTTTTTCACATCTGGCACACATACTCCGACAGCCTGAAGCTTTCGCGCCAACGGTTCAATGAGTGCCGAAAATCGCCCAATCAAACACACGGCGTAAGTAACTCCAGACTTTTCCAGAGCACATTTTAACGAAAATGCTTTTGCTCTTGTATCACCGCTGGAATCACACTCCAAGGCGCCAAGTGATTCGAGTATACGTTTAAAATTACATTTGAAGATTCGAATGCTTTTGTATTTTTCAGACCATCTGGTAGGGCAGAACAACGGGATGTTAAGTCCTAAACATGTGCGTCTTTTAGGACTTTCTCTAAAAAACGGATGGTCTCTCTAATAATGTCGCAGGTGTTTCTGATGGTTGGAACTTTACTTTGATCATTTATAGCCAAGTTTAAACAGTGCGCAGCACAGTGAACAAATAATGCACGAGGGTACTTGTCGCGAATCCGCTTCTGCACACCACTCACGTGACCTGCCATTGTTGACGCTCCATCATAGCCCTGTCCGACAAGTTTCTGTAAATCCAATCCTGTGCTGGTAAGGTGAGACAAAATACTTGTAGAAATCGATTCTGCTGAAACCGAGTTCATTTCAACAAAACCGATGAAACTCTCATACACTTCTGTAGCTTTCGTGTATCTCAAAACAATGCTTAGCTGTTCCTTTCCTGATATATCACAAGACTCATCGGCTATTACAGAAAAAAACGATTGGTTGGCATCAGTGACTATGTCTTGAACAATTAGACCTTTTGCTAAACCCAGAATTTCATTTTGTATCGTCGGGCTAGTGTATTTAGCATTACCAGCCATGTGAGTAAAATGCCTTTTTAAAGTTTCGTCCCCAGCGTCGATGCGAAATTTAAGAAGGTTCATAAAGTTTCCGTTGTCTACCGAATGGCCTCGCAAAGATATGTTGTTTGAAGCACAGAACATCACCGTTTTAACGATGGAAGCCATTATGTTTCGATTTTCCTTTATTTGTCTGGAATATTCTGAATCCAGGCTCGCAGATACATTTTGGTTAGTTTCCATGCTTCTAAGAAAACTTTTTGCTTCTAAAGTTGCTTGTCGATGGTAACTAGCATCACGATGAGCAACAGCCTTTTCGATGAATTTTTTGAAGTGAGTGCAAGGTTTGTTAACAAAAGCAGCGTTAGTGAGATTGCCATGTTTTAAACGTACTTGCATCAGAACACAAATCTTGCACAAACCGCCCCCATCAGAGCATTGAGTGTAGACCAACCAATCCGAAAACCTATCATCATCGAGCCAAACTTTGAGAAACTTGCGGCGACCTTGCCTAATAGTATCAAGAAGCGGGACGTTTTTTATATTTCCTGAGTAACTCTAACACTGCTAACACTGGGCGTTACAGGTGTTTCCTCTAAGGACTGCTGATCTTTATTTTTTGAAGAAAAAAATGCATCCAATCTTGCTTGTTTTGGTTTAGACATCGCAATAAACTATAATATTTGGTATTTA
Source organism: Phallusia mammillata (assembly GCF_965637545.1). Taxonomy (NCBI): domain Eukaryota; kingdom Metazoa; phylum Chordata; class Ascidiacea; order Phlebobranchia; family Ascidiidae; genus Phallusia; species Phallusia mammillata. The sequence continues at coordinate 2,221,151 of NC_137254.1, read as the reverse complement.
CTATTTATACTTCTTGCTATTTCTCGTATGTTTTGCTATATTACTTCAACAAGACTATCACCAAAGCCAACTAAATACAAGTGACTCTTACACTCATTAATGCCAAAGCCAATGTGTAAATGACCATTGTTGTTCGATAATAATCATTGTTTGGCAATTTAGTTAACATTCTCTCAGTTATTCAGTCATAAACAAACAATTAAAAAATGGATATAGCACATTTATTTTTGAAGAGTACAATTTCAAAAAATTTGGGGGGGGGCCATGGCCCCTTTGGCCCCCCCCCCCTGGCTACGCCACTGGTTGAAGGCAAGGCTCATATGAAAATAAATAAGCACGCTTTCTAAAGAAACATTCAAACTGGCTAACTTAAAAATCCTACAAGGAATAAGCGGTAGGTCGTTTCAATGATAAGCACGCTGCAGATATTGCGCACTTGTTTGAGTGTACACATGTCAGGTTTCATTAGTGCAGCTGTGACAAGACATTTTTACGTGGTTCGATCCCAGGACGCTCCCGGAGACAAATCCCGCTTAAGGTTTTGTTTATGTCTCATGTGGGTCAGATTTGCCGGACCATTCGGCCAAGTTCCTGCACGATTGACATTGGCACTATCAAAAATCATTTTTATGCTTCCTGTGGGCGGATACATAGCTTTTCAGACTGTAAGTCCTGACGAATTAGATTGCATGTAACCTGGCTACTCCAACATGTACGGTGAATATTTTGTCAGTTGCGCTGGTAAAACCTGATTGGGGCAATGAACACTGCCCACAGCTGACTGATCGTTGTAATGGCTCTATGTTTTTATGCTGACAGTGCACTGATTTGACACCGCTTTGGTTCCCGAGCAGTTGCTTTACCATTGAGTATGTAGTTTTCCTGTGTTTTTTTGCATAGTTTGTGGCATTGAACAAAGGATTGGGCACAGCCTGTCCGCCTTGTACTTCCAACAACCTGCGGTGCCATAGCCCCCCTACACTAGCCCGTAAGGCCAATATACATATCATACAATATACTTGGCCTTAATATTGCCCTTACAGCCAGGCCGCTGCACTTTGTTGAGAGTAGCTTTCTGAAAGTCATCCCTCACCTTTGTTCCATGAGAACAATACGAAGATAACGCAAATTTTTGCTTCTAGTTACTGAAGGTTGCAGATATCATTACTTCCAGTGTACACCTTCGATGGAATGCCAATGGAACCCGTTAATGTGCAATTCCCCATGTCCAGCTGGTGACGCACAACCCGTCTGCGACAGTAAGATGTTTGTTGTTATTTTTATCCGCTAGTTGGCGAACAAGTACCTTCGGGTAGGACGTTGTGATTGTTCATAGTACACCAGGCCTGTTGAAGGCGATTTACTGAATCAGCCGGTCACCAAGCATTTTCATATGGCAAGGCGTAGCTAAAACATTTCATTCGACTTGACGCCTTTAATAGAACTGACGTAGTGTGATTTACAAATGAACGGCAAGTGAAATCTTGCTGCAGAAGGCTCGAAGTGTCACAGATAAGCGGGTACTTCGCTTAGCTGTGACGTAGAAGCTTCCGTTGCGATAAGTTTTAGGTTTTGAAACAGCCTCGCTCCTCTTGGGCGAGGAAAGGCGCAGTGCTTTATGCTCCGGCGCTGTTCTCTTCTTGCTCAATTAACCGCCTTGCTGCTGGAAGCTCACTGGCGCCGTTTAGCGGACAGGAAAATCAAAATATGTAGCACGGTTTTTATCATGGCCAACGTCAAAAAAATAACATATGTAGTTTAATGTGATTGTTCCCCAGCTTTTTGATACGCCTTTGCTATGAAGCTTTTTCCGCTTTCATACTATATATTTTGATATCACTTACCTTTATATGCTTCTGTCTTTCTTTGGGGGGTGGGGGGATGACTTTAAAATAAAACTTTTATAACTGGAAAATCTGTAAGGCCAACAATAATTGTCTGTCGGTAGTCAAATTGTCAAACGGTAAGAGAATAACAGTGTAGATATAACAAACTCGGCACCACTCTCAGGTTAACACCACGTGGGGAATTGCTTCTAACACTATATATCACGGCAGACCAACGTTTAGCTGAATTACTAATTTGGCAGCAAAATAGGAGTAGGGTTAAGAAGTAAGTTTTTGAAAATGTGACAGCATGAACTTTTTTTTTGATTTTTTATGATAATACCTTTCCTTCACCCAAATATCCTTTTCCGTCAGCATTTTTAGAAACATATCCTTCCAAATAGGTATTTGTGCATGTTGTGCCATTTATCGTAAATGACCTAAATGTGGATTTTCCGTATATTGTTGGTAAATTTTCTGCCTAATTGGGCCTCGTTCTATGCTATAGCGATATACCGTATTATGGTAATTATGACGTCAGTATTTGGTGACAAATGGCTTCTTTTGCTTTATGTTGTTGTGCTCCCTGCCATAACGCTGCGCAACTAACAATACAATAAATAAACAGACAAGTGCGGAAACCATACCCGTTCTGCACAGCTTTGTAATAGGAATACCAGACCATAAAGTTAAGATGAACATAAATTCATACAGCCATTAAGTTCGCTGTAAAACACGAGTTCCGAAAAGACTCCGGTCCTGGGTGTGAATCCAACTGCGGGCTAGATTTTTCTAGCATATGCCTTGCCAAATGGGAATGTTCGATGACCGGCTGTTCTATGATTTGTATGTGTGTATGCCGTGAAAGCAGGTCTGCGTGATCGCTTTAAGACTATTTCTAGTTATGAATTTAAGTTTGTCTAAACCAGCGGTTACCAAACTGGGGTCCGCGGTCCTTTAGGGGTCCGTGAGACAATTTGGGGGGGACCGCGAAGCGGTTGAAGTAATTCTATAATCTTATTTGGCGTCAGTTTGTGCCACTAAATAAGTTTAAATCAAAGTAGAATTGAGAATCAACTGTCTCCATTGCTAAACAATGGCCTTTATTGAATGACAACTATCAAAAATGCAATTGTTCGTGCACAATCGTAATGTTTTTTGTCCTGTTTGTGATGTCACATGCTGTCTTTGGATGATTGTTATGCGCAATTTTGCATAACTAGCTAAAATCGTGCAATCAACTTTCGTTTTTATGAAATACACAATTAGGCTTAAGGACCGCGAGCCCTCGAAATAATGGCAAAGGGACCGTTTTGAAAAAAATATGAAAAAGTTTGGGAACCACTGGTCTAAACTGATGACTGGTCAATCTTGGGATCCCTGCTACGAAGCTGACTTGTGCAGAATAGGCAAGCAACAGTGCTTATGAATTGACTTTTAAAGAGCTCACTACTAGGCCTGTGTACCTCAGTGGGTAAAGCATGAGTCCTGAAAAGTTTTTTTAGTGGGCTTGAATCCCACAGCATCCATGTTTCCAACACCTTACCTCATCTGATCATTCAACATTGGGTATATTCGGTTTAATGCGCCTGGCATGCTTGGTTCGACATAAAAATAACTATTAATACAGCATTTGTTAGATTCTACTAATTATCACTTAAATTAATTTGGGTTAAACACGACAATAATTAGTAAAACTGAAGTTATGATGCAGGTCGATGCGGCTCCGATGAGTTCATGTGCGATTCCGGGGCTTGTATCCCAAATCATTACCGTTGTGATGGACAACAAGACTGCGCCCGTTCGGACGATGAAGTTGACTGTGCTGTAATACCAGTGGGTAAGTATCTGTGTTCTCCCTAAAATCGCATGTAAAGCGATATCGTTTACTGCACGAAGCTAGTTTGGTAACAGGCTTTAAGCTTGCAAAGCCGTGTATGTAACAAGCGCTATCATTGACTACACGATGCTCGTTTGGAAATCGCTTTAAGCTTGCAAAGTCGTGCATGTAAAAGCGCTATGGTTGACTGCACAAAACTCGTTAGGAAACCCGCTTTAAGCTTACAAAGTCGTGCATGTAACAAGCGCTGTGGTTGACTGCACGAAGCTCGCTAGGAAAACTTTTTATACTTGCAAAGTCGTTCATGTAACAAGCGCTGTGGTTGACTGCACGATGCTCGTTGGGAAACCCGCTTTAAGATTGCAAAGTCGTGCATGTGACAAGCGTTCACAACTTAATGATCATTATTTTTACCTGCAGATGTGGACGGTTGCCCCTTTCATCAGTTCATCTGCCAAGGGTCGTGTAATCCGATTGAATTTGCTTGCAGCTCTCAACTCTGTATCACGAATTTTGCAGCCCAATGTCCCGGTAACTATTAACAAACTATAGTTATGCGCACTTATCTCAAAAATAAATGCCTGTCCACTTCATTTCATAAATTTATTTATTTATTTAGTCTGCGCCTTGCCATGCGGAAATGCTTGGTGACAGGCGCCGTCAATGGGCCAGGTGTACAGACGAATCTGGTACATCGCATCATCGATTTGCCAAAACATTTTAATGCGATTTACCGGATTATGTGATAATCTGTTTGTTATGTAAACAGCCTTTATCATAAGTGCTCAGTACGGCTAAGGTGCAGTATTTTTTTTTTCTTTTTTGTTGCCAAGAATAAAAATAAGTACTCTTAAGTCAAAATTATATTATCCTACACAGCGCAGAATATGATGACATGCTTTCTAGCTGTCGTGGCTATGGTACATTTCCCCAGGTGTGTTGAAGAAAAGTAGCAACGCACACATACTCTTTAATTAGCGCACTCCCTACCAGATCGCTTGATTTGTGCTTTCTCTTGCACCCAAATCTATTTTAAAAGATGTGTTACATGGCACCTTAGCCAGAGACGTATCCTGAAAAGTTTGGCAGGGACCCAAAATTTTAATTATGACGTTTTAGCTCCACTTTGGGAAGTTTTTCTTTCGTTTTCTAGTTCAAAACGTCGCGTATGTGCAGAATTGTAAGCATGTACAAACCTAAGACAAGGCCGAAACCTGGTGAAAAACTTTGTAACATTTGCAGCGCATGGGCGCTAAGGCGAGCTGCGTCAGATACTTTTGTAATCCGGTATTCAATTGACAAAAAAAGTAATCAATTTTCGCAAAACCTGCCTCAGATTGCGGCGCTACTTTCTGGCTGATTTGTCAAAACTGCAGCTGGAAGATTGGATCATTGCACAATCGTTGCTTCAAAAATTGAAACTAGCAACAGCAACAACTACTAGAGGAATAAATGCTTTTCGGAATCGGTGATGCACTTTTAAGTTGCGCAAGGTCACGAAGAAAAGACATTAATTATGCCATGCATTGGCACGTTACTACTTATGTGAACCTAAACAACATAGTTTGATTACCTGCGATCTAACATTTTTGACAACCATTGTGAGTTTGGAGGATCATCAACAATGTAACAGTAAACGTTTTTAACCATTTGTTTTACATTTAACATTGTTCAAAACTCAATACAGTTTCATACTTCGAGTTTGGTGCAGTTCGCACCTGGCAAGAAATTGCAATCAGAGTCTTTGCAAGAACATCAGTTTCGTAACTTCAAAATATTGAACTCTTCATTTAAACCAGTGGTTCCCAACTTTTTGTATTCACCGACCCCTTTTATAAATGTTATACGTTGACGGACCCAACGTAATTTAGACTTTTTTTCGTTTCCGGCCTTATACGTTATTATACTTTCGCTTTTGGGGGCAGAATTTGAATCAACCTTCACTGACCTAAAATCTTAATAAAGTTGTGAACTGTAGCAGTCAATGCAACGAAGAGAAAATGTTTCTGGTGTACTGTGGCGACCTTTCATGCATGTGTACAATCGTGTTTTTTTGTACAATACCTAAAACAAAGCACTATGTTTTATTGTTCATGTGTATAAGTTTTTTTTTCTTGAGCCAAAAGGTTTGATAAACAGTTTGCATTTAAATGCATGATTGTAAAAACAGTTTGAAAACCTAAAAATAGTGTACTGCTGGTTAATGGTACTAAAAATGTCTGCCTCCACGGACCCCCTGAAACCATCTCACTTACCCCTTGGGGGTCCGCGAACTCCAGGTTGGGAACCACTGATTTAAACGCTTAAAATATCACCATTGGATATTAGACAAACCAACATAATAGGTTACTGCACACGGCTTTGAGATAACGACTGGTTATCGCCCATCGGTAAACGAAACGTCTATTTAATCTCCTAATAACTTTTCATTGGAAGGGGTTCCAGAAATAATTGCATGTAATTTATTTGAGAGCAACCACACACGGAACGTTGCTCAGCTATTCTGGAACGATTCTCGATGTCTTTGGCGAGGGCGCCCGTGGCCCAGGCCTCAGGGTTTTCAATGTCTTTGACGGGGCGCCCGTGGCCCACACCTCAGGATTCCTGATGACTTTGGCGGGGCGTCCGTGACGCGGCCCTCATGATTCTCGATGTTTTTTTCGCGGGGGCGTTAGTGGCGCGGCCCTCAGGATTCACGATGTTTTTGGCAGAGTCGTCTGTGGCGCGGGCCCCTAGGATTCTCGATGTCTTTAGCGGGGGCGTTAGTGGCGCGGCCCTCAGGATTCACGATGTCTTTGGCGGGGCGTCCGTGGCGCAAGCCCCCAGGATTCTCGATGTCTTTGGCGGGGGCGTTAGTGGCGAGGCCCTCAGGATTCTCGATGTCTTTGGCAGGGGCGTCCGTGACGCGGCCCTCAGGATTCTAGCTGTCTTTGACGGGGGCACCCGTGGCCCAGGCCTGAGGATTCTCGATGTCTTTGACGGGGGCGCCCGTGGCCCACACCTCAGGATTCTCGATGTCTTTGACGGGGGCGTCCGTGGCGCGGCACTCAGGATTCTCGATGTCTTTGGCGAGGGCGTCCGTGGCGCGGCACTCAGGATTCTCGATGTCTTTGGCGAGGGCGTCCGTGGCGCGGCACTCAGGATTCTCGATGTCTTTGGCGAGGGCGTCCGTGGCGCGGCACTCAGGATTCTCGATGTCTTTGGCGAGGGCGTCCGTGGCGCGGCACTCAGGATTCTCGATGTCTTTGGCGAGGGCGTCCGTGGCGCGGCACTCAGGATTCTCGCTTTCTTAGGCGGGGGCGCCCGTGGCCCACACCTCATAATTCTCGATGTTTTTTTTGCTGGGGCGTCCGTGGCGCGGCACTCAGGATTCTCGATGTCTTTGGCGAGGGCGTCCGTGGCGCGGCACTCAGGATTCTCGATGTCTTTGGCGAGGGCGTCCGTGGCGCGGCACTCAGGATTCTCGATGTCTTTGGCGAGGGCGTCCGTGGCGCGGCACTCAGGATTCTCGCTTTCTTAGGCGGGGACGCCCGTGGCCCAGGCCTCAGGGTTTTCAATGTCTTTGACGGGGCGCCCGTGGCCCACACCTCAGGATTCCTGATGACTTTGGCGGGGCGTCCGTGACGCGGCCCTCATGATTCTCGATGTTTTTTTCGCGGGGGCGTTAGTGGCGCGGCCCTCAGGATTCACGATGTTTTTGGCAGAGTCGTCTGTGGCGCGGGCCCCTAGGATTCTCGATGTCTTTAGCGGGGGCGTTAGTGGCGCGGCCCTCAGGATTCACGATGTCTTTGGCGGGGCGTCCGTGGCGCAAGCCCCCAGGATTCTCGATGTCTTTGGCGGGGGCGTTAGTGGCGAGGCCCTCAGGATTCTCGATGTCTTTGGCAGGGGCGTCCGTGACGCGGCCCTCAGGATTCTAGCTGTCTTTGACGGGGGCACCCGTGGCCCAGGCCTGAGGATTCTCGATGTCTTTGACGGGGGCGCCCGTGGCCCACACCTCAGGATTCTCGATGTCTTTGACGGGGGCGCCCGTGGCCCACACCTCAGGATTCTCGATGTCTTTGGCGGTTTCGTCCGTGGCCCAGGCCTCAGGATTCTCGCTGTTTTTGGCGGAGGCGCCCGTGGCACCTCCCTCGGGATTCTCGATGTCTTTGGCGGGGGCGTCCGTGGCGCGGCCCTCATAATTCTCGATGTTTTTTTTGCTGGGGCGTTAGTGGCGCGGCCCGCAGGATTCACGATGTCTTTGGCGGGGGCGTTAGTGGCGCGGCCCTCATAATTCTCGATGTTTTTTTTTGCTGGGGCGTTAGTGGCGCGGCCCTCAGGATTCACGATGTCTTTGGCGGGGGCGTTAGTGGCGCGGCCATTAGGATTCTCGATGTCTTTGGCCGGGGCGTCCGTGGCGCGGCCCTCAGGATTCTCGATGTCTTGGGCAGAGGCGTCCTTGGCGCGGGCCTCAGGATTCTTGATGTTTTGGCGAGGGCGCCCGTGGCCCAGGCCTCAGTGTTCTCGATGTCTTTGGCGGGGGCGTCCGTGGCGCGGCCCACAGGTTTCTCGATGTCTTGGGCAGAGGCGTCCGTGGCCCAGGCATCAGGATTTTCGATGTCTTTGGCAGGGGCGTCCGTGGAGCGGCCTCAGGATTCTTGATGTTTTTAGAGTGATTCACCTCCGCAAAATCCCGCCAAGTTGCGAGCATTCTTTTGAGGAATTGTCTCCGTCTCGATGACCAATGTCAGCCGTTCCGTCTACGCTTGAAAGGTTCTCTTCTGCGATATTTAAAACACTGCGTTGGAAGCAGCGTTTCCATCTGCTGGTTAGGATGGGTGCAGTCAAAGTCTCTCAAAACACCCAAGTGTTGGTGACCCTAACAAAGGCCCAACGGGCAACTGTCGGTAAACAGTCTTCCATTTTTAGATGTTCGAGTCACAAAAACCGATGACGCTGTCTTGTAGTCGAGAGTGTACCAAAAGCCAACGAGCACCAGCTGGTATCTCAATTGTTGATCTCATCACCCAACATACCAGAATAGAGGAGTGGTTCGTTCCTTAAAAGATCAGACATGACACTTGTGCACTCATAGCGACGAATGCGAGGCGGAATTGGCAAAGGTTCGCAAAGCCTTAAAATTTAGGGCTACCCCAACTGGATTCTCCGCGATCGACAGGCACTTGTCCAAAACAGGTGACCCATTCAAAAACAGGCTTTTATTTTACTGCGTATGTTACGTGACTTCGGCATAGCGATTAGCGTCAAACCTGCCAACACTCTCCGCTAGCTACTGAGTCACCCGAAAGTTCCAATCCATACCTTTGAAAAACGAGGTGTTTTATATTTCATCCCCTGCGCCAAGTGTACGTTAATATATATCGGGGAGACTGGAAGGTCACTCAACGCCCGACGAAAAGAACATCAACGGGATGTTGCCAACAGCAACGCGAAGAAGTCGGCTCTTTCCAATCACGCGGTATCACAAGGCCACCATAATGATTTCAATGCGGCGTGTGTTGTGGCTCGAGAGCATGACTACAGGAAAAGGCTATTTCTCGAGTCATTGAATATTCACCAACGGGGCAACACAATGAACATTAAAACAGACGTGATGCTTTACGCGTGCTACAGGCACCTGCTTGAAGATTGGAGACCCAATCATTCGTTATCGCACAGTGTTTTGGTTGCGTTGTGACGTTCTTGTGTTTAATTCCCTTTTCCTTTGTTTATTGTGCACTGTACTACGCGCATTCAGTGTTATTTATCTTGTGAAGACGACCTGTATAGGACGTCGAAACTTCGAAATAAAAATACAATTGCCATAAGAGCTCTATAAACTTGATCTAGTTCCTTAGTTTGACCACATAAGTTATCGCAGGAGTTTGTGAAACTGACGAGCATGCGTGCCGATCCGGTTACTGTCTTCCGAATCATTATGTCTGTGATGGTTTTCACGATTGCGCTGACTACGACGATGACGAACGTAATTGTGTTGCCCCAGGTTTGTTACATTTGTATTTGAAACTTCGTTTATCAGTCATCATCCTTGCACCATTGAAAAAATCCAATAGTTTAGATCAGGGGTACACAATCTTTTTGCTACGGCGGCCGCATCGCCGATCCTTATTTTACCAACGGCCGCCATTTGCCTGCCTATTTTTATTCTAAAATTGCTGATGTAAAGAAATTGGTTTATATCATATACTTATATATATATATATACCATCTCAAAGCTTCAAAAACAAAACAGATTACTTCCTAGCTTGGTGCACAATTTGAGTTGCACAGTATAAAGATCAGTCAAGTGTTTGTGATGTCATACACTATATTCTGATGCTTGTGGTACCTGTTTTGTTCGCATTGTTAGCACAAAATGGTCATACAAAAAGTCTGACGCATATGGCTACTAGGCCGGTAATACTCTTTTTAGTACCACAATAACTGTTTAAAGCAGTTTTAAAATGAAATTATTTAGCAAAAGAGTTTTATGTACGTCACGGCCGCCAGTACATATATTTTAGTAAACATATTCACTGCCGCAGGTTGTGCACTCCTGGTTTAGATAGATCCGCTTAACTATATCCTTAAGAACACTATACACTATATTGAAAAGTAGTTCATTCACAAGCATAACCGCCAGAGAGCTTGTATATACAGAATGCATATAAGTAGAGACGTTTCAACAATCGTTGTTGCCATCATCAGTGCAGGTTGTTTTACTGAACAGCGTTTAATAAAGCACCAAAAAAAGTAAAAATAAAATTTTCTTTAAATCATAAGATGAATACATTCATACTGTGATCAGCCCTGAAGCGTCCATGGAGACCAGCAATCACAGCGTCGTTCTATGATTCTATAAATCCGGTTTCACACTTAAGATGCATTTCTGCACTAAGATGCATAAACAAGCTCTCTGGCAGCTGTACGATCGTTCACAATAGTAGATGTTACGGGCAGTCTGATTGTGATAACGATAAAACACATCCAAATTTGAGTTTCTAATCTAACTAGTGTTTTCGGTTATGGCGATTAGAAGAAAATAATTGTAGATTATTGTTTTTAGTGACACTGGAATGCAAAGTGCAAGATTTGACCATATCGTAAGTTTTATATTGTGATATCTATGCCAAAAAATAAACTATGATTTGTTACCATTCGAGGCGGGCAACGGTGCTTTGTGATTCGACATTCGGCGGGGTCACCATTGAACCTGTGTAGCTCAGCTGGTATACCTCGAGTGACTGAATAGGTCCTGTCATGGGTAAAGATCCCACCAGAGTCCATATATATCAGACTATGCCTTGGCTTTATTGGGCCTGTTGTCTGTTTTTGAAAAAATTAAACGAAAAACTTTCATTACATAACTGTTGGGTTTCAGGTAGTTTTTTTAATTTTTTTTAATTTTGTGACATTTACTCTACAAATCTAATCAAATGTAGGAAAACTATTGATGCAAAGTTCATGCAAAGTAGTAAACCAATATTATATAACTTGTGGGGCGAACTGAAGTTTCGCTCTTCTTCAGTGCTAATCCAATTTTACACTTAGCTCAAACTTAATGTAATTCATTTGGCATGCAATAAAGCCTACATGAGTTATCGAAAGGTTGTCCTCTGCTGTTATTGACAACTAAATGTATTTTCCAGTGTCCTGCTGAATTTATTGATCTAGAAAAGAACTAACAACACAAACTTAACAGAGTAACAGCTGATCAACAAAGCACATTAGATTACGAACTCGGTGACACACTTTACATCGCATTGGAAAGGGAAACTCCCCTATCTCAACTCAATGACAGCTGCAAGGTCACTGGATCAGATCCGGTGTTCGTGTTTGACATTGGCCAATGTGAAGCTTTCTATAAGGTAAGAAGTAATATAAAATCATTAAGGCCAATAAATAATAAGTAAGACACATTGCTGAATTAGCCAATGCGGCCTACACTTAAACAAGTTTTGTAAGCATAGATTTGACATAAAATAACAAATACTATAAACCAGTTTTCACAGAATAGAATCGGTGAGACATAGCCTTTTTGTCTGTTTGTCCATTAAACTAAAGTGCCTTTGAATGACTACACTAGCTAATAGGCCCTATGTCTAATTGTCACCAGTTGCACTGCAGGAACCTTACAGGTCGAAAAGGTTTACACTGTCCGCAGTTTGTGTTTGGATGTTTGAAATAAAACTAACAAGAGAAAGTAACGACTCCAAAGCCATGACTTTGATTCCAACAAAGAAACCAACTGTTTCCAATAAGCGGCAATTAGTGATTTTATTGAGAAGTAACCTTTGTTATACACGCACAGAATGAGAACGGAATGTTGTCGGTTTCCTTTCTGATCTGGAGATACCTAGCTCCAACCCCTGCTGTGATCCAACGCGATCCACAAAACAAGCTCAATGTGACTTGTGTATTTGACGCGAACGTTCGTCTCTCGTCTTCCAACGTCCAACCACAAGTCGAGTAAGAAACATTAAAAGGCATTGGAACTGCCACTTAAAAATGCATTGACATTGCCATTGGTACTTTATTAAGTCTTTTATATGGCACTGAAAGCGGTACTGACCTACAAATTCATACCGTCATGAAAAGGCATCGCTATTAGGATTGGCACATTTAAAATACATCAAGTCTTTGAGGCACTGGTACTTGAATTCGCATTGCAACTAACACTGGTATTGAAGGTCATCAATGCATTCTGTTTTTATAAAAGGCACTGGCACGTAAACAATGTATTCAGTGTTGAAAAGAAAAACTATACTGAGATTTCCAACAGCATTGACACTTAGAAATGCATTCATTGTACGTACTTTGCTATGGCATCACCTTCGCCATTGGCACTACAATGCATTTGGTCCCCAACACGGGCACTTGCACTCGCACGAAAAATGCATTCACTGCTTAAACACTGCACTTGCAATGCCGTCACCGTCGTCATTTTCACTGTTACTTTCGTGTTACAAAAAGCCACTGGCATTTAAAATTCTCAAAACGTTTGTAGATCTGATGAAATTTCTGCTGCCAACACTGGAGAATTTGCTGTCGCTCTAAATCTGTTCAGCAACGAATATTTCAACGTAAGCTTGCCCGGGGACGTCCAGGTGCCAAGCTACATTTATGTAGAGGTCAAACTTGTTGATCTGGAAGACAACCACACTATTGTGCAGGTTTGAGCTACTGACCTATGTTTTACTGATGTATGTGTGGATATGAACATGAAAACTCTGTAAAGCAGGTGTCACCAAACTTTTTTTTACTGTGGGCCAGATAAGTTTAAAAATGATTCGCGTGTGGGCCAGATAAGTTTAAAAATGATGAGCCGCATAGTTAACATGCCCTAACGCAGTCATTCCAAACTTAGCCCGCTGAGCGATTTTTATAGGGGCGCCAAGATAAGGTTTAAAATCCGGTAATGCGACTGTTAAATTGTTACGAGCGATGCTGGTATATTACGTCACAACTAACTAAAGAAGGCAGTTGTTCGCGCGCACTTACACTTGTAGTCTTGTCTGTGACGTTAACAAACTGGCACTGGATCAATACGGGGCGTTGTAATCCTATAAAACTAGATAATATAAATTCTATATATCGTGATAATATCCATTCTACAGGAAAACTTGCGTAGGGAGTAGATAATTTAGAATGTTACAAAGATATCTATACGATATGGAAAATGAAACAATGTGGTCGTGGGCCGGAGAAAATGGTCCCGAGGGTCGTATCCGGCAAGCGGGCCGTAGTTTGGTGACCCCTGCTACAAAGCATTTCAATTTTGCTTTTTATTTAGTACACATCAACAGTAATAGGTCGAACTGTTCAGTGAAAGTAGACTGGACAGAAGCCCTGATCAAATGGCCTAGCAATGTTAAATGCTAACACAGAAATATTCGGAACTCCAAAGACTCGCCTTATATGGGCAAAACCACGTCACTAACTTACAATTGCTGGACATGTGACTAACTCAAAAGCTCAGATCATTTATTTCCACGCAACAATTCTAGATTGCCAAATTGTTATTACAACTAAATGACAAACAAATATCACTTTTGGAAAAAAATTAGTTACAGTAAAATAAATTGATTTCTTGAGGTAAATATGTGTACCGATTTGGTGAAAAGTAAGAAAATTGGGTTTATACTATAGACAGTGCACGCTGTTTCGACCTATAAGGTCTCGTGAGTGCAGCTGGTGACAAGAGATCGGCCGTATTGGCTAGTGTAGCCATACAACATTGGATTTATACGTTCGTGAAACTTAAACGTTTTTTCTATTATAAAAGCATCACTTAATCCTTTTAAATCACAGTACGCCAGGCCCATTGAAGGCGCCATACCGAATCAATCCTTTTAAACTTTAATGTACTTTAGGCCCTTTGAAGGCGTTATATTCAATTTATTGGTCGACCTGGCGATCCCCTGCATTAAAGCTGAAAAAACTTACGTGACTGGATGATTCGGTATAACGCCTTCAAAGGGCCTGGCGTACTATGATTTGTTTATAAGTGTGCCGTGAACGCTTCAGAGCTAATCCTAGTTATGAATACACGTTTATCCTAATTGTAAAAGTATTTAAGTGTAGATTTGTGTACCGAATTTAGAGGAAACTAAATTTCAAATTCAAAGTTTTTATGTTACTACTTTCTAGTTCATGTGTATGACTTACTTAATAAGCTATTTATTGTACACAGCTTGAAGAATGTTGGGCGACACGCACCCAAAACTCCAATTAGTATAATAAAAATTGTTTATCTTCGGAGACAAATCCCGATCAGGGTTTTATGTCTGTATTTGGGTCAGGCGCGCTAGACCATTGCTTTTAAAACGGGTTTATTGTATTCCCCAGGGTGTACCATAATTTTTAAAGGGTGTACCATATAATAGGGTGTACTGGGGTGTACCAGGTTCAAATCTACAATACACCTATGTCCAGTTATCACAATAGACAGATTGTACTATGTTTTGAGTAAACGTGAAAAGGGTGTACCATTTCAAAAGAGGTTGACAAGCACTTCGCTAGACCATTCAGCCAAGTTCCTGCCCCTTATTTTTCACCTTGCTAAAAAATTATCAGATGTGTTGCGCCACCCAGTGGAAGCGAACCTGCCGACGCGAAGATATTGATCCGAAATTACCAATCCAACTTTGCAACTTTTAAGCTGATGAGCTTTGTGTGGACAAACTTTACCGACGCAGAACAATTTATTTACATCCACTGTGACGTGACCATCTGCCAAAACTCAACTGGACAATGCGACTCACCAGTAAGTTGAGTTGAATTAAGCATATCTCGCTTAGTAATAAAACTTAATCGGGCAATGGAGTTGGCAGTTGAGTTAAGTTAAGTATATTTAGTTCAGTAATAAACTTAATCGGGTAATGAACTTGGCAGCTGAGTTGAGTTAAGTATTCTAAGTTCAGTAATAAAAGCAAACCGGGCCATGGACTTTGCAGTTGAGTTGAGTTAAGTATATTTAGTTTAGTAATAAAACTTAATCGGGCAATGAACTTGGCAGCTGAGTTGAGTTGAGTTAAGTATTCTAAGTTCAGTAATAAAAGCAAACCGGGCCATGGACTTTGCAGTTGAGTTGAGTATATTTAGTTCAGTAATAAAACTTAATCGGGCAATGGACTTGACAGTTGAGTTGAATTAAGTACATTAAGTTTAGTAATAAAACTCAATCGGGCAATGGACTTGACATTTAAGTTGAGTATGTTTGGTTGGGTTTCAAAATTTAAGTGGGCTATTTATTAAGTTCATGTGAAACAAAAAAAGTATGGAGTAAGTTTTTTGAGATACTGCAAAATACTTAACTATTTCCAGACATGTCCTGGGAAAAAACGTCGATCTCTTGACAACAATGGACGCAACCAACGACTTTCTGCAGGACCAGTTCACATTGTACAAACTACCGGTCATCTGCTTTTGCAAGGTAACATCACAAAAATGTGAATCTTTAACAAGTTGTACACAAATCGGTTTTCCACATGTGATTTTTTGACCTAACAATAGGTTGGAGGTTCGAATCTCATCACAAGCCAGAATTTCGATTACGCTTTGTCCTTTTTAGGAGCGCCTAATCCAACGATTTGCTTGATTTTTTTGTATTTAAACGAATAATATTGTATAATCCACTTTTGACTTTTACTACTGCCAAACGCTCAATTTTATGTCAGATTGTTACCACAAAAACCAATCCAGCAAATTCCTGTGCTAATAAGAGCGGTGTATAGTTGTTTCTGTTTGCTAAAATAAGAAAATGAATTACTGAAATTCTGACGAGTGTTAAAACTTAAAGCATCCTTATATGAAACGCTTCTTGCATGGTTGGGTCTCTGGAACCAGTAATGTGGCATTATTGCTAGACCTACCATATTTCCATCCCCCAAAAGGAGGACACATTGTTGAAAAGAATATGAAAAAATACTTTAGGGCCCATCCAAAAATAAAAGCCTCAGAAATTAGACTGCATAGAATAGTTTGGATAGAGTTTAACGATTAGCCTATCACTTAAATAAGCCTGTGTTTTCACAAAATCCGCCTGTATTCTTTAAAAACTAAGCTGAAGATATGTATTTGGCTATTTTCAAAGGCATAATTGCCACATATGTATTTGTTAAATGAGAAATTCTTTAAAAAGAAGGACATTTGGGAAATTTTTTCTTGTCCTTGGAGGACAACTTGGTTTTTGTTAAAAAGGAGGACATGTCCTCTAAAATGAGGACGTATGGTAGGCCCAATTATCGGTGGTCTGCACTTATCAAATATTGCTCTAGCGTAGGCCTACATATGTAAGTTATAAACACAAATTTTGTCGCAGACGGTGCAGGAGAAAAAGAGGTAGTAAATGAAGCAGCAGACAACATTTTCCAACTTGTGATGTTTGTTCTTCTGGCTTCTGTAATGATCGGAGCTGGTTACCTCATATGGGGAAAACTTGCTCAAAACCGAAAAGCTAAAGAAATCCGTCTGTAATGAAATTTCGCGTATACCCAACAGTGTATTGTAGAGAGTGCTTTGAACGGTAAATTAGGTCTGAGGAGTTTCTTGAAATAAGTACATTTTGTTCAGCACCTTATTGTAATAAATAGACTTTTATCAAATTCTGAAAAAGTAAAAGTACTTTCAAGCATAAACATGTGAATGTATTTGAAAAGAACGTGTGGTATAGTGTTTTTATCGTCCCGGTTTGTAAAAGAATGAACACACATGTCTTGTATAGGTAACATTCAAATATGCGTTGAATTCAGTGCTGACCTGCTGTCATAAATGTGCTGTGTCGTTGTGTTTTGTTGTGTCTGTGTGCTCATTGCTACAATATAGTCTAGTTTAATCCAACCGTGATGCCATGTGTTGAAGTTTTACACAAAACAGCTTTTTATCAGCAGTTTTGCGTCTGGGCTTATAGAGGGTTGTGCCTTACCGCTATAAAGTTTTAAAACACAATTACATCTTACTTTTAGGAAACCAGACATCATTGTTAAGTTGAAAACTGTTTAGCATGAGCTGTTCAAGAAATTATTTTTATTAGTGCTTTTTTACTTAATAACGTTCGAAAAATGACAAACTGCACCGATTTTGATAAAACAGCAGTTATGGACTTATTGAGTTGTATCGTTATACAAATCATAGTCAACATCATAATCACTCAACCGTAAAATTTGTGAATTTTACTCCAATCTTTCAATGAGTTAATTTAAGAATATTTTAGCCCGAAACTTGCCTCAATTGATGCCTACTGCTAATACGTTTTAAAACCTAAAAAATGCCCGAAATTTACCAGATTATTCCAGTTTAAAATATGTTTAGTGCAATTGTTGTGATGCGAATAATTCAAATAACTTATTTGAAATAAGAACAGCCAACTTTTTTTACAGAAAGTAAAATGCTTAAAAAAACAGTTTAAACTGATAACTTTTGTTTTCTAAGTTAATGTAAACTCCGGTAACTAGCTTTAGCTGCGTTTAAACCTTTTTGCACAAATCTGAAAAACATGTCAGCTTTGTAATGAGTACAAACTTAAGTTGCAGCCAAAAAATGCCAAGAAAAAAGTTATCTAATGATGCATAAAGTTAGAATATCAACGATCTAAACAATAAAAAGACAAGTTTTTCAACTTTCCAGATAGTTGTACCTTACACACTGACGAAAAAGACCTACGCGATCCTGGCAAACCGTAAAAAAACGGCTCCAGCAAAGACACAAAACTTCGAACATCTTTTGTTCTAAAACGGGTAGAAACGTACAATTTTACACATGTACTAAGTCGAGCATGCAAAATAAAAAAAAATGGCACAGCCCAATTTTTTAACGCAAAACCCCACAAAACACATCTAGATTTTGGGTCGATATATCACGATTTTGGTATCTCAAAATAAAACGGGAAATATGAGATATTGCTAATTCCTCTTTTTCTAAATTTAAGGCTTTACGGTTTCGAAAATCCAAGTGGTTTGACTTCATATGACGACTTAATAGACCTGTAGTTCTGTGATTTGTAAAACTGCAATAAAATACGCTACTTCAAAAACACAAGCGTGTAGCGAGGTGTTTGTTTGAGGTTAATCTTAATAGAATAACACAAAGTACTAATACGCCGCATGAGACGAAAGTCAAAGAAAAAGGCAAACTGTCCGGTTCGCTGTAGTACACGATAATGGTAGTGAGAGAGGCCGCTACAGGTCTGCGTATAGTGCACACTGTTAAAAAAAATTAGACATCTAGATGGCAAGAAGACATTAAAAGTATCATCCAATGTAGCTAGACTGCGGCACAAGTTTGTTGGTAAAAAAAACATACCTCATCCCATATCGTCAAGGTCAAGAAATAGTCATAATGTGTTGGGAACTGAACCCACAATAACCAAGCAAAGAAAGTTCATTAGAGTAAATTAAAGTAAAGCTGTCGTTCCTATGAAATCATGTTTGTATAACCGCGCGCAAACATGTTGGAAACTTACTGATTAAGAATGGGCTAATTGTAATAAATGGTAAATCGCCTTGCTTTAAAGATTCCCTTTTGAACAAACTTGGGTAAAATTTTATATTGCTGCAAAAAGCGTTGATTTCGATACCTCGGCCGTTCGGCTATTGTCTTCACTTTTCTTCCAGTAATATCTTACTAAGAAAAATTTTTATAGTACCACTTTTTTCATACGGTTGTTCAATCTCCTAGATGAATTTCACCAGCTGTTTCACAACTGACCGATATTTCAAATGGATAGTTAACAATATGCACAAAACAGTTAACGGTTGAAAACTGTACTGTAGTAGTTATGTTACTAATAATATTTTTAACTCCATAAACTCGCCCGAAACACTTTTGTTACCTCTTCTCCACCTACAATGGATTATAGAGCAAAAAACAATATATTGAACAAAATAGTAATAAATCAGTCGAAAAGTATTTCAGTTGGACAACATTTAAGAAAAACTGGTTATAACAATGACCACTAACTAACACACTTGCTATTCAGTCAATAATATGGTCATGTTTCATTTGGGTAACTTATAGTCACACAGTCATTGTTTCAACATATCTCAAGACACTTCACAGATTATTGCCACACAAAAAAACTAGTCATAAAGTATTTCATTTGTATCATAACTGACAAATTTAACAACCACATTATATTTGTGTAAGAACTTGGTTATTTAAACATATTTTCTTTAAATTTTTATGTCCAGACTAATAATTGTCTTTCAGTTTGCTTATAATTCCTTTTTTCAAAGTGCAATACTACTCCAAGCTTTGAAATTTACAACACTCTCATTTAAATTGAACTCATATGATTAAACCTTGTGCTTTCTTTTTACAACCAAAATGAATCATAAAATTTTAGTTTGGGCAAAATAATTGATAGCTTCTTTGATTTCCAAATGACAACTAAGAAACTGTTTGTTTCTATTTAGTGCTAGCACTGCAAATGTAAATCTTTTGGAAATAATGGTATCTCTTAGAAAAGTTTGCATCCTTTTCAGTGTTGAAAAGAACCGTTTTGCTTTAAGGACTCGTTGAAATTGCAAAAAAGTATTTTTCATCTTAGTAATTTAACTTTTCAAAACACGACAAATTAACCGTCCTTCAAAATGAACTGGATAAACTTCTCAAGCGCCAGACAATAAGCGCCGGACTCGCTGGGCTGAAGACGGAGAAAAAAATACGAAGTACTTTACAGTGCGAAAATAAAAGTATAAATCGCCTAATTTCTGGATCAGAAATCCTTACAGATCAAGAAAAATCCTAAAAACTTAGCGAAATTTTATGAACAATTGTATAGAAGAGATGACAAAGTCTAACATAAAAACACCTCTGCATCTAAATTAGCATCGTTGGGACTTCCCCGAATTCCACTAGAAGCCATGGAAAAAATAGATACTGAAATTCTAGAGACCGAGTTTTTAAACGCACTGAAAGATATGGGCAAAAATAAGTCACCGGGACTCGATGGTTTCCCCGCCGAGTTCTACCTAACATTTTGGGAAGACTTAAAAGGCCTTTTTACGACGGCGTGGAGTTATTCGATAACAATCGTAAATTTGACCCCTTCGCAGTCCAGAGCTGTTATAACTCTTCTTCCCAAAACGGATAAGGACACGCTTCACCCAGGTAGTTGTAGGTTAATTACGCTACTAAATCCTGATTATAAAATTGACTCTAAAGCATTTAACAACCGAATACGGTCGGTTTTAAACCATGTAACAATAATTAAAAGCCTACTGGTGCCAAAGTTGACGTTAAAACTTTGCGTTGTGCCCGTAACTGTTTCAGCAAAATATTTGAAACACTTAATCCGTACACTTTTCCGCTTTTATGGGGTTCAAAATGGGAAAGGGTCAAACGAACAACGCTATGCGCAAGTATCGAAGAGGGAGGGGCGGGAATGATTAATGTAGAAAATTATATTCTGGCCCTAAACCTTAAATGGTTTCAAAAACTTTTTGACGAAAGCGTAGTCGCGGATTGGAAACAAATCGAGGCACCATACTTACGGGGACGAAGAGTTAACGCTTTTCTAAATGCAACTATATCGTTCAATCGAGCCGAGGTTAAACGTGTTTTACCCTTGAGAATCTTGCGCCATACCCTTGTCAGTTGCATAAATACCTTATATTTGCAAATCCAAAAACGATAGAAAGGACACTTTGACTGAACCAAAAAATTAAGAACCAATCTAAAACTTTCTTTATGAAACCCCTGATCGATTCTGGCGTAATGTTCCATAAACATCTATTGACTAATGAAGGAGAGTATGAAACTTACGACAACTTGGCGTTAAAATTTAATTTTCAGGCTAACAACGCAGAGTTCATTCAATTCATAAAACTTGTTTCAAGTCTGCCTGAGGAATGGGACTCAAAAACCGACCAACAAATCTTATTAAATCTCATATATATTGAATCTTATTAAAGACCAAACATCGTCAAAACAATTTACACCAAGCCATAGACCACTGACCGAACGGTCTGGCGCGCCTGACCCATACACAGACATAAAAAACTGATCGGGATTCGTTCCCGGGAGTGTCCTGGGTTCGAACCCCGTGAAAAAAAGACGTCTTTTTTCTTACGATTTTGACGCATTCTCTTGTATTTGCGTCAGGCTTCAGCGAGGTGTTTGCGAGGACACTTCGTAATACCAAATACGTTGCCAGTCGATGTTAGTTAGCTCTTCAGACAAGAATCAGCCATAGAAGATGGTTAAACCTATGCTCTGGATGTAATTGTTTTCATTGTAAATGTAGACATGCGTTGTGTCAGATTTTGCAGCATTCATAGGCGTAACATAGAACGGACAGGTTTCAAAGTATGTGATGTCACAAATATAGTTTAAGATCATAAATTCATTCTAAGATAAATTTCTCTACCCCATATATGAATTTGCAAAAATGTGGGTTTGTGAGAAAATTGCTGTTGAATGCAATTACACACGTTGTATAAAGTAATAAGATGTTTTACTTTATAAAAGATTCCCAAAATTGTGGCTAAGATCCACGACTCATTTTTAAGCTGCTCCATTGGTGGAAGATACATTGCAAATGAGAAACTCCATCGATGTGATGTTTGTAAAAAAAATTCACTCAAAGACAAAGTTTAAAAACACATGTTGACACACACTGATGAAAGACCGATGTGATGTTGGTGAAAAATGCTTCAAGCAAGGTGGATCTTTGAAAACACACATGTTGACACATATGTAGTTACATGATTTATGGTTATACTTAATGTACGTTGGCTTGTATTTCACCAATAGACATTTTAAAAAACGGTTGTGTAAAGAAGTTTGTCGGGGCAGTTTAGATTTAGATTTTCCGCTACAAAATCTTTTTGCTTTAATTAATTGCAGAAGCGTTATTTTGTGCAGCCTATTTAGTGAACTAACTGGTAAAAAAAAGAACAAGGGCTAAACAGAAGCCGTCCTCTGCATATTAAACTCTAACATATTGTAAGAGATATTAATCTGCAGTGGTAGATCCAGTACAAATAAATAAGTCGGTTAAATAATATACAAACCAGGTACGCTGTGAAAATGACGACAAAGTACGGGTAATTTACGATGGTATGCTCCATCCAACCAGAGCGTACAGCGTACTAAAATACCACAGTATTAGTACGCAAAAAATATTCCACTTGCGAATGATATTGCAGCTTCGATATTCACTTAAACTTGCATTGGTAGTATCAAACCTTTCTTTTGTAAATATTTTTATTTTATATGTCTATTTTTTTATATATGTTTAATCTCATTTGTTCTGCACTGATCTGTAACGTTTGTTGTTGCCATAAAAGACATTTTTATTGTTGTTGTTGCCATAAAAGACAGCTTATCATTGCTGTTTCATTTGCTGAAAAAAAAGTAAACAAAACTAAATAAACTAGGTTGTTTTCAGTTAGGTCTTGAAAACAGTTTTTGGCCAAGTCCCTTGTTTAGGTAATCTGTTGAAGTGGGGGGAATGTGTTGGATGAAATGAGGCAAAAATGATGTTTAAATAACTGGAGCCTAAGTTTAAGGAAACAGCAATATTGGAAAGACTAAGTTTATCCCCGATTGCAATAAAAAAAATTTTTTTGAGTAGTTACGGTTTAACTCTTATCGTTTGTACCCGTTGCCATTTTTACCGCGGCAGTCCAGTTACTGACTGTTTAAATTTAAATGGACAAAGGCATATAAATATCATTAATTCGAGCGTGGGGCGTTTGAAAGCAATTTTTGCAATTACTGAAATTTTAATGGAATTTAAGTAGCAAACTTTTAAATCGAGCATTCTATTCTACTGCTGTTCAGCGTCAACACGTGTCAGCGGAAAACAACAGATAAGTTTATTCTTAAAACTTCGGTGACGTAACAGTAACTAATTTCCGAATTTTATTGGAAGCCTACATGTGATATTGAAATGGTTTATTTGGACTACAACGTGGTATGGTGAGGTGTTTTATTGTTGTTTTGTGTATAAGTAACGTAAGCAGACGAAATACTGCGACGTATTCAACAAGGTTTGCAACGGAGTATCGCACCTTAAAGTCGCGCGCCTAGTT
This sequence comes from Phallusia mammillata, assembly GCF_965637545.1. Lineage (NCBI taxonomy): Eukaryota > Metazoa > Chordata > Ascidiacea > Phlebobranchia > Ascidiidae > Phallusia > Phallusia mammillata. The sequence continues at coordinate 2,197,968 of NC_137254.1, read as the reverse complement.
AACGCTCGATTATTTGTACAATGGCTGATTGACGAGTTGGTTTCATGCACTTATAGGTGGCGATCCTTTGTCGATCTCGCCCCTGTTCTTGCTGCTAATGGTCGGCGAATCTTACTTCATTGTTGTCGTGGATCGCCCAGATTAGAATCAGTGACCAAAACGTCATCATCTGAGGCGTAAAATAAAAACAAGCAGACGAAGTTTTTTTTTCTTACAGCACTATCACACCTTTGTAACTGTGAAATTGGAAGAACAATGTTTACAAGTTATGATGATTGGTTTATGTTCTTTGTTACGTGGCAGGTACTTTAATGCGTCAGACGATAAATTTGATGTATTGGATTTATTTTGAAACTGACGCAATTCCAACGCTCTGAATCAGTTTAATGATTATGTCAACATCAGTTCGTGTCAACGCTTACATAAAGGCGGAATATAATGAATAGCCTCAGGCGTATCAGTCAGCGCTGTATGTAAGCATTTTTCTCACATGGCTCATGTCTGCATAACCGTGACGACAACTGCGCACTGTCGTCACTTAATCAGCGGTTAAGTTGCGCGCATAGATGTGCAAAGACAGAGCCCCATTCATGTAATATTCGTGTTAATACTAGTGTAGAGTTTGAGCTGAAACATAGTGACTTATTTGTAGGCGAAAAACAAAGGTTTATCTGCACCGTACAGTACTCAACGATGTTATTTCAACAACAAACCGGATTTGTAGTCATATCAAAACTCAGAGGTCGCAGCTGTACAAGTAATTATTTTCTAAAGTATTTATATATGCGCGATAAATTGTCATGAGCCCAGGTGATGGATTTTCAGTAGCATTGTAAAGTTGGTGCGTTATCGATTTTGTTTGTTCAAAAAACTTGAGCGAGCATATTAACTGCATCAAAATAAATCACGTTTGAAAAAAATTGCCGCAAAACTGACTGCCACATTGCGAAGCCAGTTTGTTACGTATTAATATTCAGTTTTAATAGTTTTGGCTGATTTCGTGGAATTTAAAATGCTTTGCCGTTGTTTGCTAGCAACGAACCGTTTCGAATTTAAATGGCCGTTTGGCATTTTGTTAAATAATGTTTGTAAACTTATTTACTGATTGCCGTAACGGTCCTTTTGTTCCCCGGTAATTCATTGTATAAGAAGTTGTTTGTGTTTACTAAGACCGCGTTGGTCCTGCAAGCGCAGTCGTTTTGAAATCTTTAAAATGCTGGTCGCTTAGTTAAACAATAGCTTTTGAGATCGTTTCTGCCCATGCGTTGAGCGTTGGTAAACAATATTTGAATTAACTGACGTTGTGTTTAGATCTATATATATCTAGAAAAATAGGGCGAGCGTTTTCATTATTCTACTTTTACTACACCAACGTTCAGTAATTATTCTATTGTACTGCATTGAACTCATGCTCGTGGATCGCTCTGAGTAGAATCGAATAAACTACAAAAACAATCAAACTTCTGGAGCGTTTAAGAGTCCAATTTCCTGAACGCGCAAGGTTGTAAGGCCTCAGTCTTACAAGTTAGCTTATATTTGCAAACAGTACAAAACGCATGAACTAATTGTTTTCGCTGCTCATGATATCTTGTGCTACGTTCAATAAACGTTATAATTTGCGATAAAGAATCTGGTAATCTTTGAAAAAAAGATATTTCCGTATGGTATGTGATGCTGCATTAGACATGAAAAAGCTAAAACCTTTGAAGCGAAACACGCTACTGCAGTTTTTAAATGATGCAAGCAACGCAAGAATTATTATTCCCCAAAGATTTGGGCGCAAATATGGGTAATTTAATTTGGAAAATAACTTCAGTTTACCTTTTTACAAGTAAAATGTTCATCCAAAATAACTTTGAATTGTTGCACTGCATTAGTTTTAACCAAATCTACATCTACTGTAATTTCATGGTCTTAATAAAGTTTTTTGATAAAATAATCTAAAGTGCACATGTTTTATAATAACTTTTTTTTACTCGTATCATAGCTTTGACGTCGACCGCTTACAGTACAAATAAGACCTTTTAAATTGCAAAAAAATGCATTAAGCGGAGATTAATTTATCTACTCCTGTACCTTTATATGTTATGTTATGGAGGTATTGCTGCAAAAACAGATTAGTTAATTTGCCAGTGGAATAATCAGTACATGTCCGATCAGTTGTTTCTCCCAGTTTGTGAACAATATAAATGACTCTTGTAATCAGACACGCTGGAGTAAAAATTCGTTGCACAGTTGTCTGCCACATTGCGAAGTCAGTTAATGCAGTTAATTAGCATGTAACTACAGTCGAGAGTTAGACATACAATAGTCAAACGCATGTATTATGTTTCTCCGTTTTTAATGCAATTTCAGGTAAGCGTTGTAAGGCACAAAAACATTAGTTTTGCAAACCCGACTGCTTTACCTGAAGCCCAGATGTATTTAGTTTAGGTGTTTATAAGTTTTCGTTTAAATTCAAGTTTGAAGGCAATTTAACGTGTAATTATGTTTGTCAGCATTACGAACCATGAGATGTTCTTATTGTTCAACGTAGCATTCTTGGCTATAGAGCATAATTTGTGAGATTGATATTTCAGGAGGCATAAGTTAACTCACACCAAAAATAAATTCCATCGAGGTAATGTTTGCGAATCAATAGGGTTGAAGTTTAAAAAAAACATGATGACACCCTCCAGTGAAAAAAACCATCGATGTGATGTTTGTGAGAAAAGTTTCAGCCAACGTGGAAATTTGAAAAGACACATGTTGAAACACACCAATGCGAAACTCCATCGATGTGATGTTTGTGAGAAAAGTTTCAGCCAACGTGGAAATTTGAAAAGACACATGTTGAAACACACCAATGCGAAACTCCATCAGTGTGATGTTTGTGAAAAACGATTTACCGAAAGATGTAGTTTGAGAAGACACATGTTGATTCACAACAACAAAATTGATTCACAAAAATCTTATCAATGTCATGTTTGCGAGAAAAGATTTGGTCTCAGTGGAACTTTAAAACAACACATGTTGATACACACTGTGGAGAAACCTCATCGATGTGATGTGTGTAAAAAATGCTTTAAACGACGTGGAGATTTGAAAAAACACATGCTGACACACGCTAATAAGAAAGCACATGTATGTGAAATTTGTGAGAAACGGTTTCGTCAAAGTGGACAATTGAATGAACACATGTTGATTCACACCACAAAAAAACCTCACAGATGTGATGTTTGTGAAAAAAGCTTTAAACGAGGTGCAGATTTAAACAAGCACATGTCGACACATACCAATGAGAAACCTCATCGATGTGATGTTTGCGAAAAAAAATTTAGCATGCGTTCAAACTTAAAAACACACATGTTAACACATACCAATGAAAAAGCACATCGATGCTATGTTTGTGAAAAAAGATTTGCCACTGGTGGAAATTTGAAAGCTCACATGTTGACTCACACCCATGAGAAACTTCATCAATGTGATGTTTGTAACAAACGATTTAGTCTTAGAGGAGGTTTGAAAAGACACATGTTGACGCACACAAACGAGAAACCTTATCGATGTGATGCTTGTGAAAAAAGATTTATACAAGGTGGACAATTGAAAAGACATATGTTGACACATACAAATGAAAAAACCCTTTGATGTCATATTTGTGAAAAAGTATTTGCCGACACACCAATATGCTGTTCGTAAAATAATAATGATTTCATAGAAGATTGCTCTAAATCCAAATGGATTCTTTGAAACGTACATTGCATTAAAAAAACATATGTTTAATTGCGTTTTCGATGGAGATTGGTTACTATAATTCAAATGCAAAAATGCACGCGGACGGGAATCCGTATTTGCTAAAGAACTTAAGAAAGTATCAAAATTATTCACTAGACTAGAAGCTAAAAAACTTTTTATCATATCTGTTCCCTCTTTTTTTGAGCACTCGCAGTTAAAGTCACATATATTGTTTATGCTATTTTTTTTCAAACAAAATTTACTGGTTGCTAAAATAGTATATGTATATAAAGTATATGTGATAAAATATGGGACTAGTTTTTACCCTTTTGCTGAACCTAATGACCGCAGAGTTGCTGTTTTATGTGATTGTTAAGACGCATGTAAAGTTGTCAAATAATAGTGTAAGCTGCATGCTGTAATGTTGGACACTGTTGTTTCACAATCGTTGATTCTTTTGCTACAATAAAACAAATGGTACAGTTCGTATGTGTTGACCTGTAACGGCCTCACATAAAAAAACAAACTAAAATTAAACATAGGCGTTTCGGGGTTCGTCCCAGTAATTAATTCAATTACATCTTGGCTCACAAAACTCTAGTGATAACAGTTTCTAAAGACTCAGCACCGAGCCTAAGTCGCATATTTGTAGTGTACCAGCCCACGGTATGGTCCTGTCGTGGGTTCGAATCCCCCCACAGAAAAATCTGTCCTATGTATGACAACGCTCGGCAAACAGCTGAATCGGTGCAACGCCTTCATTGAGTCTGATGTGCTGCAATTTTCCTTTACCATACAACCCGTTGATTTCGGTGGCACATGGAGGCAACTTTGCAAGGACAAATATTGACAAATCTTTACTTTCATGGGTAAACGACTTTTAAACAGTACATAGGCAATAAACATATGCGGTAAAATTGGGCTTAAGATATCAAAGTCCACATACAGCCAGTGCCCTATATTATCCTTACGTATCGGCGCCCATTGCTGCTTTGTATTTGAAACAAGTTCTAAAGCATAATGCTTCGCGGTCACATTAGCCTAAGGATCTTTTCGCCGGAAATCCCACAGAGAGGCATGTTTCCTTTGGGAGTGTTTGCTCGTAGCATGGCCCACTAACTATGCAAAGAAGGCAGCAAGATTTTGATATAAAAAATGTTGGGTAAATGTTCAAACTTAATTTTGACGCCTGTTTTGACCTTTTTGAAAATTGAATTCATGTGATACGAAGCATATGCTGGTAATCCTTTTACAACAATATCTGTAAATAGTTATTTGGCAGGATGATAATTTGCAGTCACGCCTGACAAAACGCACTGCTCGAATCTTATATTCATAATAGCTACCCATCAAACCGACCATCCTTGGTCATTTTGTGTTTAGTTAAGATTTAACCAGCTGCTTAACAATTAGACTGAAACCGTACGATACACTTTTGAATATCTAGGCTTCCTCATAATGTTTGTGAAAAAACTTTTGCCCGAAGAGATGTGAAAAAACACATGTTGATTCACACAAATGAAAGACCTTATCAATGCAATATTTGTGAAAAAAGGTTTAACCGAGGCAGTGATTTAAAAACACACATGTTGATTCACACTAAAGAAACCTCATCAATGTGATGTTTGTGAAAAACGTTTTGCCCAAAGTGGAGCATTGAAAATACACATGTTGACTCACACCAGAGAAAAACCTCATCAATGTGATGTTTGTGAAAAAAGGTTTCGCACAAGTGGACATTTAAAAGGACACATGTCGACACACACTAAAGAGAAACCCCATCAATGTGATGTTTGTGAAAAAAGTTTTGCTCAAAGTGGAGTTTTGAATAGACTCATGTTGATTCACACCAGAGAAAAACCTTATCAGTGTGATGTTTGTGCGAATAGGTTTAGACTGACTGGACACTTGAAAATACACATGTTGATTCACACCAAAGAAAAACCTTATCGATGTGATGTTTGTGAAAAACGATTTGCCGCAAGTGGAAGTTTAAAAAGTCACATCACGACACACAATAAAGACACACTGCATCGAAGTAATACAAGTAGTTTAAGGGAAGTGAAAATTTGAAATGAACACATTATAATACACACTCTAGAAAAAATCAAACTAGTGTAAGATTTTGGATTATGTGTGTTGGCTTGCTTCAAAGTGGAATTCCCTTTGTGTGTTTTGTTAAATAAACAAATAGCATGAATGGGTCTTTGAAAACACGCTTGTGTGCTGTTTGCGAAAATGTTTAACGCATTTAGATTCTTTGAAACTATTTTTACCAGTGTTATGGCAGATTTTGTCTTGCAAGTAGTTTTTAGATTTTTTAAAAAAATCTCGAAAAGAATAGCAAATTTTAAACCATGTTTTTCACTGGACATTGGTTGTTCAAACCCAATCAACAATACAATACATCGCTAAATCGAAAATAGTAGACACTCTATTTCTTATTGCTTGACAAATAGTAGTGGTTTTCGAGATTACTTCTTTGGAAAGCTTGCGAAAGCGACATGTAGAACAAATTTTATGTAGTTTTCCTAAATTACCTTGCAGTTTATCACGTTTCGGAAAACACAAATACCATGTTAAACCGTACACTGGCAAGACTTTTGTTTTGTTACTTGCAATGAAATAAGTTTTATTTGTTGCAACAGGATATTCGTTAATGCTCATCACGAAACTAAAGAACACAACGTAAATCGTTGTGTAAATAAACGTTATTTTATGGGTTCATGTTCTTTTTTATCGCTGTGTTTCCTGTTACATCGTTATGGTGAGAAAAATCGATATTTCACTTGATACGTGGTCTCTTAGTTTCTAACACAAAAGCTGACCACGTGTCGTACTTACAGCTGCTAATTTCAAAGTAAACAATAAACAGTTCTGTGAAAAAAACAAACACAAGTATTAACAAAACAAAAGAGTAGCAGAGATACGTCGTAAATAGGCATTGGGACATTATTGACGTACATGCGCCACTTAGGTTTATTCTGCACGACAGGGTTTCCCATGTGAACGTAATGAGTGGCAATTTCCTAAACCACATATGATACGAACATGTACTAAAGGCTGAGGTCGCAGCTGCACAATCGATTACTGTCCGAGTTGTTTTATGTACGCATAATAAATGGTATTAGCAGCCCAGTTAAGTTACAGTGGCGGGTTAAACCAAGGGTATTTTGGTTTGTTAGTTTCGTAGGATTTCGTTGGTCTGCTATGCGGCTTAGATACGTTTCCTGTGGCCTGTACTCTTGCATTAGAATGGAGAAAAAACTGTCAAATGAAGCAACGGAAGCAAAATCAACATTGCTCAAAGATAGATTTTCCGCAAAAATTTGAGAATAAAAGTTGGTAGTGGTAATTGCAAGTTAAATGTTCAGTCTAAATCACCGTATGTCCTTGCACTTACTTTACTTTTAACCCATTCTACGGATGAACAACTAGTACCTATTTAAAGTTCGCAACGGCCTATTATTGATGATACAAAATTGCCTCACGTGAGTTTATCGCGTAACAATGCGCTGGACAACTTATACACACTTTGGATTTGATGTTTCAACATAGAATTCTGCACCAAAGGAAATTTCAAAACACACACTACAAATATACTGCAAGATATTTGGGAAAAAAACATTTCCCAACATGGATGTTTAAAAACACACTCACTGATTCACACTGAGGAAAAAAATCATGCTTGTTGCTTCTGTAAGACACAACAGGATGTTGAAATATTTTTCAACTCTAAAATCATCCTTTGTTTAACAGCGAATTGAATTGTTTGTTTATGTAACAATAGCACAAAATAACGCATTGTTAAACGTCATTTGGTTTGTAGTGGTGGGATCAAACTCTGTGACGTGTTTCCATTTTTGTTGTGATGGTTTGTTAAATAAGTTGTTAACAAACTCAGTTTTGAAATCCCACCTGTTAACTGTTCTCTTATTTTCTAACTTGATGGAAGCTAGCTAAACTGGCCATGCGTCGAATTGCTTCCTGTAATACGAGAACGTGGTAAAGCTGCAAGTCGCAGCTGCACAACCCGATTACTTCGTTTACCTGCACCAAGTAGTCTTAGTAGTTCAGTTAAGGTTTATAGTAGCGTGGGAAAGCTAGAGTGTATGTTAGTTAGATTTGGAAGGGCAAATTTGTTTGTCTGTCATGTTTAGAATGCATCGTTTCAATGATTTTACCAGTGGTCTGTTATGTTGTGTTGTGTTAGGCGTTACGTAATTACAGTCTGAAATAAAGAAGCGACGCGGAACTAATATCAAACCTGGTTTGAATTTTCGCAAAGAAATGGATTTAAGTGTTAATACTTGGAAACACTGATATATAATATTTATTGACTTGATGCTTTTATACGTTTTGTTTTAAATAACTTCAGTTCTCTTGCTACAAGCAAATGTTAAATCACTTTTACCGTTGCGTGAATATTATAGTTTCAATTCATAGTGCATCGGCTGTAATCGTAAAAAAGTTTAAGACCAATCCCCCGAAGGGCAATGACTTTTCGTAAAAGACAAATGTTTTTGCCGATGTGAAGTCGACCCGTTCACGTACAGATAAGAACTTTTGAAGTGAAAAAAATATATTTGAGATATTTACGGGAAAATAATTACCTTCGCTCGGTAACCTTTGTAGGTTAAATTGACTCAATACTGGATAGACGATTTGGCTACTTTACCAGTGCCACTGGAATAGGTCCGATCAGTTGTTTGGCCCAGTAGACGCTTGTAATCGGACACGCTGGAAGAGGAAATTGTTGCACAGCTGACTGCCGCACTGCGTAGCCAGTTGATTTCGGTTAGCTTAAAACATTACTCGTGTATTAGGATTGTAGATAGTTGCACACATAAGTTAATTGGAGAGTATTACAGAACTGAAGGTTGCAACTTTCATATTTTTTTCACATAGTATTTTTATTGTTTCATTGTGTCGTGAAACTCACTCTAAACACAAACCTGATAAATGTGATGTTTGTGTAAAAAATATTTGCAATAAGTGGGCATTTAAAAGCAGACATGTTGACACACACCAAAGAGAAACCTCATCGATGTGATGTTTGTGAAAAAAGATTCACCAGTTCACAAGGTTTGAAAACACACATGTTGATCCACACTAAAGAGAAACCATATCAATGTGTTGTTTGTGAAAAGAGATTTAGTCAAAGTGGAAATTTGAAGACACACATGTGTATTCACACCAACGAAAAACCCCACCAATGTAATGTTTGCGAAAGAAGATTTAGTCAGCGTGGAAATTTAAAAACACACATGCTGACACACACCAAAGAGAAACCTCATGTCTGCATTGTTTGCGAAAAACGCTTCAGCGAAAGTGGAACTTTGAAAAGACACATGTTGACACACACCAAAGAAAAACGTTATCGATGTGATATTTGTGAAAAATTCTTTACCCAATGTGGAAGTTTAAAAACACACATGTTGACTCACAGCAATCGAAAACGTTATCGATGTGATATTTGTGAAAAATGCTTTAACCAAGGTGACCATCTGAAAACACACATGTTGACACATACCAAAGAAAAGCCTTATCGATGTGATGTTTGTGAAAAAAGATTTAGCATCAGTGGAAATTTGAAAACACACTTGTTGACACACACCAAAGAAAAACCTTATCGATGTGATGTTTGTGAAAAATGCTTTAGCCAAGTTAGTCATTTAAAAACACACATGTTGACACACACCAAAGAAAAAACGCATCGATGTGGTGTTTGTGAAAAAGGATTTAACCGACGTTATCACTTAAAAATGCACATGTTGACACACACCAAAGAAAAACCTTATCGATGTGATATTTGTGAAAAATGCTTCACCGCAAGTAGTAGTTTAAAAAGTCACATAACGACACACAATAAAGACAAATTCCATTGATAAAACACATTATGATACACACTCTAGAAAAAAAACTGCCGATGTAAGGCATTTCAAATTTATCTTGCAAATAGTTGAAAACTTCAGAAAAATGTCCAAACAGAACAGCTAATGTTGAACCTTGTCATAATTCAACCAATAAGTTTATTTTAGATGTTTAAACCCAATCAACTATAACGCAACACACCGCTACCCCGAAAATGGCTTGATGCATTTCTTATGGCTTGGCAGTGATTTTTGAGAATACGTCGTTCCAAAGCCTGCCAAATGTAGTGCCAATTTTATGTTGTTTTACATTGCAGATTATAACCTCCCGGGCAACACAAGGACCATATTAAAACTGTGCACTAATAAGACTTTGATTTGTTACTTGCAATGAAACAAGTTCAATTTGTTGCAACAAGATTTTCGTTAACGCTTATTGCGATGTAAATCGTCCTTTGGCGTGTGTAAACAGACGTTATTTTACGGGTTCATGTTTCGTTTTTATACCTGTTGTTTCTGTTGGATCGTTATGGTGTGAAAAATATATATTTTTTCTGTTGGATCGTTATGGTGTGAATACAGTTTTCTGTTGGATCGTTATGGTGTGAATACAATAAAGAGTCCCGTTGAAAAACCGCACAAGTAATAGCACAAATGCAAAGTAGCAGAGACATACGTCGTCGACAGGCATTGTGAAACAAACATGAATGCGTCACTTTGTTCCACCGTTCTGCACGGCAGGAATTCCTCTGTGAACGTAATTTACTAAGGTGGCAATTTCCTAAACCACATAGGATACGTACACGGTCTAAAGGCGGACGTTGCAGCTGCACAACCGATTACTGTCCGAGTTGTTTGATGTTCGCATAATAAATGGTATTATTAGCCCAGTTAAGTTACAGTGGCGAGGTAAAGCTGTGCATTGGTTAGTTAGTTTCGTTGGTCTGCTATGCTTCTTAGATACTTGTATGTAATCTTGCATTAGAGTAGAAAACAAAAAACCTTTTTTAACAAAAACTGTCCAATCAAGCAACCGACGCACAACCAACATTGCTCAAAAATAGATTTTTCACGAATATTTGAGCATAAAAGTTGGTACCTGTACATAGTTGCCATATTTTATGATACACAATCCCTGACAAAATTTATCTCGGTTGCGTTAACCCAGTTTTTCTCAAACATTTTCGTTATTTTTTCTAAACGGTCGCTTTGCCATTATTTCGAGAGCTCGCGGTCCGCAAGCCTGAATGTGTATTTCAGAAAAACGAAAGTTGATTGCAGGAATTTAGTTAGTTATGCAAAATTGCGCATAACAATTATTCAAATCTGACATCACAGACAAGACAAAAGCATTACCATTGTGCGCGAACAATTGCATTTTTGTTAGTTGGCATACAATAAAGCCTATTGTTTAGCAATGGAGACGGCCGATCCTCATTTTCACTTTGATTTAAACTTATTCAGTTGCACAAACTGACGCCAAAGACAAATATAGAATTTCTTCCACCTTTTCGCGATTCCCGCAAAATACCCTAAACTAAAGGACCGCGGATCTCAGTTTGAGAACCGCTACGTTAACCATTTTTGCGATCACGTTAGATACGGTGCTCTGATCCTTGTCAATTAACTTTCTGTGTAGGCTTCCGTTTAGTTAAGTTTATTAGGCTATAAGCTCACTACTCTTAAGCACATATGTCAGGGGTCGCCAACCTTTACAACTCTAAAAACCATTCGGACCAATTTAACAAAAAAGAAAAAATTAACAAGGTGAGCCACAAAGCCCTTTTTAAATTTGAAATAAAATGCCAATGAAAAAACGTTTTTATGTCTCACGACATTTGACTTTTCGTTGTTAGTTAGTTCCCACGTAGCAACGAATGCTGTGTTTTCGTGAAACGCGGATTTTTATTTGTGTTTTTAACGCGTACTGTTAGACAACTTGTAACAAACAGGTATTGTTACGCGCGCACACACAATACAAAACGAAGCAGTAACTTTGTGCGTTAACTTGCGCGCCGCCAGTTTACCTCTTGACGTTTCATGGCATAGACACGGTTGTAGCTAACTACTAGAAACTTTCTCCGTTGGTACACTAATTGCATAGTATATATATTTTTTCTTAAACTCCAGACTTTTAAGTACATTTTAATTCCCTCACATGTCAGGGAAAATCCTGACGTATGGCGACCGTAGTCTAAATCACCTGTCAATGCACTTACTTTACTTTCAACCCATTCTACGCGCTGGACAACTTACGCAGACTTCGGATGAGATGTTTTAACATAGAATTCTGTACCAAAGGAAACAACATTCCCCAGTATGGATATTTCCAAACACACTTACTGATTCACACTGAAGAAAAAAACCAATGCTTGTTGCTTTTGTAGCAAACAACAGGATGTTGAAATCTTTTTCAACTCTAAAATATAGTTTGTGTAACAGCGAATTGAATTGTTTGTTTATTTAACAATGGCACAAAACAAAACAACGCATTGTTAATCGTCATTTGGTGTTTAGTAGTGGGATCACACTATGCGACATGTTTCCATTTATGTTGTGATGGTTTGCTAAATAAGTTGTTCACGAACTCAGTTTTGAAATCCCACATGTTGTCTGTTCTCTTAGGGTGAAATTCACCAAGAAAGATTAACTTTATCTGGATTAGGTCATAATCTAGGATTAATTTGTCCAGGATTAAGCAACTGGATTAGTTGGTATTGTAGCAATGTGTTTTTATATTTTTGTGCATTTCATTTTAGCGACACATCAGAAATTCAAAGCAATTTTGTATTTCCTTTGAAGTATAACGGCCTTAGATGTTGCGTTTTCTAAAACCACACCCCCTGGGACGGACGTAATCGTAAAACTGTTTCTTGTAGCCGCCTTCGTTGTACGATAATTGTTTCTTTGTTTCGAGGTTCTTCAATTTTGGAGTCAGATCGCGCATTTTCCTTCTTTAACCTAAACGTTGCTTAACACCGCAGCAATTGGGCAAGTATTCATTGTTTATTGCAACACCCTGTTAATCCAACACAAAAAAATGTTTCAATGCATATATTCTATTACCAGTTATCTGTGAAATGTAAAATGTTCAGCACAACATCACCACAATCAGGTGAGTTTAAAATCTACAAACAGTGGCTGCTGTCGAAAAGTCCACTCTTGTCTGTTGAGCTGGAAATTCTGGTCATTGGCAACTCCACTTTGTCAAGTTTTACCTTCAAATAACTGGAACTTGCAAATAGCGCTAATATTGACATATGATAGATTAATGTTGATGCATCTGTATGCGCTATGCAACAAAACAGAATAACATTATAACCAGTCAGTCATCAAGCAGGAAGCCGTTCAAGCAGAGCTGTTTTGTTTCTCCTTGTTTATGATTGCAGCCATTGTGTAGTAAAACAAAAAAAATAATCACTTTTAGTCGCTTTAAACAAGTCTTGACTTTTGCAGTAAAGCAATTCAAATCAGCATTAATTGCTTATTAAATTGGTTTCAACGCGAATGTGATTGGCCAACTGGAATCAAATTTTTCGGTTCTTACGCTGTACTTATTTTGGACACAAAATAGCTTCATACGCTTTATCGCGTAACAATGGGTTGGACAACTTGTGTTTTGTGTAGACTTTGTTCGTACCATACCTAGGTATTGGTAATTTGGGCCTTTTGAGCAATCAATTACACCAGTAATATGCAAGCATCGTATAACTGCAAGCTTAGGGATTAAGACATGTAGTTGTTTGCTTAACATTTTACATTTAAGAAGCATTAGTAGGTAAGCCGGCTGAAACTTCTAAATTACAATAGCACATAATCGACAAAAAACATAAAAAACTCACATGAAAGGGTGACATTTAAAGCACAGCAAATACATTCAACGCAAAATATTATGTATTGACTCTTTGGGTTCAAAACACGGTAGTTGCTTACCCTGAACGTCACTCTATTCATGGAAAATTGTGACATTAGTCACAGCTTTTCCCCGAATCCAAAAGAGCTGCACCAGGTTGAAACGACATGAACTGCACAATTTAGAAGGGTACCATCGGTGCAAAAGAGTGAAACGTGCTGCAGCTACGCCGTATTATAAAGCGTTATGTGACGAGGGCTCACAATAAAGTAAGTTTTGCGCACAGTCGATTGACTATTGACGACAATAAGATCAAGCGGTTCCTGCAACTACAATAAAGTAAATTATTTAGTTTGTCTTCCAAGCTTAACATTTAATGAAACTTAACATTTCGTCTTGTGTCAGCCTAAAAAACGGTGTTTCTAGATAGCATAAATTCACTTGGTATTGAACATGTTTTGATTCGAATCCGTTTCGTCAATCCGCTTCTCTCGTTTTTGCCGCTGCCGCCCCGACTAGGTGGTTTGATCCGTTTCGCGCTTAATCCGCCTTCTCGCCAAGGCGCGTTTGCTGTGTTGTAAGGTTCGGCGGAGGTTAGAAAAATGTTGTGTTGCAAGTTTATTTTCTTTGCATTGAAATGTTTTGTAATAATGGACGTAAGGTGCAAATTGTCGCACAGTAGAAGTGCAAACTGGGTTAGTAGATGCCAGGCTAGTTGTATGCAGACTAACGACCAGTTTATTGTCCTGCAAGCCCATGGGCTTGCTAGTTAGGATGTGTGGGTCTGGTGTACTTTCTTGACCAAACGCAATAACTTCCGAACCCTATGACGTAACCTAACAATATTGATATATAATGAACTACGTCATAAGCCGGATACGTCACACACATAATGACGTCACTATGACGTCATCATAGAATTTTACACGCATTCTAAAAAACGTCATTTTGTGAAATACTCATCGTAGCGAGCCCAAACTTTATACATGACGTCATCACACCTTCTGATGAAGTCATGCAAAAAATGACGTCAATCGCTCATCATTAACACAACTTTTTTACACCTTAAACTAAGTTAACCCTGTGACGCGACCAGCGCAAGCACAACAGTCGCGTCTCTACCGTAAATAGGAGTATGGTAACGTTCAACACAAATTTTAAGACAAAACAGCCTCCTTTTGCCCAAAAGCGTCACAACAAAAGCAGTTTTCTTGCCTTTTCTTCTTCTTCTGACATTGACAAATATTATTAATACAAAATAAATCATCAAAAACGCTTCATTTTGTAATTAGGCATATGATTTCCATGAATCCGCGAATTATGACGATATTGGGTTCCTTTCCCCCTATATCCCATACGAGCAAAGTACGAAAGGGGTATACACTGAATCCAACACCGCAGTTTATGAGCCTACTGGGCAAAAGGTAGAGCGGTACCGTTGGAAAGGTCTATCCCTCCTCTCGACTTTGCACCCCATCACTTTGCCATCCCAAGTACGTACGCCACCCAGCGATTGTTTAAACAAAGGTGATTTTCGTCGCATTGTGACGTCACAACGGATTATGGTAAAATTATGGGACCGCGCTCGATGGAAAGAGTAATACTTCTTGATAGTTCGTACAAAGTTTCGAATTGATACCTCAAAGGGTCTGTCGTTGAGAGCTGCCCCAAGGGGGGCGCTTCGAGCCCCAAGGGGGGCACCCCAATCGCGGACTTCTTGATAGTTCGTACAAAATCTTCTTTCAAAAAATAGATTTTTGTTTTTTGTGTTTTTATTCTTTTTCGTTTAAATTTATTGACTTATACGCACGGTTCCAATCGGCATGGACCCCAGAATAAAATATAACCGCAATATGGCTTAAAAAGTAACAAAACACACTATGGCTTTTTTGGCGAAACGAAATATAGGTTTTTAAACAAATCTTTGCATTTATACGAGTCATATTACACGGCATATTTTGTCATAACAATCTTGGTTTACTTTTACTTGTAGGAGGGTTATTATCCAAAAAATGTCAAAACAAGACAAAATAGGGTCACAACTCACAAGGTCTTACAAGTAAGAACAAAATTTTTGTTTTTTCCAAGACATTGCCCTTCGAAATAAGGCTAAATCTGCGAAATTAGGACAGTATGGTAACCCTGCTTACACGTGATACTCTATAGCAAACAGTATTTGTTTCCGCTTGTCTGTTTTAGCATTTTTTTGTGTTATTTTGGCAACAATCAAGATCTTTTGATTAAATTTTTTACAGCCCGTCTGCTTCTTCCAGTTAAAATTAGTAATGTGCGTTCTGCATTTATAAAAATAAGATGCTTCCTTGTTTTTTGAGCGACAAAACCTACTGCGTTTTCATGTCCTTGACTGCGTTTTCATGTCCTATCAGACGTTACTTATTTGCATCAACAGCCAAAAAACTCAGTTAAAGCTGCAAACACTTCCAAACAAGGCGGGTCCTGAATTTGCTGAGAGGGATAGACTTGGGAAATAGTTTTTTTTTTAATAACTGAGCTTTGAACCAAGTTTTGTAGCAGTTTCAATGAATTTACCTTTCCCACTTCCCCATAAGCTCTAAGCGCCAACATTTTTACAGATAGACTATATCGATCGTTTTAAATAGGTCTCAGTAGTTGTTGCCGGAATCTGTTTTCAGCTGATGTGTAAAGTACGTAATTATTTTACTTTGTAAAAGATGTAGCTTTTGACGAATTTCGGAACCATTTTTTCTACCTGCGAATACAACAACAATAAATCCGCTTTTCTCCGTTGAAAAATACATATACCTGTTTTTATCTTCACAATAAGTGTAAACATATTTCATCTTGTTTCACCTGTTGAACGTCCACAACCAAACGTAAACAAAATTGTCTTGCTTTACTTGTAGTTTGTGGATAAACACAACATATCAAAGCAGCGATCGCTTTTAATTTTTACAATAAACTTTTCGCAAAATGTAAACTGTAAACTCTCCTAACACAAAGAACTACATCTTTAACTAGCCTAATCACGAACATCAGCAAAAGCACAGCAGTGTGCAGCGTAATTACAAAAAGGGGACCGCAAGCGTATTTGCTTGATTTTGGACAAAAATGTTAATTACTGAGCCTCTGCATACGGCACCATGGTAGATAAACGAACAAAAATAATGACAATTGGCGTAACTGGTCATGTTTCATCAATAAAACGTAACTAAGATTTAAACTCTTGTTACAATGTATCTAAAACGGGCGTCGTCGCATCTGGTCGATAATTACCTTATTGAGTAAAAAAAAAGATTTCACAGTGGGAAAAACTAGCTACGGCAATATTTTTGTATTGAAAACAAAACCAGAAGACACCAAAACAACAACCATGTGGTGGAAGTACAAGACCGAGAATGCAGATCAACCTTTTCAACGATACCCCGATTGTCGCTCCAGGCGTTCTACTCTTTGCAAGGTCGCGAATTCTGGTCAAGAAAGTACACTTGCTGCAAGCATAGGCCTTTTACGTTGTTAAAGTCTGGGATTACGTCACTTCGAGGTGCCCCCCTTGCGGCAGCTCTTAACGACACACCTTTTGAGGTATCAATTCGAAATTTTGTACGAACTATCACGAAGTATTACTCTTTCCATCGAGCGCGGTCCCATAATTTTACCATAATCCGTTGTGACGTCACAATAAGACGAAAATCACCTTTGTTCAGACAATCGCTGGGTGGCGCACGTACTTGGGTGGGCAAAGTAAGGGGTGCAAGGTCGAGAGGAGGGGTGGGCCTTTCCATCGATATCGGGATTGTCGCTTTGTAAAGAATTGCCTTTTCCATCGAACCTGATCCAATGTTCTGCAATATTCTTTTTGGGCATCGCAATTCACATCTCCACATATTATTGTTCATTTGATTTACGGCTGTTGGTGACTTGTAATTGGGTCAGCATGATCACGCGCGGGTGGAACCATATGAACATGCATTTCCATGCACGGTTTCTTGCTTTGGGTGCAATCATTCATCATTGCCATTTTAAATATTATTTCGGGAGTGTACCTAACTCCTGTTTCACGGCAGAGACGCGACTGTTGTGATTGCGTTGGTCGCGTCACAAGGTTAACTCAGTTTAAGATGCAAAAAAGTTGTGTTAATGATGAGCGATTGACGTCATTTTTTGCATGACGTCATCAGAATGTATGATGACGTCATGTGTAAAGTTTGGGCTCGCTACAATGAATATTTCACAAAATGGCGTTTTTTTAAGGCCTGTAAAGTTCTATGATGACGTCATAGTGACGTGCTAGTTTTACAATCCAAATACGTACCGTGTTTTATTTACATCACGGCCGCCAGTACATGCATTTCAGTTTACATGTTCACGTCGACAAGCTGTCTACCATTGGTCTAGTTAGTATAACAATAACTCACGTGACCAGGCAAGTAACCATTAATTGACTGTTTTACTTTACGTGCGCAATTAAAAATTACCATGTGTAGGGTTTACAAAGTTGCTTGAAAATTGCCAAAAAAGGTTGAAGAGCGCTGCACTAGTCGACACACACACCAATGAGAAGCCTTATCAATGTCATGTCTGTGAAAAGAGATTTAGTCAAAATGGAAATTTAAAAGCACACATGTTAACACACACAACAGAGAAACTCTATCGATATCATGTTTGTGAAAAAAAGGGTTGCCGAGATTGGAACATAAAAAGACCATATGTTCACTCACACCAAAGAGTAGTCTTATCATTGGGGTGTTTGTGGGAAAAAATGCCATAAGAGGAAATATAAATATGTTAATTCAAACCAGTGAGAAATTCCATCATATTATTTGAAGACTCATTTCCACACAGCAAAGAAAACCCATTGATGTGATGTTTGTGGGAAAAGATTTAGCCCAGATTTGAACATTAAAAAAACCACATGTTTACTCACACTAAAAAGACCCACCCTTGTGGTGTTTGTGAAAAGAACCTTGCCCACAGTAGAAGATGCTGAAAAAGATAGATATAAAGCTTCCATTATTTTCAACCCATCAATCGCAACTAAAATGCCATTATATATATGATATAGAAGATACCAAAGAACTTAAAAACATAACATTCAAAATATACTGCACAGTCTTCAAAAAGAATATAAATTTGAATCACATTGTTTTTTTGAATGAAGAAAAATTATTAGGTTTTGATCAAGGTGTTAGCAAGAGAAACCGACTTTCACAAGCGAGGTTTCCCGGAGTCGTGGAACATACTCACACCAAAACGATAAACGTTGAAACGGACGTTCTAATACCGATTACTTATCGGCCGCTTTCGCACCATTGAGCTAGGTGTTATCACTCGACCATAGATGCGCACTGCGTTTTTTTTTACCACCGTCCTTTGTGTGTGTGTTTCGCCGCCCTTTTCGCTTTATAATAACCTGTGTTTGCAATTTATGTCATTACCCTGATGAAGGTGTGTCGCATAGACATCGAATACAATATGCCTGGAAGCAACAGTATATTTAGGCTAGTTTACGTTTAATGCAGAAGCATGCGGAAACGCTATGCAGCATTTAACTGGTTTTCTGATTTTGAAAGAGTCATATCAAAAAATTAAAAATTTAGAGGGCGCAGCTGTACAACTAATTATTTTGTAAAATAGTTCATGTATGCGCAACAACTGGTCTTGCTAGCGTAGTTGAGAGGTTTTCCGTAGCGAAGGTTGGTGAGCAAAAAATAAAACTTTGCCGGAATAAAGTTGGTGAATTATTGTTGTTGTTTGTTCAAGAATCTTGAGCGGGAAACTGAACTGCAACCAGATAAATGACGCTTGTAATCAGACACGTCTGAAAAAGAAATTGTTGTGCAGCTGACTGCCACATTGAGAAGCCAGTTGACGGTAGTTAGGTTACAACTTTAGTCAGAATTTGGCTTTAGATTCAGAATTTAGTTAGATTCAGATGTAAATGTGAATGTGTTGTATTTTTCACTGCAATGCATGTAGACAGCATGTGTGAGATAAACGACGAACTTTTTTACGCCCCTTTGGTTCTTTGCATTCAAATTTTTGGATTAAACTGCTATTTTTGTGTCTATTGCTTCTCAAAGCACGGCTGTCCAGACATTGACTGTTCGCAGAGACATTTCAGTTCTATAATCAATTCGTTTAGAGTTTGCAAGCAGATTCGAATCAACAAACAAACAATCAATACCTGCAGCATACAATAGTCCAATAAGTTATGAACAGGCAGGCGAAGGTTTTATCCTTACAGCAACATCTTGTTTAACGCAATAAATAGTCTTATTGTAAGTTTGGTTGTATTGCATATATGCAGAAACTATCGCTATTCCAACGCAATCAGCTCAATAAACGCGTTAACATGAGTTCGAGTCAACGATTGCATCAATACAAGATATTATAAAAGGCCCCAGATGTTGCGACCTAAGTCCTATTTAATTACCTACATCAAGAACTTATTTAGCGGTGAAATGCAAACGTTATGTACACTGCAGAGAGGTTTAGCTTGACCTTTCAAAAATGCGGACGGAAATTTCGATTTCGTTAGTAATCCCATTAAAGATTATTTAAAGAAATGGCGATCCACTAAAATAAACATGAGCGACTTAAGAAAACGTATAAACTAGATTGGTCATTAAAAACACAATGGGTCACGCCTACAGATGGACTACTGCATCGATGCACTAAAACGTTTTCACTACGTCAATTTACCCTCAAAACGAAATGTTTGATTAAAGGCGCTGTAAGACCATTTGAAACCCTCAACATGGCTCAACACAATCCTATTTTTTTATGTAAGTGACTTCCCAGTAACCAAGGTCTTGTGACGTAAATTACTTGTCATTTTAACAGTACTGCCTTCGTGCGATATATAAAATATCGCAACACCACAGGTAAGACTCAATTTATGCACGAAACAACTGACAAAATCTTTAACCGCTGTATGTCAGCATAAGTTGGTCATGTCTACTCAACCGTGAGGACAACCACGCACTGACGTGGCTTCAAGAACGGTCAAATTATACGCATCGATGCGCACAGTAGCAGCCTCAGGGATTTCTGGTTGTCTAGTGCTAGCACGAGTGGCGAGTTTTAGCCGAAACGTTTTGACTCATTTCTTTGGTCGAGAAAGAAAGTTTGAGAAGTGTAGTACTGCCACTCAGGCGTTTTTAGAGAATAATCGGGGAAGTTAAGGTAATTGTTGTACCGACAGGCTAGTGGAGTTAAAGTGTGTATTTTTGGCGTTACAAATTTAGTGGGTTTAAGTGGTATGAAAGCAAGGGTTGGCGAAATATACCCTTGGAATCTTACAACAGCTACTGTGTCACAAACATTATTTGTGCTTGACATTTTCGTTTTTTTTATAGAGTGAGGTTAGCATATAAAGTGCAGGTAATAGGAACAATTTTGACAACATTGAATATTGAGTACCCAACTTGAAAGAAAATGATTTCCTGGGATTCGGACTCCAATCAATCATCCTTGCAAAATGAAAAGACGTTTGGTTTGTCTACAAACTTCCAACAAACTAGCGGGAATCATCCTCTTTCAATAACACGCAAGTCAACCCACAATAATAAGAAACTTTCTGAAAGTGTAACATCCAAAACGCCCTTGTTGAAGCAGACCAATAAAATAGCCCATGAATGTCATGTTTGTGAAAAAAGATTTCCTAGAAGTACTAATTTGAAAAGTCACATGTTGACACACACCAATGAGAAAGCTCACGAATGTCATGTTTGTAGAAAAAGATTCAACCGACGTGATTATTTGAAAAAACACCTAGTTACACACACCAGTGAGAAACTACATCGATGTGATGTTTGTGAGAAAAGATTCGCCTTACGGAGTTCTTTAAAAACACACATGTTGACACACACAAATGAGAAAGCACATGGATGTGAAATTTGTGAGAAAAGATTTAGTCAAAAAGAAGGTTTGAAAAGACACATGTTGATTCACACGAAAGAGAAACCTTATCAATGTCATATTTGTGAAAAACAGTTTGCCGTTAGTGGAAACTTGAAAAGACACATGTTGATTCACACCAAAGAGAAATCCCATCGATGTCATATTTGTGAAAAAAGTTTTTCCCATGCTGGATATTTGAAAACACACATATTGATTCACACAAATGAGAAACCTCATCGATGTGATGTTTGTGAAAAAAGATTTGCACAAAGTGGAGTCTTGAAAACACACATGTTGACACATACAAATGAAAAAAACCATCAATGTCATATTTGTGAAAAAAGATTTGCCCATAGTGGAAGTTTGAAAACACACATTTCGATTCACACCAAAGAAAAACCGCATCAATGTCATATTTGTAAAAAACGATTTGCCCACACTGGACTTTTAAGATCACACATGCGGGTACACTCAAATGAAAAAAAGACGCACATAATAACACACACCGATGTGATACCTTATGATGTGATGTTCGTTTAATAATTTTGCTTTCGTAGAAAACTTCTCAAAATCCAAATGATTGTTTTGAAAAGTATTAAAATTAACAGTACTCAAATCGCGTTTTCGATGGAGAATAATTACTATGATTTAAACGCAAAAATGCACGCTAACGAGGATCCGTACATGTTAATTGAAATGAAAAAAGATATACATTTGTCACTATTAGAAGTTAAAAAACTGTTTTGTTTTTCATATTTGTCCCTTGTTATTTTTGTACGGGCACTCGTATTTCATGCCACATATATTATTGTTGATGCTGATCATATTTTTCAAACAAAATTTACTCCTTGCCAAAGTGTTTTATAACAACATGCACGATTTTATTTCCTATGATGAAATTTTTTTGTACTGCTAACCAGCCCAGGTTGCTTAAAATACGGTAAATGTTTTACCTGATTGACATTATTGTTTCACAATAGTTGATTCATTGGCAATGTAAAGCTAATGGAAACAATTGTTACTAATCCAAATAACTTTACCCAGCAGTTCGTATGTTGAAGTGTTTTGTGTTCATTTTGCCAAAACTGTGACAATGTGTAACTTGCGTGGCAGAACAGGTGGTAGCAGACACTTTGTGCATTTTCGTTTGCCTAATCGTAGCCGCTTTGTTCTACTATTTTTACAATAAAAGGTTCGCCACACAAGAAGGGTCGCATACACGACAGTAACTGAACGCATATTTGATATTTAAATTGGATTTCAATGCATGCGCTAGCTTCAGCAGAAATGGCATTTTTCAGAACAGTAAGTTCACCATAACCACCACATGCAGGATTCAACTCGTCGCTGATCGTTTGCTTTGATTTCAAACGACAGAGTCGAATTTCTTCCTGTAATACGGGAACGTGCAAAAGTGGTGGGTAACTGCTGCACAACTGATTACTCAGTTAAGGAATTTTCAGTAGCGAGGTAACGCTAGTGGATAGGTTAAATAATTAAATAGTTTACTAATGGTCTGCTGTGGTTGTTTATGACCTAACTCAAGTTAAAAAAATGTAAATGAAGCGAGTCAAGCGTAAATTATTACTACATATTGGTATTTTTTACCGAAGAGTCGGCGTGAAAGTTTTGTCACTTTTTTTACACATATTCTTCCATTTGATCAAACATAAAATAAATAAAGGGGTAAATTACTTTTTTTGATCAATTCTGGTGATAAGATCAGTTTTAATTTTATTAATTCCAGTTTTGACAAACGTTCAGACATTATAGCTTCTAATGTAGATACAATAAACGCGGCAACGGGTGTGGTGTACGCAGTCCCATGTGAACAGTGCAACGATATTTACATCGGCAATACGGGGAGGTTAGCGAGAGAAACCGGCTTTCACAAGCCACTGCGTTTTTTACTACCGCCTTTTTTGTGTGTGTTTCGTCGCCCTTTTTGCTTTATAATAACTTGTGTTTGCAATTTATGTCATTACCCTGGTGAAGGTGTCTCGTATGGGGGATATCGAGAGGTTGGCATACTTTATTGAAGACTGCTGGAAAAGCTAAAATATTGTTGATACAATATGTCTGGCAGCAACAGTTTATTCAGGATAGTTTACGTTTAATGCAGAAGCATGCGGAAACACTATGCAGCATTTAACTGGTTTTCTGATTTTAAAAGAGTCATATCAAAACATACAAAATTTAGAAGGCGCAGCTGTACAACCAATTATTTTCTAAAATATTTCACGTATGCGCAACAACTGGTCTTGGTAGCTTAGTTGAGGGGTTTTCCGTAACGCAGTACGGTTGGTGAGTTACTATTTGAAACAATAAAACTTTGGCGGAATAAAGTTGGTGAGTTATTGGTTTTGTTTTTTTGACTTTTTTTTCTCGCATTTGCATATGTCTACGTAACCGTGACGACAACTGCGCGCTGACGTCACTTCACCGATGGTCAACTACCACGCATCAGTGCACATAGTCATTGCCCCAGACATTTTAAGCTTTGTGCTAATACGAGTGTACATCTTGAACTGAAATATAGTGATTTTTTAATTGCAACAAGATAAATGACGTCTGTAATCAGACACGTCTGAAAAGGAAATTGTTGTGCAGAAGACTGCCACATCGAAGCCAGTTGATGCTAGTTAGCTTATAACTTAAGTCGAGAATTTGGCTTTGCATACATTTGAAACGCGTGGATTAATTGTTTTCGCTTTCATATGTTGTGCTACTTTTAATAACCGTTATAACTTTAGAAAAATCTGGTTATCTCTGTAAATCTGACTGTTTAGTAAAATTCAGATTTAAATATGGATGTGTTTTATGTTTCACTGCCGTCCATATACACAGCATGTTTGACAGAACCAACACCTTTTTTACACCCTTTTGATACTTTGCATTTAAGTTTCTGGATTGAACTGCTATCTTTTTTTGTCTATCGCTTATCGAGGCTCAGGCGTCCAGACACCGACTGTTAACAGAGACAATAGCATTTTAGTATTATATCAGCCTTGCGTTAGCGTTTGCAAGCGATTTTTCAATTTGCTAGACTGTTAGTGGTGCACGAACAATCAAGTTTTCTGACTTGTTAAGTGTTTTTTTTTCGTTTTATGCAGCAACGCCATGCAGTAATGTTTGCCCTTGCTTGATTTTCTGACTTTTTTTTCTGAAAAATATGGAAACGTACAAAATAATTCGCAGTTGCGCAACTGAATATTATTTAAATTATTTCGTGTTCACACAACCATCAGTTACAGTAGCTTAGTTGGGTTTGTGTCAGTAAGTAGATCCGTTTGTTGGAACGACTTTATTGATTGTGTTAGTTTTTTTTTGCTACTTATGAATGTGTGTGTGTGTGTGTGTGTATATCTGCAACGGCCCATCGCATCTTAATGTCACCTGTTCAGTGAACGCCGTTAAAGTTGACTTGTCATACATATGTGAGTAGCGATGTCGTCATTTCTCTTGCCAATACGGCATTTCTGCTAGTTGAAAAAAAAACTAATGTGACCGCAAAAATATATTTGGGAAGAATATTTTTTACACGTAATATTTATTGATTTAATTTCTGTACTGTGTAGCAGGTTAGATACTTTATCGCGATAAGCGGTACATTTGTTTGTATTGCATTTATGTAGAAACTGACGGTTTTCCAACGCTTTGAATCGGGTAAATGGGTTAACTTGAGTTCTGGTTAAAGCTAAAGACTTAAGAAACGCACAGATTGTAGCCTATGTACCATGTTTAGAGAGCAATGCAGACTGAAAACGAGTTTGAAGCTGCTTTAAACTGATTTCTTTAGGCGAGCATTAAATCATTACATTACAGTATTGGCGGTTGGAGCGCTGCTGCAGCTGCACCTTCACTGTACAGTGTTAAGGGGGTTGTCCCCATTTACATGAAAAAACAGAATGACTGAGATCATAAAATAGCCAAAGTTTTTAAGTGTCTATCTTATTTTTTGAATGTCGTATTCTTGTTTGCAGAACACAGGATAGTAACATGTTGACTCAAACTAAACAGATACCTCATCGATGTGATGTTTGCAAAAAAAGGTTTGCTCAAAAGGGAGATTTAAAAAGACATATGTTGATTCACACAAATGAGAAACCTCATGAATGTGTTCTTTGTGAAAAACGGTTTCGCCGACATGGACATTTAAATAGCCACATGTTGACACACAACAAAGAGAAACCTCATCGATGTGACGTTTGTGAAAAAACATTCAGTTTAAGAAGAAGTTTAAAACGGCACATGTTGACACACACCCATGTGAATGCCCATGTTTGTGATGTTTGCGAGAAAAGATTTCGCACAAGTGGAGACTTGAAAAGACACATGTTGACACACACTAAAGAGAAACCTCATCAGTGTAATGTTTGTGAAAAGAGATTTAGTATCGTTGGAAATTTGAAAAGACACATGTTGACACACACCAAAGAGAAGCCTCATCGATGCATTGTATGCGCAAAACGCTTCTGCGCAAGTACAACTTTGAAAAGGCACATGTTGACACACACCAAAGAAAAACCTTATCGATGTGATGTTTGTGAAAAAAGATTTAGTTTAAGTGGAAATTTAAAAACGCACATCTTGACACACACCAAAGAAAAACCTCATCGATGTGATGTTTGCGAAAAATGCTTTCATCAAGGTGGTCATTTGAAAACGCACATGTTGACACACACCAAAGAAAAACCTTATCGATGTGATGTTTGTGAAAAAAGCTTTAACCAAAGTAGTCATTTAAAAAGGCACATGTTGACACACACTAAAGAAAAAGTAGAGGCTTAACAGAAGATAAAATTTGAAATAAATCTATGATGATACACACTCTAGAAAAACCAGAAAAATAATATCAAATGTTAAACCATGTTTGCCACCAATTAATGTTTTTTGTTGTGTAAACCTAGTCAACAATACAACACATCGTTAAATAAATCATGACTGGATGCATTTCTTATAACGTTGTAGTGGTTGTCTAGATTGTTTCTTTTGAGAGCATGCCAAAGCGACAAGTAGCGTAAATTTCATGTTGTTTCGCTAAAGCTATGTGATTATTTACAAAGCTAAGTGAATACAACTTAACCCACATCTGTAAGATTTAGGTCCCGACAACTGCGCACTGACGTCACTACACGAATGTTCCAGTTCGTCGCATCAGTGCACACACCCAAAGCTCGTTTTTGTAGACTTTGTGGTAGTACAAGTCTATTACTATTGAATGTTATACTTCCCGCCTTAAAACAAATTGCTGCATTCAATAATTAAATGTGTTGCTTTTTAAATAAAAATCTGGTGAGTAACACTTTTGTTGTACCGGGTGGCTCATAAACTAAATTGTTGCAAATTCTGACAGCGTGTCTTGGTTTTCAACAAGTCATTTGCTTCCTATAGTGCAGAAAATTTTAGAGGTTCCAGTATCACGAGTATTTATTATCTTACGACTATTTACTATCTAAACCTACACTCTAAAAAAACTTCATTCATTTTTGTGAATCTTTTGAAAGATACAAGTCTTTTTCAATCTTTCACGGCGTCTTTGTGTCAAGTTTTCATTTACAGTACCGAAATTGCGAGAAAAAAGTTTTTTATTGGGTGCGAGATTCCCTTTTTTCCTACTATGAATTTGCGCGCCAATCGTAGAGAAATGAGAAGGCGCTCCGATTGGCCAGTTCGTTGGTGAGGTCATAATTGAATTATGGCTAACAATGCATTCCATCCTCACGAACTCCCCTCGCTCAAAAGTTGCCCAGCATGCCTTAGTATCTGGCAGCCATTATATCGCGAAAAGTGCGCGAATATGCTGCTAAGCGGTTTTCGGAATTGAAATAGGCTATTGCTGCCAGGCATGATGTTTAACCGAGTATTGCTCTTCCAGCAGTTTTGTTGTAAAAAAAACGTCGATTATTTATAGTCGGTAAAATGAGAATGGTTACATCTAAGTGGATGCGATATAAAGATAATGAAGGAAAAGGAAATTTGCTCACTGGATATCAAGTGATTGTTATTCAAACGAAAAGAGCCCAATTGACATGGCAATTGAAGAAGAGATGAAAAGTAAGATACTATTTATTTTATTTAAGTTTTGGCACTGGTGTTCTGTGTGTATTGATAATAGATGTTTAACGTTATTTCTACCTGTTTTAAACGTTGATTTAGCAATGATGGAAAAGGGTTATGAAAACATCTACAAAATAAGCACTGCGATAAACTTTAGCATAAAATGTTGATTTGCACATTGTTATAACAATATGTGTTGTGGGTTTGTGACAAACTATTGTTTGAAATAAGGGAGCATTTAGCACTAACCAACTGCTAATATTTTGCTTTTACAGAGAATCTATCAGCATTATACCTGTTCAAATGCCATCCCTAAACATGAAACGACAAGATTATACTTTTCTGCGATTTGTTTTGGGATCGTTGGGCCAAAGGTTTAACCTGACGAGTTCTTTCTTAATTTGGAATCGCCAGTGACATTTGGCCAGAAGGGCCAGACTTGTTGTGTGCATTTGAAAAGATGTTTGCTTTCTTTTGAAGTGCACCTGTTTCAAGTTTTAACACAATGTGCTGTGATCACTGCCTCTCTGATGTGTCAGTGTACATGTGGTGTGATTTATGCATTTCGTTTCACAATAAAAAGACACCACTGAAGATTTCAGTATTTAAAAGATTTTTCATGTGAGGTTTCAACTATTCTAATCATTCAAAAATCTCAATAAAACAAATGATTCAAAAAAAGATTAAAAACTGCCGAATTGAATCTTTCCATTCATTTAAAAAAATGAATCAAGTGAATTATTCAAATCGGTTCAATCTTTAAAAGGTTGGCAGGAAATTTCATTCAAACTTCATTCATTTTTTTAGAGTGTATGTGTTAATTTCCGCGGTCGGCCAATGTTTGCTCAATACGACCTACTTTAATGTTTGCTAGTAACAGCCAAACGTTTATACTGCAGGCTACCATTGACTTGTTCAATAGTCATCTGGTTAATGTATTCGTTGTGCTCGTTGCAACTAATAGCCACAGTTGTCCAGTTAATGAACGTTTGAATGGACAAAAGCATAAGCAGGTAAGGAACTTTATTGCTGCTAACGGTAATTTTATTTGTATTACATTTATGAACAAAGCAAAGGCATTCCAACGCTTTAAATCAGGTCACTCGTTGTGTTAAGAATGGTCCCTGTAAAGCAGCGGTTCCCAAACTGGGGTCCGCGGTCCCTTAGGGGTCCGTGAGGCAATTTTGGGGGGACCGCGAAGCGGTTGAAGTAATTCTACAATCTTGGCCTCAGTAATTGTGCCACTAAATAACTTTAAAATCAAAGTAGAAATGATAATCGACTGTCTCCATTGCTAAACAATGGCTTTTATTGAATGACAACTATCAAAAATGCAATTGTTCGCGCACAATCGTAATGTTTTTTGTCCTGTTTGTGATGTCTCATGCTGTCTTTGAATGATTTTTTGCGCAATTTTGCATAACTGTCTAAAATACTGCAATCAACTTTCGTTTTTATGAAATACACATTTAGGCTTAACGACCGCGAGCCCTCGAAATAATGGCAAAGGGGCCGTTTTAAAAAAAATATGAAAAAGTTTGGGAATCACTGCTGTAACGGCTTACATAGAGGGATAGTACAATAAAAGGCCTCAAGCATTAGAAACAACTTTAGCACGAGAAATTACATCTGCCAGCCCTTTTTCGTGTCCGCTTGACCGTGACGACAACTACGCACTGACGTCACTTCATGACTGGTCTAGTTACACGCATCGGTGCGCACAGTAAATGTCCGAGACATAGTAGGCTTTCTAGTTATGAAAGCAGCTTTAGACCGAAACTGTTTATTACTTTAGGTGGTGAACAATGTGTGTATTACTAGAGTGACATGTTTGCTACAATACAAAGTGTAATTGCACGACAGTCAAGATTGTGTTTCTGTTTGAGGGAACTGTTAAATGAATAATAGGATTGTTGCACCTACTGACTGGGCAAGCAAACTGTTTTACGTTTCATGTAGAAAGACTAAGTAGCATTTGACTGGTCACTGATTGCTCTGAATTCGAGCCAGTCTTATCAGAACTTACAAATGGCCGCAGCTACACAACCTCATTACTTTTTAATTTATTTCATGCATAAGCAACAACTAGTTATATGTAAGCCGAGTAGAGGGACTTTTCAGCAGCGAGGTAAAAACCTCTGTCTTTTTGGTTTTGTTATGGTAATTTGTTCGTATAATATGTTAAGAACGTACAGCTTAACTAGTGGTTTGTTATGTTGGATTTGCTTCAAGTAACCCTACGGCGATCAACCTACCCGCACATTATAAATGACGCTTGTAATCAGACACACAGGAAAAGGAAATTGTTGCACAGCTGACTGCCACATTACGAAGCCAGTTGATGCCGGTTTGCCTGTAACTTCAGTCAAGAATTTAGCTTTGCAGTTTGGTTGTTGTTGGTGTATAGCAGGGCAGTAAACCGGCCCGCGGGCCATAATCCGGCCCGCCAATCTAATTAGTGTGGCCCTCGCCAACACACTGATTCAAAGAAAATAATAATTCTTTTGAAAATTCTGCACATTTTTCCTCTAGTTTTTGGTAAATCTCCTAAGTTGCTATACTAACTAAACTAGTATAAGCTAAACCAGCGTTTTCCAACCACTGGGCCATACAACAGTTTGCACTTCACCGAATGTGACGCAATGGTCCCTTTTTCGGGTAAACAATTATTTTGTTGTGAAAGCCAATGTTGCGGCGAAACTCTGTATGTTTTAGAAAATAAATGTATTTATGCTTTGAAAGAACTTTAAATTGACTGTTTACTTGAAAAAAATCGCCCTCGCTTGCTTGGTATCCGAAATTGGTTTTATGGCCCACCGACGAAAAAGGTTGCACACCCCTAGTGTACAGTAAAGAGTCGTAAGTAGGACATATAAAAATAAATTGGCAGTATTAAGCAAAACCACTCTTCTAGCTTGGAATTTGTGTATACGTTAGTGTTATGACCTTACAATTCGTTTGTGTAATTTACCCTGTTCAGTGATACAGTCTCATTAAACAAATTTAGAAATATGTTTCACCTTTTAAACGGCTCAACAAAAACATTTCATTTCTATTTTAGTTCAGCTTACAGGAATCGTTTGTCAAGAAACATTTGGTAAAAGTAAAAGCACTACACAATTGCACTGAACAATCACCAAGCCGGAAAAAGCTGCGCAGCGTTAAAGGCCCGTTTACACTGTGCGGAGCGCGCTCGCTCAAACCTGCGTAAGTTTGTTTGTTTCATTTTTTCTGTCTGGTTTCGTGCTTGACTGATTTCGGGCGCTCAAGTCTCGTAGAAGTGAGCGAGCGATCGCCTACCGAGCGTTTTTCTGCCTATCAAGCAGCTTGTGTTATCGCTGTGTGCGGGTTTCTGATTTGAAAAAGTTAGTTCATTTGCCAAAAATAAATAATGGTACGCTATTTGCCTCAAATTTAAATATTTATTGCATTATTTGATTGTATGTTCTGTTTTTTTGTGCCTAAATATTGTAATTAAGTGCATTTAAAATGTACATTCTAACCAGCACAGGGGACTACATGCTACAAAAACATGAACGCAAGATAAACATGCCATAAATCTATGCAACAACATCCTAAGCAATCCTGTATGATTGCCGTGATGCAAAATCATGTTTACTAACAAAATATTATTTAATTTAGATTCATACCAAGCTTTTTTGAATCTAAAATAGGTTACAATAAATTTATGTGGTGATTTATGGCCATCGACGGTCACTGTGAGCTAAAAACGACGTCGGGTATGTTATTTAGCACATAGACTTTTGCGCATGCTCTCGCTTTAGTTAGATTAGCCTACAGCCGTATTTTATGTTTTTGTACAATAACACGTAATTTAACTACTTGAGTTCTTCATACGTCAAAATTTGTAAAAAAGTTGTTTTAAATTTTTTATTTTTTTCGTTTTGTAAGGTAAAAAATAATCGCCCGATTGATCACATTGTTATGTTGACATGTTTTTGTGTTTGAATAACATATTGAAGAGCTTTCTACTCAAAAGTAGGATAAACATGCCACAAACTTGCAGCATCCTAAACAATCCTGTATGATCACCGAGATACACAATTATGCTTACTGACACAACAAATTTAATTTAGTTTTAAACATAGTTTTTACAAACTTAAAACATGTAACATTAATTTTATGTGGTCATTTGTGGTCATCGACAGTTATAGTGAGCTAAAAATGACATTGTGTATTTCATTTGCACTTGTTTCAACGATTGGGTACGTAATAACTTTGTCTAACCAAATATGTGTCATACAATATAGGAAATAGTATTCCGTTGTTTTTAAAATCAAACGACAAAACGGTTGAAATAATTGGTTAACTTCTAAAATCATATTTTAGATTACAGCACTTGTAAGTCAAATAATTGTTGAAAATATATAATACTGGATTAACCAACTTCAAGAGAAATGGGTTCTCAAGATTTTTGTTCTGATCAAAATGACATTTGCAAGAAAACGTTTATCCAAAGCGGAAATCTACGACAACATACGACTACAGCCATCAGTAAGAAATCTTATCGATGTGATATTTGTGAAAAAACAATCAGCACCAGTGGAAATTTGAAAAAACACATGTTAATTCACACCGAAGAAAAGCCCTATAGATGTAATGTTTGTGAGAAAACATTTAGCCAGCGTGGTAACTTGAAAAAACATGTTTTGTCTCACAGCAATGAGAAACTACATCAATGTGTTGTTTGCGACAAAACATTTGGCCGACGAGGAAATTTGAAAAGACACATGTTAACACACACCAATGAGAAACCTCATCGGTGCGATGTTTGTGAAAAAAGATTTGTTGAGTTTGGAAATTTGAAAACGCACATGCTGACACACACGAAAGAGAAACCCCATCAATGTGATGTTTG
This sequence comes from Phallusia mammillata, assembly GCF_965637545.1. NCBI lineage: Eukaryota > Metazoa > Chordata > Ascidiacea > Phlebobranchia > Ascidiidae > Phallusia > Phallusia mammillata. The sequence goes on along the minus strand of NC_137254.1, from coordinate 2,165,702 downwards.
TGAGAAAAGATTCAACACAAATGCATACCTAAAAACACACATGATGATACACACTAAAGAGAAACCTTGTCGATGTGAAGTTTGTGAAAAACAATTTAAGATAAAGCAAGAATTAAAAACACACATGTTGACACACACCAAAGACAAATCCCATCGATGTGATGTTTGTGAAAAAAGGTTTACCCGTAGGGAAACTTTAAAAAGACACATGAGGATTCACACCAATGAGAAACCTCATCAATGTAACATTTGTGAGAAACGATTTAATGACTGTGGAAATTTGAAAACACACATAATGACACACACCAAAGAGAAACCTTATACATGTGATATATGTGAAAAAAAAAGCAGGCGAGTTGGAGATTTGAAAAAGCACATGATGACTCACACCAACGAGAAACCTTATCGTTGTGATGTTTGTGAAAAAAGATGTGCCACAAATGGAGATTTAAAAAAGCACATGATGACTCACATTAAAGAGAAAACCCATCATTGTGATCTTTGTAATAAAAGCTTTGCCCACTTGGAATATTTGAAAAAACACATGCTGACCCACACTAAACTAAAACCCTACCATTGCAATGTTTGTGAAAAAAACTTTGCTCAAGGTAGAAGATTGAAAATTCACTTGTTAAAACACCTAAAATAGAATATCATTGATGTGTTGTTTATGAAATAAGATTTAGTCCCATTGAGGATTTGAATTTTGAACAATCACATGTTGACACACTGAAAAAAGAAACTTAATTGATGTCATTATTGTAAAAAAAGACATATTTCTGAAGATGTTAAACAACAAACAAAAAATAAAATAAGAACATTTTTTTGATGGGACCTGCAAATTCCCTACTGTACATACTGTCATGAAATTAAACATTCATTGAAATTCATTCGTCCTGCCAGTGGTAAAGTCTCAACTGGTCAAGTATATATTTGAATTAGACTTCTTTAAAACTTGGTGATGACTATAATGAACTTTATATTATTGATTCAAAGTTATAAAACATTCAGTGTCATTCATCCTTCAGATTTTAAGATATATATGTTTTTGCCATTACCTCAGCATCAGTATCTGTAAACAAACACAAAGAGATGACTTAGGTGAAACAGTATACTTTAAACAACTGTAAAAAATGCATGGAATTAATATTATAAACAAACGTTTAATTCTACAGCACCCTAAGTCAACACCCAGAATACTTTTTATCAAAACCAAGCTAAAACTAGAAAGGTGGCTTAGCACACATTGCCCTTACATATACACTATAACCCATTTTGAAACATTAGTATATTTCCTACACTTATTTTATATTGGATCCCGTGTCATCCATTGTCATTTTTAACCTTGGTTGTTTATGCAAGCAGAAACGCATGGGTCCCCACACATTAAAAGTTGTAAATCATGCATCTAGAAATAACTATGAGAAAGTTTGGTATTGCAAGGTCAAACACAGTGATGTCATTCATGCATTTTTCAAGTTTTTTTGGGGGGGAGTGGGGTAAATGTTAGTGGGACAGGGTTGAACACAAGGTTCGACAACAATAAATAGCACACTCTATAAACTTTTGAAAATTCATCCGCTTCGGACATTCTTCCAAAAATTCACCCTTTTTAGGCGGCCAAAAACTTTGGGTCTTGCACGGTAAATACTGGGGTTAGTAAGTGAAACGAAGCAGATGGCACAACTGCATATCTGTGTCCACCATCTGTAAAAGTTTCATCCAAATCCATCAAAAATTGCATGGACAAACTTCAATGGAGAAAAAAGTGAAATCAAGATGTATCCCTTCAGGGAAGGGGGCCATAAATAGTGTTGGTGCTTAAAATAAACCTCAACAATATAAACACTTAAAACATGGTGCATCTGATGCAATTTTACAACAGGCAAGATTTACCAGGTTTGGAACATTATCGTGTGTAGGAATGATTGGCAGCAGTTTATATCACATCACACACAAAACCAAAACAACAATGTTGTGTGGCTTGTAAAAAAATGATGCTCCAAAAAGAGGTATGGACAATTTGAATAGTTAAAAGAGGACCCCAACAAGATGCTAAAAATCACATAAACCAAGTTGTACACACCACCATTCTATAGAGATGCCAATTTTGTTTTCATTAGACGTGATGCTTTAACATGAATTTAAATATATATGGGTCTCATACTGTATTAGGGCAACATATATTAGAAGCATTGATTTATCCAAAGACAGATATAAACTGATAGTAAAGCATCAACACCACACAGGTGTAAGTTGTGTAAAAATCAGAACTTACTGGATTGGTAGAATAAACATATAACTATTTAGTTGTCTATTACGTAAAAAAAATGCGTCAGTTTCATAGTTTGAAACAACAGTGGAAAGCATTAGCCTCAAAAATTTACTTGTCCAAAGTGACAATAAAACCAAAAATTCAATTAGGATTACAAAGGCAAAGTATATTTTTTCAACAATTGTTTAAATAACAGATTAATTGCCATTTATCGTATTTTTGAAGATAATCTACCAAAACTATACTGCCATCACAAGAATTAAAATCAATCACTAACTACTACTAACACCATAACGCAAACGCAAATAACAACCATGTTAATTAAAACCAGTGAGAAATCTCATCAATAGTAGAAAACTTATATCCAAAGACCAAAGAAAACCCATCGATGTGACGTTTGTAGGAAAAGATTTATCCCATTTTTGAACATTAAAAAATCACATGTTCACTCACACTAAAGTGAGAAACAACCATTGTGATGTTTGTAAAAAGAACCTTGCCCACAGTAGAAGTTTAAAAGTTCACTTTCTAAAACACATAAAGAGAGAAGCCATTGATCTGTTGTTATAAGTCATTTAAACAGTATGATTTTTGTAGCAAATTTTTCAAACATCAAGCAATTGTTGACCCAAAGAACTTTTGTTTAAAATTTACCTTTCAGCATAGAGTCATTTAAATTAATTGATAAAATTTCTTCAATTTTACATTCCTTATATTGTCAATCTTTTTGTTTTATGTGGCGGTATATTCTTTTCTAATTTGTCCTAGCTTGATTTTTTGAAAGATAATTTAGTTTATGCAAAATAACGTTTACAAAAACAGGCAGAATTTTATCAGATCTGTAACATTGCTTTATGTAGGAATGATTGAATAGCATTTTAATGAATGCTACTAAAAAGCCAATCTATGTGGTTTCAAAAAAGGTATGGAAAAGTTGAAAAAAAATGGCTCAAACAAGTTTTTACAAATCACATGAACCAAGTTGTTTTGGATACAAGGCATAGTCACACAGCCACTGTATAGAGATCCCTGCCAAAATAATTTTCAAAAAACATACAATTAAATGTGTCTTTATGTTTAAGACTGTATTGGTTTCCAAAGACTTAATCAGATATAAACTCAAAGCAAAGTATCACTAAACAGGTGTAAGTTGTGAAAAAATGAGAAATGATTTGATTAATAGTATAAAATATAAGTAGTCAGTTGCCATTTCTATCGAAAAAGATTCTATCAGTTACATAGTGTGGAACAACAGTGAAAAGCATCTGACAAAAAATTATTTGTTCATGAACCAAAAAATGTAAAAAATTAGTGCACCTAAAACCAAAAACGGTTCATATTTTATCAACAATTTTTAAAGAACAAAACAAACAAAATACACTCACACGAATTTGTGTATTGCATCACAAGTAATTGATCAGCAAGTCGTTAAAATGCAATAACTGTGCCATCGTTTTTGCAACATACAATTTGACTGCTTAATAATTTCCCATCTGGCATTCGTTTTAATATTATGATTGTCTCCGAAATTTTAAAATTAAACAAAAAGATAAATATAAAGCTTCCAACATTTTCAACCTATAAATCGCAAGTAAAATGCCAATATGTGGTGGCTATTAAACATAAATATAAAGCTTCCAATATTTTCAACCTATAAATCGCAAGTAAAATGCCAATATGTGGTGGCTATTAAAGATACCTAAAAACGTAAAAACATAACATTCAAAATATACTTCACAGTCTTCCAAAAGTATGAATTTGAATCATATTGGTTTTTCAATGAAAAAATTCGCACAAAATTTCGCACCAACACGATACACGTTAAAACGGACGTTCTAATGCCGATTACTTATCGGTCGCTTTTGCACTATTGAGCTAGGTGTTATCATTGACCATTGGTGCACACTGCGTTTTTTACCACCCCTTTTTGTGTGTGTTTCGTCGCCCTTTTTGCTTTAAAATAACTTGTGTTTGCAATTTATGTCATTACCCTGATGAAGGTGTCTCGTATTGGACATCGAAACGTTGGCATACTTTAATAAAGACTGCTGGAAGAGCTAAAATTTTGTTGATAAAATATTCCCGGCAGCAACAGTTTGTTCAGGATAGTTTACGTTTAATGCAGAAGTATGCGGAAACACTATGCAGCATTTAACTGGTTTTCTGATTTTAAAAGAGTCATATCAAAACATACAAAATTTGGAAGGCGCAGCTGTACAACCAATTATTTTCTAAAATATTTCACGTATGCGCAACAACTGGTCTTGGTAGCTTAGTTGAGGGGTTTTCCGTAACGCAATACGGTTGGTGAGTTACTATTTGAAACAATAAAACTTTGGCGGAATAAAGTTGGTGAGTTATTGGTTTTGTTTTTTTTTAACTTTTTTTCTCGCATTTGCATATGTCTACGTAACCGTGACGACAACTGCGCGCTGACGTTGTAGGAATTAGGTATGTATGTGTATTACGTGTTCTGCGACTTGCGCTTCCGATTGTGCTAACAGCAATAGTCCAGCCGTTGGTTAGTTTGTTTTATTATAACACCAACAGTAATGCAATTTAAACGTGGCTTGACGTAATGTGATTCATACGCCCAACCGAAGTCGAATCGAATAGAATAATGTCCAGGGCTGGGGCGAAGCCCAGTCAATTCTGCCCCACGAGAACTTGAAACACACGGTATTTAAACACATATCAAAACAACGTCATTAAACTACGCACATGGGATCTGTTATTGGCCTGAAGGCACAGAACGTTTCCATACTGTGTTCAAAACATCAATTAGTAATTATATGGGATGTACCTCTGCGGTCTCACGCAATCAAACACTTGAGGTATATAAATCACGTAATGGGAAAACTTACAAGTCACGTCCGCTCTTACTCATGACGTCAATGCGAATATTACATCATTATGTTACATTAGTCTTCCTCCAAAAAGTGTTTTACATGAAACATTCACAAGAAAGAATTGCGAGACAACATATAAAAACAATTGTGACGATACGAAAGAAAAGCATTTGATTTACCACACCAAAACTGATACGCGTTAACAGTACAATTTGTCATAACGCTTGCGCGTCTCTCGAGCTCGGTTGTCGACAGTTATCCGAAAATTCGAGAATCGGGCTCAGCAGTGGTATGGGAAATTCAAATGTCCTCCTTCATTGTGCCACAAGTAGTTGTATGAATTCACATTTCTGCAACAATAAAATAAACAGCAGTACACGTACAAAAACGGTTTGCTTTGTGCTAGAGCAAGATTTAGATGCAATTACAAATAACAAAACATCACTAAATATATATCGCCTTTACTCTACGTGGTCAAAGTTATTCACGCAATATGCTTCGGTAAGCAACATCTGAGGCAGCTATGGCCTAGTAAAGATATCTGGTCTAGTGTCTAATGCATCATGTTTCCAATTGGGACGCCATCTAGCCAGTAAAGGTATAGCAACCTTGTGAAGTGTCATGGGAGAATATAAGTGCGGGGAAAAGCTCATCCCGTCAAAAATAGAGCATGTTGCTTGCAGACAATAAGGACTGGTGTAAAGCAGGTACGCGCGAGAAGCTAACGTATTTCTCAGAACCACGAAAAGTAAAAAAAAATTGTGGTGATCAGTCACAATCGCTACCAAGAGCTAACTTTTCCTCGGTGGCATACTAGAGAATAAAGTGTCTCAACTCGAAAAGTCGAGTCTCCACGAAGCTAATGGATATCGAGACAAGCAAAAGCAATAATAAAAAGCTTAGTTTCGAAATTAATAGTTCAAATTAAGTGTGTGTTTCACAATAAGTAGCTTTTAAACTAGCACATTACAAATAAAGAGACAAACAAAAGGTGTTAGTATAACATATCCCAAGAATGGGGTAGGCAAAGAACTTAATGACATAACAAAAACAATAAGGAAAACTTAACTGGTAAGATTCAAGAAGCGTCATCGTTGAAGTAGTGATTCATGACGATGCTTGATGTATTTGCTTGTTTCCATTTGTTCCGTAATCCAGTTATAATAGACAGTTTGTGTTTCCCATCTTCGTACCTCGAATAGTGTGAATCCCGTACACGATCCGATATCCGTACCACGAATGATGTGTAATCTCCGCACGCGAACTAGTGCGACCTCCAAACCGAATCCGATGTTTGAACGTACGCGAATAGATAGTGTCCTCCTCAGTGGCTCGAGCTCGATTGATTCGTCAAGAAATTGAAAGCTCGTGCTCTTGAATTCTTGTGGATGGATTGATTGATTGATAGTAACCTTCTAGCACTTGGCAAGGCTTAGTGCTTGTTCGTCGACTCGTCGTAGTCGAAGCGATGCTTGATTGTAGCGGAATTAAGTTGTACCGCTTGCTTGATTGTTGCTTGACAGGTAACAGTTGTTGTTGTTGTTGTTGTGGTTGTTGTTGTTTGACGTATTTCTTCTTCTCTTCTTGCAATTTACTGCTGGTAGCAAATCGCAGTCGGGGTACACCAATTGTAGGAATTATCACAGGGATCCTGATTTCTGAAGGTCCAAAAGGCGATTGCAAGCACGAAGCTTTGGTTGGTTTAGTTTGTGCGGTTGACAACAACGGTAATGCAATTTAAACGTGGCTTGACGTAATGTGATTCATACGCCCAACCGAAGTCGAATCGAATAGAATAATGTCCAGGGCTGGGGCGAAGCCCAGTCAATTCTGCCCCACGAGAACTTGAAACACACGGTATTTAAACACATATCAAAACAACGTCATTAAACTACGCACATGGGATCTGTTATTGGCCTGAAGGCACAGAACGTTTCCATACTGTGTTCAAAACATCAATTAGTAATTATATGGGATGTACCTCTGCGGTCTCACGCAATCAAACACTTGAGGTATATAAATCACGTAATGGGAAAACTTACAAGTCACGTCCGCTCTTACTCATGACGTCAATGCGAATATTACATCATTATGTTACAACGTCACTTCACCGATGGTCAACTACCACGCATCAGTGCACATAGTCATTGCCCCAGACATTTTAAGCTTTGTGCTAATACGAGTGTACAGCTTGAACTGAAATATAGTGATTTTTTAATTGCAACAAGACAAATGACGTCTGTAATCAGACACGTCTGAAAAGGAAATTGTTGTGCAGAAGACTGCCAAGCCAGTTGATGCTAGTCAGCTTATAACTTAAGTCGAGAATTTGGCTTTGCATATATTTGAAACGCATGGATTAATTGTTTTCGCTGCCTATATGTTGTGCTACTTTTAATAACCGTTATAACTTTAGAAAAATCTGGTTATCTCTGTAAATCTAACTGTTTAGTAAAATTCAGATTTAAATATGGATGTCTTTTATATTTAAAGTTTGCAGCGGCCTACCGCATCCTAAAGTTGTCCGCCATTTTATTTATTTATTGTTTTTAAGTTGTCCGACAGTTAACTCCCGATTGTTTAGACAATAGCTGAATGACCGGTTGATTTGTCATGCGTTTATAAGTGCCAAGCCTTTGTTGATCTCGCTCTTTTTTCTTGCTGTTATGCACCGGTGGTCGGTAAATTTTATTCCATTGTTGTTCAAGAATTGCCCAGATTTTGAACAAACAGGTGACGGTTTTATCTATACAGCATTATCTCATCTTCTTTAAGGTAAAACGCAAAAATATGAGCGTTACAGTATGATTGGAAGAACAATATAGATATGTTTGTATTGTATTTACGTGTATTTTTGTATTTACGCTATTTCAACGCTCTAAGTTACCCTAATGAATGCTTCAAAGTTTAAACATCAGTTCAAGTCAAAGGTTACATACAGTCGGGCTATTATAAAAGGTCTTACGCGAAATGTAGAACTAAAGCAGAAACGTTTTACCTGCTAGCCAGCGCTGTGTGTAAACATTTGTTCTTACATGGCTTGTGTCTACTTAACCGTGACGACAAATACGCACTGATGTCTTTTTACCAATGTTACACGCATCAGTGCGCACATTTAGAGCCCCAGGGAAATGAAGCTTTGTACTTATGCGAGTGTAGAGGTTTAGCTGGAACGTGTTAACTTATTTTTTAAGTTTCATCTGGGCAGTAAGTGTTTTTTAACAACAACAAACAGGATTTTTTTATGTTTAGTGCAGAAACACTATACTACATTTAACTCGTTCTCGTCTGGTTTTTCTGACTTTAAGACTTAGCTGTACAACTAATTATTTTCTAAAATATTTCATGTATGCGCAACAACTGTTCATGGTAGTTGATGGATATTGCAACTTAACTGCACCAAGATAAATGACCCTTGTAATCAGGCACGCAGGAAAAGGAAATTGTTGCACAGCTCAGCCAGTTGACGCTAGTTAGCTTATAACTTTAGTCGAGAATTTGGCTTTACAAATATTTGAAACACATAAAATAATTGTTTCGCTGCTCATAACATCTTGTGCTACTTTCAATAACCGTTATACTTTGCGAAGAAATGTGGTTATCTTTGTAAATCTGTCTGTTCAGATTTTTGATATGGATGTGTGTTATTTTTCACTGCCGTGCATTTACACAGCACGTCCAACATTTAAAGTTGTAAACACACAGGCGAGGGCATTTCTGTTAGTTAAAAGAAACTAATGTGAGCGTGAAAGTATAACTGGAATAATATTGTTTAAGAGTAATAATGATTGGTTTATTTGACCTGCCAGCCAGTGCTGTATGTGAGCGCAAGTTTCCTTTTTTCACATTGCACGCTTTGGTGCACACAGTTAGAGCCCCAGGCAATACAGGCTGTATACGAGTTTGAAGCGGCTTTTAAGTTATTTCTTCAGGCAAACATTAAATTATTACAGTTCCGTATTGACGAATATATGCCGTAGTAAAACGTTTTGTGATGCTAATACTGCATTAGATGTACTGACTACATTTCACTGCGTACTCTGTTTTCAAACAAGTGAATTGCTTTCTGTGATACGAGAATGTACAAAAGTCGATTTCTTTGGTTGGTTTTGCAGAACACAGATATTTCATAAAGGGTCTGTTGTGTTGACTTCGTTGGTGGTAAGCTACCTTTTAAAGGAGCAAATTAACTGCACTGCGCAAATGTGGATTTGGGTTTCATTTTTATGGCAAAATTGTTGTTGTAATATTTCTTGATATCATAGCTTACTTTCGGTTTTTAAACGTAGAGCTGATGTAATTGTTTATTGAATGGCATGTCTTGAATAAAAAACAAAGTAAGAAATTTTTAGGCCTGAGAACAAAATCCATTTGCATTGTGTTTGTGTATTTTATCAACTTTATGTGTGATATCCGCAAAGCTGAGATATCTATTTACCAACACCATATCCCTTCCCCAAAGAATTATAATTCCCAAGTTAGAAGGAATTTCTCCCAATGGAAAATCACTGTTTCAAATCATAATGCTACGTAAAAACCGTTATAATGCGCATTTGCCAGATATATTACCATGAAAATATACCAGCTGATATTTAGTTCATCTTCAAATTGTGTTTATGTTCAAAGATTTTAGTATTTCCAAAACAATTGTTCGATACGTAGCCTATCTGCAAACTGCTCTATGACCCTCACGTTAATGTCATGAATGAATGATTTAGTGGAAATATTTGAGTTTCCTTGTGTTTGGTTTGAAAAAGAAATTGTGCTGCGAAGTATTGACCACAAGTGGTGAATTGTTGATAAAAACGCTGCAGCGGTACCTTCACTATACACTACAAACGGGTTTCTCGCATTAGAAAAAGACGTTGGCACGTTATGAAGTTGGGACTGGGTGGTAACCTTGCTGGAATCAATAGTCTTATGACCAAGTTGTCACCATTCGCTTAAAAAAAACGGAATGACTGAGACCATATATTAAACCAAGGTTGTTATGTGACAATCTTATTTTTTAAATGTAATATTGTTGTTTTTAGAACATAAAATGGTAACATTTTTACTCAAATTAAAGAGAAACCTTATCGATGAAAAAAGGTTTGACCAAAGGAGAGATGAAAAAAAAACACATGTTGATTTACAAAAATGAAAAACCTTATGGATGTGATGTTTGTCAAAAAAGATTTCGCCGACATGGGCATTTAAAAAGCCACATGTTGACACACACCAATGAGAAACTTCATCGATGTGATGTTTGTGAAAAAAGTTTTGCCGACAGTGCAAATTTAAAAAAACACATTTTGATTCACACTAAAGAAAAACCTCATCTATGTGATGTTTGTGAAAAAAGGTTTGCCCAAAGTGGAACTTTGAAAACACACATGTTGACTCACACCAAAGAAAAGTCTTATCAATGTGATGTTTGTGAAAAAAGTTTTTCCCGAAGTGGACATTTGAAAACACACATGTTGACACACACCAGAGAAAAGCCTCATCAATGTGATGTTTGTGAAAAAAGGTTTAGCAAAAGTGGAAATTTAAAAGCACACGGTTTGACACACACAAAAGAAAAACCCCATCGATGTGATGTTTGTGAAAAAAGGTTTGCCCAAAGTGGAGATTTGAAAAAACACATGCTGATACACACTAAAGAAAAAACCCATCGATGTGATGTTTGTGAGAAAAGGTTTAGACGGACTGGACACTTAAAAATCCATATGTTGACACACACCAATGTCAAGCCTCATCAATGTGATGTTTGTGAAAAAAGATTTAGAACAGGTGGAAACTTAAAAGCACACGGTTTGACACACACAAAAGAAAAACCTCATCGATGTGATGTTTGTGAGAAAAGATTTAGCAATGTTGGACATTTGAAAAGACATATGATGACACACACTAAAGAAAAACCTCATCGGTGTGATGTTTGTAAGAAAATGTTTAGCCGGGTCGGACATTTGAAAGGACACATGTTGATTCACACAAATGAAAAACCCCATCAATGTGATGTCTGCGAGAAAAGATTTCGCGAAGTTGGAACTTTGAAACGACACATGTTGACACACACTTAGAGAAACTCCATCGATGTTTGATGAAAAGATATATTGCGGACAAGGTGGTTTGGAAAATACATATTCATCACACCTATGAAAAACCTTTTAAAGTGATGTTTGTAAAAAAGATTTTGTTTTGGTGCAAATTTTAATGTGATTTAACACATGTCAAGACAATGAGAGTTGTCTTAAACTTAAATCTCGTGTACATTTGAGTCTAAGACTGTATGTCGGAATACATTTGTTTGTCCAAAGTAGGAAAGTCACACAAGTGTAGGGTTTGTGAAAAACTGTTTGCTTTAACAGATTTTTGTATGCTTTGAGCAGGGAGTGGAACCGCTTGTCATACGGGTTCAGGTTCGGTTCAGTTCGGGTTCGCTTCGTTTTGTTTTTAAGGGTTTGGGTTCGGGTTCGGTTCATGTTTTTAAAAATGTACATTTTCGAGTTTAGTTCCGGTTTGGGCAAATTGTCTGGTCCGAACCGGTTTGCGGTTTTTAAACCGGTTTAAATTTTCATTGGTTTCAATTGAATTCTACCCATCATCTACCTGGCCTTATCAAACTCAAAAATAATTTTGACCGTGCACTGTTATTTTGGACACGCCCTGTAAATGTTATCTCGCGTATTATTCAGTACGCTGTTTTGAAAATAGTCACAAAATTAAAAACATTATTCATTTTTTGCGAGTTCGGTTCTGGTTCGGGTCCAACGCCTAACAGAATATAGGGTTCAACTCCGGTTCGGGTTTTTAGGAAATCGTAATTGGCGGTTCGGGTTTAATGAAATTAACCGCTCAAACCGGTTCGCGGGTTCGGGTTCAGTTCCGGTTCGACTCCCTGGTTTTGAGAAAGAAAAAAAATGAAATTTAAAACAGTACAAAGCATTCAAGGAAAAGCTCCACTTGACTTTTTGCTTTTCCAAATTGCAGCAACAAACATTTTTGTAAAGCAGTCACTGATGTGACAACAACAGGTTATAATCAATCAATCAATCACTGTTTTATTTGTTTCAACGCCAAAATATGAATGAGACAGATGACATAAATGTAAACATGTAAAATAGGGATTAAGAATCCAGCAACTATGTCATCTATTTTACAACTTACAATGCACAAATAAATAACCTGAAATTTCATCCTTGTTTAAGTTGATCGAGTCTAAATCAAAAATGGCAAACACATAATAAAAACTCGCTACTTGAGTAAAGTAGCTTCCGAAATTTCTACATTGTCAAATCTGTGCTTCAGCAGTTTTCTGAACGCCGAAAAATGACTCACTAAGCAATCAACAATATGTAAGCAATTTGTTGGCTTGCGTTGCAGAACAGATTGTAGCAGACACATTGTGCATTTTCGTTTAGCTGTTCATAACCGTTTCGTTCTATTAATTTTCACAGTAAACGTTTCACCACAAAGAAGGGTCACATGCACCACAGTGACTAAAATTTGATATTTAAATTGGATTTCGAAGCATGCGCTAGAAATGGCATTACAACAGAACTGTAGATTCACGATAACCACTACATGCAGGATTCAACTTGTCGCTGATGGCCTGCTTTGATTTCAGTCGAGTGAATCGAATTGCTTCCTGTAATACGGAAACGTGCAAAAGTGGGAGGTAGCAGCTGCACAAATGATTACTCAGTTGAGGAATTTTCAGTAGCGAGCTGAAGCTAGTGAGCAGGTTGAATAATTTCTGTACTGGACGATATCATAATGTTTATCACGCACAGGTTTAATAGTTACCAATGGTCTGTTGAGTTTGTGTGCATAACCTAAGCTTTATAAAATGTAAATGAACCAAGCTAAACGTAAATTAATACCAAATCGCACCAAATTAGATAATAATACCAAATTAAAAATAAACAAAGTTGTAAAACTCAGTCTCTACACAAAACACAATTAATTGTTTGTTTCCAAATGTTAGCGTTCTAAAAATAGCAGTTTTATGATGACGATCTACTGGTATTTTACCTCTAACTTATGGTTTACTAGTGCAACCTATGGCACTATATTTTTGTGCATATTGTGCTAAAACTGTAATAATATGTAACCTATTTGTTGGCTTACAACGCACAATAGTTGGTAAGTTGGTAGCAGGCACTTCGTGCCAATTCAGAAACCGTTTCGTTCTACTATTTTTGCAGTGAAAAGTTCACCACACAGGAAAGGGGGGTTCCAATGCGCCACAGCAATTGAATAGATGTTTGCAACCCAAATTGGATCAAAGCGTGCGCTAGCAAATTGTTCAGCCAATTTGGCATTGTTCAAACGAGCGAGTCAAATTGCATCCTGTAATATCGAAATATTGAAAAGTGGAAGGACGCAATTGCACAACTGATTGCGCAGTTAAGAATTTTTGGTAGCGAGGTAAAGCTAGTGGGCAGGTTAAATAATTTGTGTTATGGACGATTTCAGTATGTTTACAACGCACTGGTTTAACAGTTTACCAATGGTCATAATATAAAGAAAGAACTTAAAAATGTAATGAAGCAAGCTAAACGTAAATTAATCCTACACATGTGGGTAATAGTTAACGAAGATTTGGCGTGAAATTTTAAATCGCATGTGTAATTGTATCTAACCCACATAATCGTTGCTGCACATGAATACTAAAATTATTTCATTCGTGATTCTTTTGTCAAAAGACCTTGACAGGTTAAATAAAATTAGCAAATGTTTACAATTCTACATATGATTTTGAGAGTGTTATTTTGTCTCATCTTATGAAGGCTTGTTTGTTGCACATATTTGGTTAAGTACTGTATAAACCATTTGTCAGTGGCCCAACCGGTTGTTTCTAAAAAATACAAATGACCATTGGAATCGGACACGCTGGAAAAAAGTTGTTGCACAGCTGACTGCCACATAGTGAAGTCAGTTGATGCAAGTTAGATATTTAAGTATTTCGTGTTGTTGAGATGACGGATAGAGTGTATAGTGAGTCTGTTTGGCTCTATCCGTCATCTCAACAACACGAAACCTTACGTTAAATATTTAGGTAAGTATTTTGAAGAGTTAAACTCACGAAATCATGCGTGCAGTTATTTATCAAAACAAGACTAATTTCAACAAAGCAAACTAATTGTGATGAAAAAAAACTTTTTTTTGCGAAAGATATTTTGATCAGTCTATCAGGTGCAATGTGCAACTTTACCTGTAGCAAGTTTATCCTTAAGGCCCGTTTACACTATACGTAGCGCGCCTGCATATGTATTATTGTTTTGTATCGGCTTGCGCGCATATTGTGAGGGTATATGTGCGTAAAAGTTTTAGTTTTGTCAACTATAATTATGAGCTAATTGAGAAGATATGTGCTTTTTACGGTGCGCATTTTGACTCAAATTTGGACTAATTACTTTTCACATCGTAATGATCGCATGTTGTCACAAAGTATTATGTAATTTACACTTATACAGAGCCTTGACAAATTAGAACATGTAACATTAAATTTATGGTGATCCCAAGTTGTTGTGAGATAAAAATTAAGTAGAGCATTTAATTTAGTAAACTCTAGTACGCACCGAAAATTGCAGTTTAAACGGAAGTGATGGTAAGCTCAGGTGCCACATAGTATAGTGTAAACCGGAATTTAGGGTAAGGACATATAAGTTGAAATATGTATTACATAACCATAGGCGCCGAACACGGGTATGCCACGTCTTCAAGAAGCATTGGAATTTTAACATTACAAGGTTGTAAAAAAATAAAACGACGTGTGGGCGCTCGCTTACGGGAGAAGGGGAACACCGCTGTCCCGGGTTACACGTCAACAACCACGTGATGACAAAGTTTTGCGTATGTGAACTAAATTTTGAGAATACAGTCCAATCTTTGTTTTAACTGCCTTTAACGCAATAACAACGACTGTCTAGTTTAATCGAAAACACAACAACGCTTTTTGTTACGGCACAAAAGTTGGTACTTATAAAAATTAACGTGTTAGCTTGTCAAAAGTTTCTGCCAGTTTAAGACATCGTTTGAAGTACACTGAACTTTTACGTTAATAATGCGTCACATTTAAACATGCGACACGTTGTAAACGAAACAAACGATTTTATAACGTATAAAACGATTTTGCTAGGCCAGAAGTGTACGGGCTTTCTTACGTGAAAACAAAGCATTTTTGACGTCATTTTGTGACGTCATATATATGGCATACCCAGGAAAAATTTAAAGTCGGCGCCTATGCACGTGACTATTTATTTGTCATTTTTTCTACGTTTGCGGACGTAAAACGTTTAACTAAATTTGTTTTTTGAACAATTTAGGAGTTATTATTCCTTTGTTTTTAACCGAAGTACTTGGTAAAATGCTAAAATCATGTTTCATATTACAGCACTCGTACGTCAAATAATTGTTAAAAATACATATTACTTAATCAACTAACTTAAAGAGAAATGGGTTCTCAAGATTTGTGTTCTGAGCAGAGTAATATTTGCGAGAAAATGTTTATCGAAAGTGAAAATCAACAACAACATACGATTCAAGCCAACAGTAAGAAGTCTTATCGATGTAATATTTGTGAGAAAAAAATCAGCACCCGTGGAAATTTGAACAAACACTTGTTGATTCACACCAAAGAGAAAACCATCGATGT
Source organism: Phallusia mammillata (assembly GCF_965637545.1). Classification (NCBI taxonomy): domain Eukaryota; kingdom Metazoa; phylum Chordata; class Ascidiacea; order Phlebobranchia; family Ascidiidae; genus Phallusia; species Phallusia mammillata. The sequence goes on along the minus strand of NC_137254.1, from coordinate 2,149,933 downwards.
AACGTTCGTGAAAAAACATTCAGCCAACGTTGTACTTTAAAAAAACACATGTTTTCTCACAGCAGTGAGAAACCACATCAATGTGATATTTGTAAAAGAACATTTGCCCAACGAGAACTTTTGAAAAGGCACATGTTTATTCACACAAATGAGAAACCTTATCGATGTGATGTTTGTGAGAAAAGCTTCACTGCAAACGGAGCTTTAAAAAAACACATGAGGAGTCACACCAATGAGAAACCTTATCAATGTAACATTTGTGAGAAAAGATTTATTGGCTGTGGAAATTTGAAATCACACATTATGACACACACTAACGAGAAACCCTATATATGTGAAATATGTGGAAAAGGAAGCAGACAAGTTGGAGATTTGAAAAAACACATGATGACGCACACCAATGAGAAACCTCATCGATGTAATGTTTGTGAAAAAAGTTTTGCATTAAATAGAACTTTGAAAGTTCACATGTTGATACACACCAACGAGAAACCCCATCAGTGTCATGTTTGTAGAAAAAGATGTCGCCAACATGGAGATTTGAAGAAACACATGATGACCCACACTAAAGAGAAAACCCATCATTGTGATCTTTGTCATGAAGGATTTGCCCACTTGGAATATTTGAAAAAACACTTGCTGACTCACACAAAAGAGAAACCCTATCGTTGCAGAAAAAAAAACGATTTGCCCAAAATGGAGTTTTGAAAAAGCATATATTGAATCATACCAACTGCAAACCCCATCGATGTAATGTTTGTGAAAAAAAATTTTCCCAACGAGACAGTTTCAAAGCACACATGTTGACACACACCAATGAAAAGCCGTATCGAAAGTTTTAACCTATTGAGGTAATATTCTTTACCCAGCTTTACCCATATATCGTAATATTCTTTACCCAGCTCAATGCTTGTTGGTGATTATCATTTAAATTTAGAAAAACAAGTCATATATTCTTAAAGTTTTAAAAATAGATATTTCACCTTTACATCATCATCACTATCTTAAGCACAAAGATATCACATATTAGTAAAACAGTGCACATTAAACAACTGTAAAAAACGCATGAAATTAATATTTAAAACGAACGTTTTCACCTGAAATCAACACACAGTAAACTAGAATAGTATGGTTGTCATTTTTATCATATTTTTATTCAAGATGAAGCTAAAATGTATTGTTGGTGCATAATCCAAATATCAACAAAACAAACGCTTGATTTAAAGCTTAACGGATAGTTTACTTCTTGCAGAATTTTGTCTGGTTTGCAAAAATACATCTAGTAGAAATCATTTAAATTAAACTCAGTGGCAGTTTACATCACATACAAAACTGAAAAAAAAAATGAAAAAATGTGCAAAAGTCGGAGGTCGTAATAAATCACCATTACTTCCAGTACTATAGTGTTTGCTAGTAACGGGCAATTTGTTCAAAGATCCACCTGTTATTCAAACTGTTGTTCTTTGTGTCCATGGTTACTTAAGTGCAGTTGTCCAGTTACTGACCGTTTGCGTATTTTATAATTACCCGTCAGGTGTTTGCAAGCGATACATTGCTGCACAGGTTATGCCTACATAATTAGCCAGCTTTATATGATTACAACGAAAAAACATAGCAACAAACTGCCGCAGCGTATATTTGTGTGAACAAGGTAGGCGGGCAAAGAAATTATTGCCACAGCATTATCATATATTTAAAAAAAATATTGTGTGCTGGAATAACATTGCAACCAGACGAACAATGTAGTAATGATTGTTTTATTTGCTGTAAAACGTGGCAGGTAAGACTTAATGCTTACGATAAATTTGCTTGTATGGCAATTATGTAGAAACGGACATTGTCCAAACGCCATGAAAGCTTATATTACGGCAGGACATAATAAAAAGGCCTCGGGCGTAATTTGACTTGACAGCCAACACTGTGGACAACCGTATCAACTTGATGTCCTCGCGTCACCGGTAGTCAGTCACACGCATCGGTGCGCACAGTCAGAGCCCCGGGCATTAGAGGCTATTTTCAGGCTTAAGTGTTACAAAGTACAGTATTGTCCGATATATTTGTCGCAGAATGCCGTACTAATTTTACAATTTTACGTTGATTTTAAGATAAATGGCAGGGGAATTACTAAACATTTGTAGCCATGAATTTGTTGAAAAAAGGCTAGTTTCGCTTTGCAGTATTATGCACGTCTCAGATAGTGTGATCTGATTTCAAACGATTTAATTTCTTAGTTAATATCAGAACGCACATAGTACCTAGCTGCACAGCTGGCCAATATCTAAATTATTTACTACGCGCAAAAACTGGTCATATATTTTTTCTTTGCAGTAAAAAGTGTAAACAATCAGGGAACCAAGGGGTAGAGTAGTTATTTAGCAGTACCGAGATAAAGCTCGTACGCATGTTAGTTGCATTGGGAAGATAGCTTTGTTAAGAACACACTGTTCAAAACGATTCACCACTGGTCTGTTATGCTAAGTCAAACTTTTGTTATCTTTTAAGCGTGCAGTTTAACTGAGTTAGCAAATGTAACAAGCTCCGCAAAAATAAAGACGACACATGACTATTATTCCCAAAACTCAGACGTTTACTTTAATTGGTTCCTGTCACACTGTTATGACTTTTTGTATTGTCCAAATTTCGGATTCGAAAAACATCTGAGTCGACTATACCTGTTAAAATGCTTGTTGCTATATTTTAGTTTCGAACAAGACTGTATCAATTGAATTTATTTTTTATGCAATGACATGTCTTGAATTAAAAAGTGAAAAAAATGTTAGACTTGCTATCAAAATGCTAGTGGGAGCGATAATCTGTTCGTCAAGCGGCTTAGACGTTTTGTGACCAAAATAAATAACGCTTGTATTCGGACATTTTTAAAAAAAGGAGACATATCTTAGCCGACTGTCACATTGCGAAGTCAGTTGATGTCAGTTAGACATTTGGAACCGTTGACAAACGTTTTACAAATCTGTCTGTTTTTGCTGAATTGCGAATTTGTATGTTTCATATATCATAAAAAAGATGTATCCTTTCGGAGTTCATTTCGTGTATGGTAACCTAAATAACTACGCAGCGTTCACCGAACACAGTGAGTCAAAATATTTTATGACATTACCCCCTATAAATTTAATCCAAAAATGCAAAGTTTGTCTGACTGATTACATAATTTTGCCTCAATACGATACATTAGTCTCGGCCTAAAGCTTTTTTATTATAGGCATGTTGTGACAATTATTAGTTAACCCACTTGACAATATTAGAAGTATTTTTCTTTTGTTTCAAACAAGTCAATGACAAAACAACCGAAATAATGGTGCAATAGCCGACATCTCGATTTTAGATTAAAAGTTATTGTCTTTCTTAGATGAAGTTTAGACAAGTTGGATAGACATAAAACTCCAGGGAATGTCTTCTTCCCAAAACAAACAAGCTCGCAGGAATGGTGAGAAAGGATTTAGTGAAAATGGGAATTTAGCAACACACCTATTGACTCACACCAAAGAGAAACTTTATCGATGGACTATTTGTGAAAAAGGATTTGCACAACGGGGGAGTTTAAAAAGACATATGCTGACACACACCAATGAGAAACCACATCGATGTGATGTTTGTGAGAAGAGCTTTGCCCTACAGTGGAATTTAAAAACACATTTGTTGACACACACCAATGAGAAACCTTATCAATGTGATGTTTGTGGGAAAAAATTTCGTCAAGTTGGAGGTTTACAATATCATACGATGACACACACCAATGAGAAACCACACCATTGTACTGTTTGTGAAAAAAGATTTTGCGCTGTTGGAGCATTGAAAATACACATGTTGACCCACACTAAAGAGAAACGACATGGATGTGATGTTTGTGGAAAATGTTTTATCCAGAGTGGAGGTTTGAAAAGACACATGTTGACTCACACTAAGGAGAAACCACATCGATGTGATGTTTGTGAGAAATGTTTTGCTATACGGAGTCATTTGAAAACACACCTGAAGACACATACTGATGAGAAACCACATCGATGTGATGTTTGTGAGAAAAGTTTTTCCGTACAGAGTAATTTGAAAAAACACATGGAAATACACACCGACCAGAAAAACCATCGATGTGACATTTGTGAAAAAAGTTTTGCCCTACTGAGTTATTTAAAAAAACACATGATGATACACACCGATCAGAAACCCCATCGATGTGATATTTGTGAAAAACGCTTCAGACAAGGTGTACATTTGAAAACGCACATGTTGATTCACACCAAGCAGAAACACTAATGATGTAGTGTTTGGAATGAAGCTTTGACCAAGGCGGAACTTTAAAACATTGGTGAACATTTCAAAGACACATGTTGGCTCACATTAAGGAAAAAACTCATCTGTGTTATGTGTGTAATAAATGCCTTGCCAAAACTGACATTTGATAACTACATATTGCCTCACAGCAAAGAAAAAATCCATCGATTATTCAGTCGATGTCGACAGTTTAAACAACACATGTTGATTTATGCTAAAGAGCCATCCTATTGATGTAATGTTTGTAAATAAAATTCGTAAAACAAACAAACGTGCAATAAGTTTTTGGGGGGGTCTGTAATCCAAATGAAGACATCCGATATTCTTTGGTAAAACACAAGTTGTTATGTATTAGCGTTACAAGTTAAGGCGGTAATGTTGTGTGTTTTACATCATTAATAGGGCAAGTTTTTGTTGCAGTAAAATCGTGAGAAAGTTGCACTTAATTTTAACAAAAGTTGCATGTATGCACAAGTTTTTAAAACATACCAACAGTCAATCAACATTGCGCTATGAAAACATGTGTCCTAACTGATAACTAGCACTCTGGCCTGATTCAATCAGTCTCGGGAGCATTATTGCGCAACAATCACTCTTCAGTCTTCACTCGCGCACGAGAAATTAAAAGGCGAACGGGGAGAGTAACAGCTCCCATACTATACTATCACTGCGCCCTTAAAAGCTGAATGGTACATTTTAATTAGGTTAAGATTCAAAGTTCAAAATACTACTTGACGTGAAGATGACTAGCGGGTCGCAGTTTGGACATCCTTGCCTTAGACTGTCATCTTAACAGATATCAAGGGTTATCACTTCTTACTTGCAAAATAACGAATGCAATTTTATAAACACATAGTTTAACTAACTAAGGTATCTCAACAAAACTTTGCCTTGAAAGACAAGACACAACCGGTTACCGTTTGTGCGGTTTGGTCAAACGTCATACTTCCACTTCTAATTTAGTTCGGGCACTCTCGCGCTTGGCTAGGGTTGTTGAACTTCTAGCTTGCAAACTAACTGTTGCGTCATAGATAACATTGAGATGCAGCTAATCCATCAAGCTTCTTATCAAACCTAATAAAATATAAAAATAATACAAAAATTTGGTATTAGAATTTAGGTTTTGCTAAATGAAAAATCTAATCATCTAGCCATGGCCGGTGGGATAAATGTATGGATTTTTTAAAGGGAGCCTTAATTTATTTTGGCTACTACAATGGGTTTAAATGGGATTAAAAAGGTTGAAAACCACTGTGCTAGTGAGCTTTATTTGTAGCTGAATGGATAAAGAATAATCTGGCAATGGCGATAAAATCCAAACCACAAGTGCAAAAAATTACATTAATCACAAACAGGTTATTCCGTCTAAAGCAGTGGTTCTTAACCTGGGGTTCGCGGACACCCAAGGGGTCCGTAAGCTGGTTTCAGGGGGTCCACGGAGGGAAATATTTTAAGTATCATTAACCAACAGAAGAATATTTTTAAGTTTCTCAACCGTTTTTACAATCCTGCATACGAGTGCACGCTGTTTATTACAACTTAATTGGGCCAAGAACATATCGTTTTTGTAATTGTTTTCGCTATTGTGACATCATAACACACATGTACAATATACTTTATAGGAGTGATTTGTGAAGTTATGTGTACTGGAAATATTATCAATTCGATGCGTTGGCCACTACAATACAGAAACGTCATTGATTTTCAAGGACTGTGAAGGCAGATTTAAGATCAGTTCCTGTCAAAGCTTACGAAAAGGGATGATAAAATAAGAGGCCTCGATCCTTAGAAATAACTGTAGCATGAGATATTTAATCTGCCAGCCAGCGCTGTATGTGGGCGCAACCTTTTTTTCGTGTCCACTTCACCGTGACGGCAACTACGCCCTGACGTCACTTCACGACTGGTCTGGTTACACGCATCGGTGCGCACAGTCAGACACCCAGAATCCCAGACATAGTAGGCTATCTAGTCTCAAAACCAGCTTTAGACTGAAACTACTTTTTACTTTAGGTGGTGAACAAGGTGTGTAGTACTATAGCGGCATATTTGCTACAGTCTAAACTGTGTTAGCACTACAGACAAGCTTGTGTTGCTGTTTAAAAGAACTGATAGATGAATAATAAGACTGTTGTACCAACTGACTGGGCAAGTAAACTGTTTTACGTTTTATGCAGAAAGGCTATGTAGCATTTGACTAGCACTGATTGCTCTGATTTCAAACCAGTCATATCAGAACGTACAAATGGCCACAGCCTCACAAACTAATTACTTTCTAAATCATTTTATGTATGTGCATCAACTCAAAGGTTATGAAACAAGTTGAGTGACTTTTCAGCAGCGAGGCAAAACTATTAAGCACATTACTTGGTTTCGTTATGGCATTTTTGTTTGCATATTATGTTAAGGACGTACAGCTTAACTATTTTGCTAGTGGTCTGTTATGTTGCGATAAATTCAAGACAAGTAACCTTTGAGCGATCAACCTATCCGCACCATTATAAATGACGCTTGTAATATGCCACATAGGAAAAAGGAAATTGTTACACAGCTGACTGCCACATTGGGAAGCCAGTTGATGTCGGTTAGAATAATACGTTGTGCGGCAAGACGCAGAACAATCGTAAATAGTTAAATTAAATTTAACAAAGTACTGCAATAAACAACCAAATATCGCTAATGTCGAGGTGTCAAGTTTTCTTTAATCTAATTTACGTTTTTGTTCCCGTTTTAGTTTGTTTGAACCAGTGCGAATGACATAGAAAAATGAAAAAAGTTGCTGAAGGTTAGGCTGTTTTGGCGGCGTGTTTCTTTTTTACCGTGACACTGCACTGCGCGAGAGGGTTTGCTGGTAATCCTCCACTTGCTGACTTTAAAATGAAAGAGTAAACCGTCAAACTTTACAAAAATCTCGAAAACGACGGGCAATTAGACGTAAACAAAACGATTAACGACCGTTATCGCCCCCAATTCAAGGGGCTATGATCTGTAATACTTTTGCACTACATGCAGTTTCTGCAGGAATACATGTACATATTGCAACTGTACCAATTTGCTAGTGTCATTTTAACGGAATTACCAGTCTTGTTTTGTATGTTTTTCTTGATATATTCGCGTACTGTTCATTAATTACATGTACACGTCTGTTGGGACCTATTCGTTTTTGCAAAGCCAAAACAATCATGTTAGTAGCTCAGATGGTGTATAGCAGAGGTGTGCAACCGGCCGCCCGCAGGCCACAATCCGATTATTGTGACTCTCGCCAACACACTGATTCAGAGAAAAATATAATTCTTCTGGAAATTCTGCACATTTTTTGGTAAATCTCCTAAGTTGCTCTATTAACGGGACAAGTATAAGCTAAACCAGCGTTTTCCAATCACTGGGCCATGCAACCATTTTCACCGAATGTGACCTAATGATTCCCTTTTTCTAGCAAACAACTATTTGGTTGTTAAAGCCAGTGTTGCGGCGAAACTCTGTATGTTTTAGAAAATAAATGTATTTATGCTTTAGGAGAACTTCAAATTGACTGTTTACATGAAAAACATCGCCCTCGCTTGCTTGGTATCCGAAATTGGTTTCATGGCCCACCGACGAAAAAGGTTGCACACCCCTAGTGTATAGTATAGAGTCGTAAATAGGACATACAAAAAATAAATTGGCAGATATAGCAAAACCACCCTTCTAGCTTGTAATTTGTGTGTTTGTGTAATTTACCCTGTTCAGTGACGTAGTCTAATTATCTGAATTTAGAAATATGTTTCACCATTTAAACGACTTAACAAAAACATTTAATTTCTATTTTAGTTCAGCTCACAGGACTCGTTTGTAAAAAAACCGTAAGCAAAAACTTTACGCCCTGCACAGTCATACTCGCAAAATGAAAAGCGATTTGATTTAACTGCTATAAATAAACATCCATGTGAGCGACAAGAGAGAAACCTTTGCATTCAACCACGATCTGAAAGGCGACATTCGCCCCAACATGAGGAAAAAATCAAGGAAGTCCGATGTTGCTGATCAGAGGTTTAATCAAGGTGGAAATTTAGAAACACACAAATCAACACATAATAATATGAAATCTCATCGTTGTGATGTTTGTGAAAAACTTTTTAGTTACGATGCAACTTTAAAAACACATATGTTGATTCATACCAATCAAAAGCCTCATCGATGTGACGTTTGTGAAAAAAGATTTATCCGAAGAGGGGATTTCAAACAACACATGTTGACACACACAAATGAAAGACCACATTCGTGTGATGTTTGTGAAAAGCAATTTAGCCAAGTTGGATATTTGAAAAAACACATGTTGACCCACACTAAAGAAAAACGGTATCAATGTGATATTTGTGAAAAACGATTTCGAACCAGTCAACATTTAGGAACTCACACGTTGACACACACCAAGGAGAAATGTTTTCGATGCGATGTTTGTGAAAAAAGATTTCGTTTCAGAGGAAATTTGAAAACGCACATGCTGATTCACACTAATGAGAAACCACACCAATGTGACGTTTGTGAAAAAAGATTCGGTCTTGGTTGCGACTTGAAAAGACACATGTTGTTGCACACCAATGAGAAGCCTCATCATTGTTACGTTTGTGAAAAAAGATTTACCCAAAGTGGAAATTTGAAAAGACACATGTTAACACACTACAAAGAGAAACCTCATCGATGTGATGTTTGTGAAAAGAGATTTACACAGGGTGGAGCTTTGAAAAGTCACATGTTGACACACATTTATTGATGTGTTTTTTTGGTTATACTTAATGTATGTTGGCTTGAGAGAAACGACCAACTTTTTTGTTTTCTGGCAACGCCCAATTTGTTCAATACGCCATTTGCCTACACTGGGTTGAACTGCTACATCTTTTGCGTCTATTGCTTCTTGAAACGCGTTTGTCCAGACGTTAGCAGGGACAAAATAATTTAGTATGTTAACACACTACAAAGAGAAACCTCATCGATGTGATGTTTGTGGAAAAAGATTTGCCCGTTGTGATAGTTTAAAAGTACACTCGATAAAACACACAAAGGAAGAAAAGTAATTGATGTGTTGCTAAAAAATAAGATTTATTGGCGGTTTGAACAGACATATGTTGATGCATGGTAAAGAGTAACTTAATCATTATGTTTTTGTAAAAAGGGGTTTGGTTTCCTAAAAAAATTCTTGAACAACAAACAGAAGTGTTGACCCAAAGAACTTAAGTTGAGTTTAGTTCGCTTGGTGGAAGAAAACATAGCGACACAGTTGCACTGAACAATCACCAAGCCAGAAATAGTACGCAATGTTAAGGCGTTATGGGGCACAAAAAGAGGACACGATTGGTGGATTATGATGAAACGCGTTACACCGTATTTATAAAACGCTATGCGGCAGGAGCTTACCAGAAAGTGAGTTTGGCCCATTGTAAGTATAATATCAGAATTTACATGCGACCCCATTTTTTGGCACTGAGAAAAATGTTTTAAGTATTGCTATAACGAAAGAACAACTACACAAACTATACGTAATTACAAACAAATACGGCGATACAAAAGTATTCCGAAAAAAAGGCTACACAAAAGTGTTACGAAAAAAGTTTTTTCATTTAAAAGATAATGGAGTTTCATTTAAAACATAAACCAAATTTTAGGAACACAAACTTGTTAAGTTGTTCAACATTTTGTTTTCACTGTTAGTGAGATGGTTGCGTCTGTATACTGTCCACAAGTTTTTTAAGCCGCGGCTTGACTTTGCACAAGCTTAACCGCATGTCATGCTCTTCCAATCGATTACGATGTCTCGTTTTTAAAATGCTCATGGAGCTAAATCCTGCTTCACACAGCCATGTGGTTGAAAACGGGATTAGAAGTTGAATAACAAAATTTGACATAGTCGGGTAGGTTGAGTGGATTGACACCCAAAAGTAAATATTTGCGGAGACCTTTGGGTATTTTACTTTAAAGATGTTAAAAGAAATGCGGTTTGATGCATCAGCTGTCATTTCTGTAAATTCTTCCGCAACACGGAGAGGCAGTTTAGGCAAATCTACGATAGAAAAAAGGATCTATTATCCAGTCATGTTCTTTTGGACGGCGAGAATGTTGCCATAGTAGTGCTCAAACTTTTTACTAAGCTGCTGAAGGTGTCCAAGTATGGTATCTTGGATAGCCACATCTCTGTCGACAATGTATTGCTGTAGTTCTGGAAACATGTCAAACTCATTTCGCTTTACATAACTTTGCCACAGGATCAGCTTTTTGTAGAAAACAGTAATTTTTGCAATATAATCAAGAATTGTAAAGCCAGAACCTTGCATGGATTGATTCAAACAGTTCAGCGAATCAAATATGTCGGCTAAGTAAGCTACGTTTGCAATGAACTTTTCCTGGCCAAACTTTTCAGACAAAGCCAAATGTTCATGTTTTTGGAGGAAAATAACAATTTTTTTCGCAGTTCATAAATCCGTTTGAGTATTTGACCACGTGACAGCCAACGCACTTCTGTGAGCAATAGTAATCCCGTGTGATCAGCACCCATTTCATCACAAAAACAAAAAAACAAACGCTGGTTGAGTGGCCTTGCTTTAAAGTAATTGACACATTTTGTCACCGAATTCAAAGTATCATGCAGTTCCTCTGATAAATTTTGGGCGGCAAGTGGTTGCATGTGCAAAGAACAGTGCGTCCATTTTGCGAATGGTGCTTTGTCCTGAACCCTTTTTACAACCCCCGAATTGATGCCAGTACATGCTGCCGCACCATCGGTACATATTCCAGCACATTTTTCCCAGGATATACAACGATCGTGAAAGAAATCGTCAAGACTTTTGAATATATCTTCACCTCTAGTATGCAATTGCAATGATTTGCAAAACAAAAGCTCTTCTAATACTTCTCCTTCGTTGATATATCGAATAAATACAGGAAGCTGAGGCAGGTCGGCTACATCAGTAGACTCGTCTAATTGAACTGCATACCATGGAGAAACATTTACTTGAGTGACAATTTGGTCAAGAACGTCATTGGACATGTCTTCAATCCTACGTTTTACTGTTGCAGCTGATAATGAAATTGAATCCATGTCATCATAGCTCTCCACAAGCGGCCTCTTTACTTCATAATATGAAACCGCCAACATACATTTTACTGTGGCATTTGAATTTGGAACACAGACCTTTCCACAGCAACCGATAATTAAGAGAATAACCGATAAGCAACGCTTATGGCTTCAATCTTTGGCCGCTCAATACTTCTCCAAACCTTGATTGACAAAATATTATAGGGCCACCTGCAGCGATACCGAGTTCTACGTTGAACGATTTGGATTTCAACGCTATAGAAATAGGTTTTGGCATGAGATGTCAATCAAGAGATGCCACTGATCACACGCTCGAAATTGGCATCTTCTTACGACATACTGCTTGCAAGTTTCTTTTGAACTTACAACTAAAGTTTTTTTTAATCGAAATGTTGTTGCAAGATGTCCAGGCTCCCCGCACTTATAACATTACGGTTCTTTTCTCGTATCCAAAAACCTAAATTCCTGGGGTTCTTACGGCTCTTGGGTTTGTTTACTAAATGTTCCAAACAGTTTCGTTGGTAAATCCAGCAAAACAGTGGCAATCTGAATAGCAAGCGTCCTGACGAATGCGTGCTGCAGGTCACTGCATCAATTCTCCCGGATTACGTTGATTTTTGCTCCAAAATTTGAATCGTTCTCTTACCACGAAACGCTTAGGGTTATACTGATCATTCATGAAAGCTTTAATCTCTTCCAAATAATTTACCTGTTTGGGCGGAGAACTGTGCGATATCAAGTTGGTTAGAAACTTGTAAAAAGCACCGCTTTGATTCGTCAGAAATACTTGCACTTGTCTGGTCTCGGGAGCTTTATGAGCCTTAACGAAAGTGTAAAACCGAACGCGCAGAAATAAGGCGTCGCCTGGGGTTCGCTGATTCGAGCTAGAGAAGAACTTTCACCTGGAGATGTCTTCTTCAGTAGCGTCATCATAACACTTCCATTTGTTCTTGTTGACGTCTTTCTTGAACTTTCATTGTTTTTGCATCAAGTCGAAAAACTTTTCCATCGACAGAAATAAAGAAGACTTCCATTAACGTGAAGGTAAACAATAAAAGAAAAAATTTCCTCGTCGCCAATGCTGTATTCCTGATCAGAGCAAATCATATGAATAAATAAAACAAATCCAGCCCGAAAATTTAAATAGCATCGAAATCAATTAGCATGGCAGCACAAGAATGCGAATCATGTAATTAAAACGCAGGGTGCGAAAATAGTTCGGCGAAGCGCGAAATACGTAACACACAACACGAATATATTAATTTGTTGAAACCTGAACTGAAGCCCTAAAAACCAAACAACGTGAACCCGAACCGAACCTGAACCCATATGACAAGCGGTTTGGCTCCCTAAAACAAGTTCAAAAAAATGGTTTTGAGAACTTAAATGACCAAACGTTTTGTAGAATTTGCTTACATACAAAAAAAATAAAGATTTACAAAAATATTTGTCACTGTAATACTTAATCAGGTAATATTTCATTATTTGTTTGTCAAGGAACAAACAACATTGATAAATTGACCCGTCAATATATGCATTATTAAAAACATGAGGAGGAATGTTAAGTTTCTTGAAGTTTTTCAACTTCTGGTGAACGTAGGATCTTGAGACAACACAGACAGTTATAATAGTTATATGTATTTTAACCCTTCTGCCACTAGTGTACAATAACAGATTTTGAAGTATGAAATTAAAAGTTTACTGTCAAAGCATGTCACCCTTATTTTACGTTCCAATTTAGAGACAACGCAAAAATAGGATCAATTTATAACCATAGGTAGAGGTAAAGATGCATCACAAAACAACCATTTCTCATTTATCTTATTTTTTAGTTTTCAAATAAATAAAAAACATTAAAAATGCCTTGAAATATAAAATACATTCAACGCAGAAATGATATGCAAAGTGCAGACTTTATTAGGAAATATCACACTACTCATACAAGAACCAAGAAAGTTGTCAATAAAATCCATGTCTCCAAAGCGAGAATATCCAGTGGCGATAGCATATAGCTTCAGCGCTAATTCAAGTAGCAAACATAGCAACAAATTTTCCTGCACTAGCAACACACATGCTGCTGAATAACAAACAAATTTCACGATATGGCAGAATGCCTAAAAACGAAGTCATGCGTAAATAAAACCACGCAAGTGCAAAATCAAAGAAAGGGACATCCGAATATGACAATACTTAATGAGGAAACAAACTTAAATAACACTAACAAAATGAAAACTAATTATTTCAGCTAATAGTTGATATTTTTGACCCTTATTTATTACCACGCTCTACGTTTAACCACAAAGTCACTGCAATAAACAGCAGTTAAAAATTCGTAACTGTAAGCGTGGCTGCCTCGTGTTTATTAGTGACTGGAACTTTCAGCGTCTGCATGCGTTTTTTAATTGGTTACTTGTGTTGTTTTTGGTTAACGAACAGGAAAATTATGCTGGTAAAAACTGAACCGTTTATTGTGAGTCTTGCACTTGTAGTGACCGGTGAGCACATGTTGAAACCTTTTTAAGCTTTTGGATTTGAGTTTACGTGAAACCTTCATTCAGACGTTAATCGTGTCGTCGTCCACCCACGTCTTATTCTGAACCGAATTATGTTATTCCGGTAAGATTATAGTTGCTTAACGTTTTACTGTCCGTCACTAGTGTGATTAAGTGATGTTTATATGTGATGTTACTTGATGCTGAATTTATAGACCTTCTACTGATCGCTTGCATTTAAATGACTTCGGCACTGAAATTCTGTCTGTTGCCTTGTCTGAATTTGAACATGTTTTCAGAAACCGCCTTTTGACCCTTGTACTCGCCGTGCTGCCGTGTGTCTTGGAGTTTGAGCGCAAGAAAAGGCGCGTTAAAGAAAGTTTTAAGAACATACGAGATCGCCCCTCTGTGCTGTCTGGATGTGGGTGGAGTCACGCCTTCCTTAATTATAGTTAAAGACAGCGCAACAGTGATTGTATAAGGCTCAACATTTTCTACAATCAAAATCAATTCCACGTCTTAGTATCAACCTAAAAAAGACAAATGAATGAAACTTTTGCAGCAGAGCGTTGCCTCACGTGGACACGACTTTACAAGTGTCAACACTGTACTGTAAAGATGGCAAGTTACTTGTAGACATAGAGCAAACATTAAGTCAAGTCTGAATTCTGTACAGGGCAACAACTCGTATTCGATGGAGAAAAGCAGACTTATCTAGCGTTTGGAAAAAAGGATAACAATCAGGAAAGGGTTTTGTCCTTATATCACATCTTCTGTAAGGTAAAACAAAAATATGAGCGTAACAATAGAAACTGAAGCTATTCTGACGCTCTGAATGTAGTTAATGACTTGGTTAACATGAGTCTTAGTCAGAGCTTGCAAAATAATGACAGGCTTAAAGCGTAATAACAATTAACCAACACAGGAATTATTTGACCTGCCAGCCTGCGCATTTTTTACACATTGTCCACTTAACTGTGACGACAACAATGCACTGACGCCACTTTATCACTGGTCAAGTTACACGCATCAATGCACACAGTCAGAGTTCCAGGCATTGCAGGTTATGTAGTGCTAATACAAGTCTGGTGTTTTAGCTGAAACGTATTGACTTTTATTTTTAGGCAAACGATGTTATCTGTGCAGTGAGGTGTTGATTAAATACATTTCCCGCGCTAAAACAAATTGTTGTACCACAAACAAGTGTTGCTTGTTTATAGAACCATTAGAACAGTAAGAGGCACTGGTTGTGACGACTGGGTGGTGCAAAGGTTGTTTTTATACTATGCAGCATTTCACTCGAGCGATTTTTGAAATTACTGCAATTTTTGGTAGTGGAAGGCAT
Organism: Phallusia mammillata; assembly: GCF_965637545.1. Classification (NCBI taxonomy): domain Eukaryota; kingdom Metazoa; phylum Chordata; class Ascidiacea; order Phlebobranchia; family Ascidiidae; genus Phallusia; species Phallusia mammillata. The sequence goes on along the minus strand of NC_137254.1, from coordinate 2,134,737 downwards.
TTTTTATCGCATTATGATATCTGCAAATGTAACAAAAATAATTTGCGCAAAAACAGTGTATTTTTTTACAAGCAACAATAGTTGTTTATTTTCTGTACAGCGTGGCAGGTGAGGCGTTTTGTTTTGTTTGTACAGTATTGCATTTTTGTAGTAACTGAAGCTGTTTTAACGATCTGAATCAGGTCAATAATTGTGTTAATGTGTTAACACCAGTCCAAGTCAAAGCTTACATAAAGGTAGGATATATTAAAAGGCCTCAGGCGTAACACTTAACCAATGCAGGAAAGATTTGACCTGTCAGCCAGCGCTGTATGTAGGCATTTTTTTCTCACATAAAGTCACTTACACGCATCGATGCACACAGTCAGAGCCGCAGGCATTGCAGGTTTTCTTGTGCTCTCGTGAGTTTTAGCTGAAACATATTGACTTTTATTTTTAGGCGTGAAACAAAGTTAATCTGTGCAGTGATGTATTGGTTGATGCATTATCCAAGTAAAACAAATTGTTTACCCCAAAAGATGTATTGCTTGTTTAGAGATAAACTAGGACAGTAATACGACACTTGTTGTGACGACGGGCTAGCACAAAAATTGTTCTTCATGTAATCAAGAAACGCTATGCAGCTCTCACCTCTAGATTACGTACTTCATGATGCGTGTTATTTTCCACTGCCGGACAGATACATGCAATGTTTGAGAGAAACGACCAACTTTTTTGTTTTCTGGCAACGCCCAATTTGTTCAATACGCCATTGGCCTACACTGGGTTGAACTGCTACATCTTTTGCGTCTATTGCTTCTCGAAACGCGGTTTTACAGACGTTAGCAGGGACAAAATAATTTAGTATCGTATCATCCATCAGTTTTGCGTTTGCAAACGATTTTTTAAGTTAAAACCATGCAACAAAAGCATTTTATAATCAACTGCTGCAGCGTCCGTTTGTGTAATACGGGAATATAAACAAAGGCATTATCTCTACAACATTTTAACATCTGCACTACTAAAGGGACAGTATAATTGTTTATAATAATGATTGGTTTATTGGCAGGAGATAAACATGGTAAATTAGTTATTGACGCTCAGAATGATTGCGTTAACGTCAGTAGCCGTCACGTGACGACAACTAAACACTGTATTTTTTCAGGTAGTAAGAAATGATGACACACACCAAAGAGAAACCACATCAATGTGTTGTTTGTGAAAAGAGATTTAGTCTGCGTGGAAATTTAAAAAGACACATGTTGACGCACACCAAAGAGAAATCTCATCGCTGCATTGTTTGCGAAAAACGCTTCAGCGAAAGTGGAAATTTGAAAAGGCACATGTCGACACACACCAAAGAGAAACCTCATCGATGTGATGTTTGCAAAAAAAGATTTAGGCTAAAGGGAAGTTTAAAAACACACATGTTGACACACACCAAAGAAAAACCTCATCGCTGCATTGTTTGCCAAAAACGCTTTAGCAAAAGTGGAAATTTGAAAACACACATGTTGACACACACCAAAGAGAAACCGCATCGCTGCATTGTTTGCGAAAAACGCTTTAGCGAAAGAGGAAATTTGAAAAGGCACATGTTGACACACACCAAAGAAAAACCTTATCGATGTAATGTTTGTGAAAAAAGATTTAACGTAAGTGGAAATTTGAAAAGACACATGTTGACACACACCAAAGAGAAACCTCATCTCTGCATTGTTTGCGAAAAACACTTTAGCAAAAGTGGAAATTTGAAAACGCACATGTTGACACACACCAAAGAGAAACCTCATCGCTGCATTGTTTGCGAAAAACGCTTCGGCCAAAGTGCAACTTTGAAAACACACATTTTGACACACACCAAAGAAAAATCTCATCGATGTGATGTTTGTGAAAAAAGATTTAGCTTAAGTGGAAATTTAAAAACACACATGTTGACACACACCAAAGAAAAACCTTATCGATGTGATGTTTGTGAAAAATGCTTTAATCAAGGTGGTCAGTTAAAAACGCACATGTTGACACACACCAAAGAAAAACCTTATCGATGTGATGTTTGTGAAAAAAGGTTTAACCAAAGTTGTCACTTAAAAAGACACATGTTGACACACACCAATCAGAAACGAGTGATATTTGTAAAAACTCTTCACCACAAGTAGTAGTTTAAAAAGACGGATAATAAAACAAACTCCAACGATGCAATTCAAGTACAGGTGTGACAGAAGTAAATATTTGAAATAAACACATTATAATACACAATCTGAAACACCAAACGTGTGCAAGATTTTGAATTACGTATTGGCACTAAAGTGAAATTCCCTTCCTGTGTTTTGTAAATAAATAAAAAAATGGCACGAATGGACATTTTCAAACATGCTTGTGTACTGTTTGTTAAAGTGTTTAACGGATTTAGACATTTGGAAATTATTTTTTCTTTAGGCATTTTAAATTTATCTTGTAGGGAGCTAAAAAATAATAAAAATGACCCACAAAAAAGGGAATGTTAAACTATGTCACAATTGAACCAATTAATTCATTTTAGTTGGTAATGGGAATTGCATTTCTTTCTTGACATATAGTAGTGGTTTAAAAATTACTTCATTCGTGAGTTTACCCAAGCGACAAGTAGGGTCAATTTTAGGGTTTAGCTGAATCACCTTGCAGAATATCACGTCCCGGTCAGAACTATAAGACCACACCAAAACTGTGCACTGACAAGACTTTGATATGTTACTTGTAATGAAATAAGTTGAATTTGTTGCCACATGATATTCGTTAATGCTCATCACGAAACTCAAGAACACAATATATATCGTCATTTGTCGTGTAGTGTAAATAAACCTTGTTTTCCGGGTCATGTTTTTTTATCACTGTAGTTTCTGTTGGATCGTTATAGTGTAAAAAATAGATATTCCACCTGTTATGTGGTCTCTCAGTTTCTAACACGAAAGATGACCACTGTGTCATACGTAAAGCTGCTAGTTTTAAAGTGAAAAAAAAAACACAGTCCCGTTAAAAACACGCACAAGAACACAACTGAAAAGTAACAGAGATACGTTGTAAATCGGCATTGTGACATCATTAACGTACATGCGCTACTTGGTTCCATTCTGCACGACAGGGTTTCCTGTGAACGTAGTGAGTTGCATTTTCCTAAACCACATGGGATACGAACACGTACTAAAGGCGGAGGTCGCAGCTGCACAACCGATTACTATATGAGTTGTGTTATGGCATTTAACGCATAATAAATGGCATTAACACGTATAATAAATGGCATTAACACGTATAATAAATGGCATTAACAGCCCAGTTAAGTTACAGTGGCGAGCTCAGGCTTGTGTATTGGTTAGTTAGTTTCGTTAGTGCGATTTCGTTGGTCTGCTTTGCTGCTTGGATACTTTTCCTATGGCCTGTAATATTGGAGTAGAGAAACAAAAAAACGTCTTTTAACCAAAACTGTCAAATGAAGCAACTGAGGCAAAATCAACGTTGCTCAAAGACAGATTTTTCACAAATATTTGAGCATAAAACTTGGTGCTTGTAAATTGCAAGTTAAATGTTCAGTCTAATTCACCTTATGTTGTTGCACTGACTTTACTTTCAAGTTTTAACCCATTCTATGGATGAGAAACTAGTACCTATTCAAAGTTCGCAACGGCCCATTATTGTGGATATAAAATTGACCCACGAGGGGTTATCGCATAACAGTGCGTTGGGCAACTTATACAGACTTTGGATGTGATGTTTCAACATAGAATTCTTTACCAAAGGAAAAATCCAAACACACATGTTAACGCACACTAAAATATTCTGCAAGATATTTGGGAAAAAAAAACATTTCCCTAACATGGATATTTGAAAGCCCCCCTTACTGATTTACACTGAAGTAAAACCCATGCTTGTTGCTTTTGCAGTTGAAACATTTTGTTGAAATGTTTTTTAACTCTAAAATTATATTTTGTTTAATAGCGAATTGAATTGTTTGTTTACATAACAATAGCACAAAATAACTCATTGTTATTCGTCATTTGGTGTGCAGAAGTGGGATCAAATTATGTGACATGTTCCCATTTTTGTTGTGATGGTTTTGTTGAATAATTATTCACAAAATCAGTTTTGAAACCCCACCAGCTGCCTGTTCTCTTAGTTTCTAAATCCATGGAAGTTAGCTATTCTGGCCATGCGTCGAATTGCTTCCTGTAATACGAAAACGTGGTAAAGCCGTAAGTCGATGTCGCAGCTGCACAACCCGTTAATGCCTAAATCACTTCGTGTGCGTGCAACCCCAGTTAAGGTTTACACTAGCGAGGAAAAGCTAGTGTATCATGTTAGTTAGATTTGAAAGAACGAATTAGTTTGTCAACCCGTTAATGCCCAAATCACTTCGTGTGCGTGCAACCCCAGTTAAGGTTTACACTAGCGAGGAAAAGCTAGTGTATCATGTTAGTTAGATTTGAAAGAACGAATTAGTTTGTCTATCATGTTAAGATCACACCATTTCAGTTATTTTAAAAGTGGTATGTTAAGTTGAGTTAGATTTAGTAAAGTAAAAATGTTTTTAAGGGCGTTACGTGTTTTAAGGGCGTTAAGGAATTATTGTTAAACCTGGTTAGAATTTCCACAAAGGTTTGGACTTGAGTTTTGTCCCTTGGAAACACGGGTTTATAATAATTATTGGCTTAATGCATGTATCAGTTTGTTTTGAATAGAAGGACTTTAACTACAAGTTAACTCACTTTAATTGTTGAGCGTATATTGGTTTTAGTTTATAGTTGTAATCTTAAGGCTTTACTTGTCTTGACGTGACATCGACCGCTTCACCCTCAGATAAGAACTTTTGAACTGAAAATATATTTTCTTGCATATTTACGCGAAAATATTTACTTTTACTCGGCTACATTCATGCGTTATCAGTTGTTTGGCCCAAATTGTGACCAATATAAATGACGCTTGTAATCGGACACGCTGGAAAAGAAAATTGTAGCACAGCAGACTGACACAGCCACTTGATTTCAGTTAGCTTAAACGTTACTCGAGTATTAGGATTGCACATAGTTAAACGCATAAGTTAATTGCAAAGTATCACAGAACTGCATGTTGTACCTCCTTTTTTTCCTGTAGTATTCTTGTTGTTTCGTCTGTGCCAGTTAATTGTAAAGTATTACAAAACTAAAGGTTGTACCTTTCTTCAGGTAGTATTCTTGTTTCATTGTGCCAGTAAACCTTTTCATAAATCTTTAAAGTGTGATGTTGTTTGTGTAATAATATTTGCAATAAGCGGACATTTTGAAAACACACATGTCGACACAAATCCATGAGAAACCTCATCGATGTGATGTTTGTGAAAAAAGGTTTAGTCAACTTGGAAATTTAAAAAAGCACATGTTGACACACACCAAAGAAAAACCTCATCGATGTGATGTCTGTGACAAAAGATTTGCTAGAAGTGAACATTTGAAACTTCACATGATGACGCACACAAAGGAGAAACCTCATAGATGCAATGTTTGTGAAAAAAGCTTTACCCATAGTGGAGCTTTGAATAGTCACATGTTGACTCACACTAAAGCAAAATCCCATCGATGTGATGTTTGTGATAAAGAATTTTCTAGAAATGGATATTTAAAAAAACACATGTTGACACACACAAATGAAAAACCTCATCAATGTAGTGTTTGTGAAAAAGAATTTAGTATCCGTGGAAATTTGAAAAAACATATGTTGAATCACAATAATGACAAACCACATCGTTGTGATATTTGTGAAAAACAAATTCGCCAAATTGGAAATTTGAAAACACACATGTTAACACACACCAATGAGAAACCTCATCGATGTAATGTTTGTGAAAAAAGATTTCGTGAAGCTGGAACTTTGAAAAAACACATGTTTACCCATACCAAAGAGAAACCACATGGATGTGATGTTTGTGAAAAAAGATTTACCCAAAGAGGAGTTTTAACCAAACACATGTTAATTCACACCAACAGCAAACCCCATCGATGCGATGTTTGTGAAAAAAGATTTCGCGATCGTAGAACTTTAAAAACACACATGTTGATACACACCAATGAAAAACCGTATCGATGTGATGTTTGTGAAAAAAAGATTTCGCCAACTTGCAAATTTGAAAAAGCACTTGATGACCCACACCAATGAGAAACTCCATTGATATTTTGGGGAAGAATTAGTGCTTTTTACGAACAGACACATCTTGACACACACCAACAGGTTGTTTGCTAAAAAAAGCATTTGTTTAAGGTAGATATTTTTAAACCTACATGCTGATACACCATAAACAAACTCCAAACAGCAACTCATTCTAAGTGATGTGTTTGACATTTGTTTAAAATAATTGAAAATTTGAAGACATAAGGTAGCATGCTCTTTGTGTGAAACAAAGTTTAATTTGTTTGGTTATTTGCATGACCATGTAGCAATGCGTTTTTTATGTTTGGTGTATATTAATTCATTGTATGTTTCAACCTTCTTATGGACGTCATCTAATACTTGTAATTATTTCCCTTTGTAAGTTAGCAGACGTTCCTTATAAATTGTTACGCCTAAATCCCGTCACAATCACAAAACCTCTTTTCGAGTGTCACGTATCACGGTAATTATTTCTTTGTTTCGGAGTGACATGTAAATAAACATGTTAGATTTAACAATGGAGAACCATCCTGTACGTTTGTTGCGGCTTAAAAAAATTGTTTGATAAGCCTTGTTTTACGTTATAAGCGTTACACAATGAGATGCAGTGACGCATACACGTTAATGACGTCAAAAAGTCTGTTTGTGACGTAGATGTGTTAACTTGCATCTTTGTACATGTGCTGTATGCTAATGTGAAAACTTGTGTGTTTGGAAAAGTTTTTTTTATTCAACCAGAAACGGAGGTATAGAATTCACAAACAAAAGGCACCAGCCGAGCAGAACTATGTTGATTTTGTTTGTTCGATTATAAACTGAGCAAATTCCCAACAGCAGTAGCACGACAATTGTTGAATTTTACTTGGCTTTAACTTAGGTTTGTTTGTGTGTTTAATGGCATGACATGTTTGTGCTTATTTTGTTAAAACTGTAACAACGTGTGACCCACTTGTTGGCTTGCATGACCAAATAGTTGGCGAGATGTTAACTAACATTTGGGGCAATTATGTTTGTTTATTTGGAAGCCTTTCGTTTCGCTATTTCCTATAACCACATGCGAACTGTTCGTATGCGTTACGGTGGTTGAATGTGTGTAACATTATGCATGTTTAAAACATATCGGAGCATACGCAGCCAAACGTTTCATGGAATCAACACTACATGGAGAATTTAACACTGACCTGGGCATTTTACGACCTGCGGCCACATCCCTGTCTGGCCTGCGTGGGATCCAGTAAATTAAAATAAATCCAAAATAGGCCTGTACATGCTGTGCATGAAATATGGCGGTATTGTTTTAAGACTACCAATGTTTTGTATTTTTACGTAAGCGTAGGTGAACAGCTAAATTTGTCCAACCCATTGCTACGGCATGAAGCCTTTAAAGATTATTTCTGTCCAAAATAAAACAGTTGCCATAGGTGAAAAACACACAAATAATCTGATTTTCACAAACTGAAGAGCTTAAAAGCGTATTTGATTCTCCAAATTCGATAAAAAGTTTTGGTTCTAACTTTTCAGGGTAACATTGCAATGTGGGCAGGTGTGAAAGACTTGAGGTCGTAGCTGAACAACTGATTTACAGCTAGTGGAAAGATTAATAATGGGCTTGTTGCTTTTTGTACTTCACAAGTAGTTTGTAAATAAGTTGAGCGCGTAACTTAATACTTTGTAAACAAAGCAAGCTAAACTAAAATTACTATTACATGTTAAACTTTTCCACAAACGAGTTTGATTTACAAGTAAACGTTAGAGACATCTGCGTTTAAAAATTTGTCCAGCCAATATTATTTTACGATACCTTTTTATTTCGATTCAGCTCTTTTGCCACCAACTGAGGATCATGTTCTCCCAATTGTTTGCCTCAATTTGTGACTAATAAATGACGCTTGTAATCGGACACGCTTGTAGAGGAAATTGTTGAACAGCTGACTGCTAAATTGCGAAACCAGTTGGTGCCGTTTGACGTGTAACTTTACTCGACAATTCGGCTTTGCAGGTATTTGAAAGCGCACGCACTGAGTGTTTCTCTGTTTTTAATACAACTATAGATGAGCGGTGTAAGGCATGAAATATAAGTTTTCATTTTAATTTGAACTTAAATTTAGATTGCAATTACGTTAGTTCAGGCTTCGCAGCATTACCAATTACATGACTTTCTTTTTTGTTTTATGTAGCATTCTTATCTGTAGAACATTTATTGTGAGAATTTTGACACGAATCTGAAGAACTTTGATTAATGTGATGTTTGGGAGAAAAGATTTTAGCCATCGTGGAACGTTGAAAACAGACATGTTGTCACATTCCAAAGAAAAATCTGATCGATGTGATGTTTGTGAGAAACAATTTAGCATCAGTGGAAATTTAAAGAACCATATGCTAACACACACTAATAAAAAAACACATCGGTGTGATATTTGTGGTAAAACATTCAGTCTTGGTTCAAATTTAAAAACCCATATGTTGATACACACCAGTAAGAAACCCCATCGCTGTGATTTTTGTGAAAAAAGGTTTAAACGGCGTGATCATTTAAAAACGCACGTGTTGACACACACCAAAGAAAAATCTCATCGATGTGATGTTTGTGAGAAAAGATTTGCTCAAAGTGGGGCTTTGAAAAGTCACATGTTGACACACACTGAAGAAAAACCTTATCGATGTGATGTTTGTAAAAAAAGATTTCGGCGACGTGGACATTTAAAAACACATATGTTGACACATACCAAAGAAAAACCTCATCGATGTAATGTTTGTGAAAAGAGATTTACACAGGGTAGAACTTTGAAAAGCCACATGTTGACACACATTTATTGAAGTGGTTTTTTGGTTAAACTTAATGTATTTAGGCTTCTATTTCACCAATAAACATTTTTAAAAATGGTTTTGTAAAGAAGTTTGTCGGGCACTTTAGACTTAGATTTTCCGCTACAAAACTTTTTGCTTGAAAAGTGCTTAATATCAATGAAAATGGCGAATGTTAAACGATATCATAATCAAAGCAAGTTTGATATAAAACCATGTACAGTGTTCTAGTTTGTGATGCTGCATGTATGAGATTATTTGCAGAAGCGTCATTTTCTTTTTTAGCCTTTTTAGTGAACTGGTAAAAAATGACAAAAGCAAAACAGAAGTCCTGTGCATATTTAAACCAGGGAGTCGAACCGCTTGTCATATGGGTTAAGGTTCGGTTCGGGTTCACTTGGTTTTGTTTTTAAGGGTTCGGGTTCGGTTCCGGTTTTTAAAAATGTATATTTTCGGGTTAGGGTTTTGTTCCGGTTCGGCCAAATTATCCGGTCTGAACCGGTTTGCGGTTTTTAAACCGGTTCAAATTTTTATTCATTTTAATTTTATTTTATCCATCATCTACGTGGCCTTATAAAACTCTTTTTGTACTTTATATTGTACTTTCAGTGCTGTGTTTGAAACAAATTCGCAAAATATAAAACAGACTGCATTTTTTACTGGTTCGGTTCCGGTTCGGGTTCAACGCCAAACGAAATACGGGGTTCAACTCCGGTTCGGGTTTTTAGAAAATCGTAATTAGCGGTTCGGGTTCGGTTGGGGTTTAATGGAATTAACCGCTCAACCCGGATCGCTGGTTCGGGTTTAGTTCCGGTTCGACTCCCTGATTTAAACTCTGACATGTTGCAAGAGATATTTATCTGCAGTGGTGGATCCAGTATAAATAAATAAGTCGGTTGAATAATATTCTACAAACCAGGTACGCTATGAAAAAGACGACAAAGTACGGGTACGTTACGATGGAATGTGTTGGATGGAATGAGGCAAATATGATGTTTAAATAACTGAAGCCTGAGTTTAGGGAAACAGCAATATTGGAAGGACTAAGTTTATTGTGCATTGAGTTCTTGAGCAGTTACGGTCATTTTGATTATATTTATTCATGAAGCGCGACCTAACACCACTTGTGTCCGTTGCTATTTTATATATTCCGGTTACTGACTGTTTTCATCGACAAAAGCATTTAATTTTATCATTAATGCGAGCGGTGGACGTTTCAAAGCGATTTTTACATTTACTTAAATTTTAATGGAATTAAGTAGCAAACTTTCAAATCGAGCATTCTATTCTATTTCTGTTGAGCGTCAACACGTGTCAGCTGAAAACAACAGTATATTCCTACAACTTTGTGACATAACAATAACTAATTTGCCCAGTTTTATTGCAAGCCTACATGTGATATTAGAATGGTTTATTTCCTCTACATCATGGTATGGCGAGGTGTTTATTTGCAGTTTAAAAAAATACATTAGCAACATATACGATGGAAAACTGCGACCCATCTAAGTTTGCAACAGCGAACCGCATCCTAAAGTCGCGCACCCAGTTAACGTCGATTTGGACAATAGCCGAATGACCGCTTGATTTGTCATGCGTTTATAAATGACGGGCATTTGTCAAACTCGCCTTTTCTTTTAGCAGCAGTGTGCAGTAAATTGTATTTCATTGTTGTTCATGGATCGCCCAGATCAGAATCAATTTCTACAGCGTAAAATAGCCCAAGTTATGAACAAACAGACGAAAGGTTTTATCTCTGCAAAATTATCACATCTTCTGTAAGGTAAAACGCAAAAATATGAGCGTTACAGTATGATTGGTAGAACGATGTACATTTGTTTGTATTGCATTTGTGTAGAAACCGACGTCATTTCAACGCACTAAATTAGTTTAATAAATACGTAAACATCGGTTTATGTCAAAGCTTACTTATAGGCAGACTATTATGAAAGGACTTAGACGTAATGCTAAACTACAGCAGAAGCATTTGGCCGGTCAGTCAGCGCTGTATTAACGCGTTTTTCTCACATCGTTCGTGTCTACTTAACCGTGACGACAACTACCGATTGTCGTAACTTCACCAATGGTCAAGTTACATGCATCAATGCACACACTCAGAGCCCCAGAGATTTAACGCTTTGTGTTAATAGGAGTGTAGAGTTTGAGCTGAAAACTATCGACTTATTTTAGCGGAGAAATTTTGCGCAGTATTCAATGGTATTTTTTTAACAACAACGGACAGGATCTTTTACGTTCAGTGCAGAAACACTATGCAGCGTTTAACTCGTTCTCATCTGGTTTATCTTACTTTGAGACTTAATTTCAAACGTACGAAATTTAGACGGCGCAGCTCTACAACCAATTATCTCCTAAAATATTACACGTATGCGCAACAACTGGCCATGGTGATGTAGTTAAGGGGTTTTCCGTGGCGCAGTAACGTTGTTGAGTTATTTATTTTGTTTGTTCAAGAAACTTGAAACGCTAGTTAGCTTATAACTTAGGTCGAGAGTTTGGCTTTGCAGATATTTAAAACGCATGAAATAATTGTTTTCGCTACTTATAACATGATGTACTACTTTCAATAACCGTTATAATTCGCGAGAAATCTGGTTATCTCTGTAAATCCGTCTGTTAAGATAAATTCAGATCTAAATATTGATGTGTGTTATTTTCGAGAGAAACAACTAACTTTTTGGTTTGCTGTTAACGCCCAATTTATTCAGCACCCCTTTGGTACTTTGCATTCAAGTAACTGGGTTGAACTGATGTTGTTTGTGTATATTGCTTGTTGTGGCGCGGTTGTCTCAAACACCGACCGGTCGCAACGACAAGGGACAATAGCATTTCAGTATTCTATCGTCCATGTGTTTAGCGTTTGCAAGCGACTTTTGAAAATACTGGAATAAATATTAATGCGCTAACAAGCAAGTTTTGTAATCAATCACTGCTGCAGAGTTCAATTTGTATGCCGAGCACATAAACGAACGCATTCATAAATACGGAAAATGTCGCCAATCGCTGGCCTGCATGGACACTTTATAACATTACTACAACATTATTAGAAACATTATACTTTCACAACATTATAACACCAATAACCGTAACAAATACGCGTAACCGTGTAATTGTTTCCAAGCAACAATAGTTGGTCTATTTGCTAAGCAGCCTGGCAGACAAGATGCTTTATTGCTGCTTAGTGTAATTTGCTTGTTTTGCGTTTATATAGAAACTGAAGCTGTTCTAACGCACTAAAGCAGATCAATGATTGAGTTAACATCAGTTTGAATTAAAGCGTGGATGTAGAATGCAACGAAAGCCTCGAGCATCCATAATGTTTATATAACACAAAACATTTGACTTGCGCAAGTTACTTTTTGTCAGATTTCCTCATGTCTACTTAACCGTGACGACAACTACACACTGAAGTCAGTTCACCAAAGGTCCAGTTACACGCATTGATGCACACAGTCAGAGCCCAGGCATTGTAGATTATCTCGTGCTGGCGCAACTTGTGAGTTTTAGCTGAAACGCATTGACTTTTATTTTTAGGCATGAAACAATGTTAATCTGTGCAGTAAGGTATTGATACATTGTCTGTAGTAAAACAAATCATTGTTCCACAAAAAATGTGTGGCTTGTTTAGAGATAAATTGAGACCTTAAGAGACACTGGTTGTGACGAATGGCTGGTGCAAAAAATATTTTTCGTTTAATCGCAAAATGCTATGCAGCATTTACCTCAAGCGGATTTTGAAATTACTGCAATTTTTAGTAGTGCCCTGAAAGGTATTGTTTGCAGCATTATGACATCTGCAAAGGTAACAAAAATATTTTGCGCGTAACACTGTTATTGTTTACAAGCAACAATAGTTGGATTATTTCATGAACAGCGTGACGGGTATTTTGCTGCTGACGTTAACTATGTTTGTACAATGTTGCTGTTGTGAAGAAACTGACTCTGTTCTAACGCTCTGAATGAGGTCAATAATTGTGTTAACATTAGTCCAAATCAATGCCTACGTAAAGGCGGGATATAATGAAAGGTTTCAGGCGAAATGCTTAACCAACGCAGGGAACATATGACCTGTCAGCCAGCGCTGTATGTAAGCATTTTTTTCACATGGCTTGTGTCTGCTTAACCGTGACGATAATTACGCACTGACGTCACTTCACTTATGGTCAAGTAACACGCATCGATGCACACAGTCTGAGCCCCGCGCATTTTAGGTCATCTAAAGCTAATACGAGTCTTACGTAGCTGTAAGCTGAATCTATTAACTTACTTCTAGGGGTGATGAATGATATTTGCCACAAAAAATGCTGCATTGAAGAACAGTATCTTGTTGCTTATTCAGATAAACACTAGCGAAATAGTTTGGTGTACCGACTGGTTGTTTCAAGTAAATTATTATTTTTTGTTTGGTAATGCTGATTATTTTGTCCATGGCTGTGTTCAAACGAGTAAGTTGCCTGATTGTATCAGAGTGTACAAAAGTATAAGGTTGCAGTTACACGATTGATATTTGTCTCAAATATTTAAGTATGCGCAACCATAGACGATTTGAAGATAACGTTATGGCTACGCATAGAGTAAACAGATTTTGAAACGAAAGATAGCAGAAAATATGCAAAGCTTGCCTGGATTATTACACTTGACATAAAATCTTGGTGACCTTCAAACAAATAGTTTGAGACAGTATAGTGTGTAGTTAACACTATTGTAACCAGAAACATTTTTCCAGTTCTTTCCAGAATACTAACATCCACAGTTATTTTAGGGACAAGAGGCTGTGAGAGATTTACAAGACAGCTTACTGTTAAACTCAGAAAACATAGATATTACAGCTTTCAACATGACAAATGAAGCCGTAGTACTTGTACAATTTAACCCTGTTTCAAAACATGCTAACTTGAACATAAAGTAATTAAGGATAAAGAATAAATATATGACGAACATAATTAGTATCATTCCTTTGTTTCAAACAGGTCTCTGAACGTTGAGTTAATGCCAAAATTTTCTTCTAACAATATAAGTTAGACACATTGATTCACAAAAAAAAACTTTACAACACAGAAGTTGGACCCTGAAGTCTCAACGCATAACTTAAAATGGTTTGGTTTACCTGCAAACTTCCAACAAACTCGCAGGAATACATTGTCTTTTTCAATGTGACATTAACGAGATGTTTTGTTTAAAACATCCAAAGGTGATGTTTGCGAATCAAAATGGATTCACAATATCATTATACAAGTCAACTCGTGTGGATAAGAAACCTCATCGATGTCATGTTTGTGAAAAAACATTTCGCAAAGGAGGTGATTTAAAAAGACATATGCTGACACACACTAAAGAAAAACCTCATCTATGTCATGTTTGTGAAAAACGCTTCACCGAAAGCGGAACTTTAAAAAAGCACATGTTGACACACACCAAAGAAAAACCTCATCGATGTAATGTTTGTGAAAAGAGATTCAGCCGAAGTGCGAATTTGAAAACACATATGTTGACACACACTAAAGAGAAACCTCATCGATGTGACGTTTGCGAAAAGAGATTCAGTCAATGTGGAAGTTTGAAAAGACATATGATGACTCACACCAATCGGAAACCCCATCGATGTCATGTTTGTGAAAAATCTTTTGCCCTCAATAGCACATTGAAAAGACACATGTTAACTCACACTATCGAAAGACTTTATCGATGTCGTGTTTGTGATAAACGCTTCACCGAAAGTGGAGATTTAAACAAGCACATGTTGACGCACACAAAAGAGAAACCTCATCGATGTGAAGTTTGTGAAAAGAGATTCAGTCGAAATGGGGATAGGAAAACACACATGTTGACGCACACCAATGACAAACCATATTCATGTGATATCTGTGAGAAAAGATTTGCCCTGCGGCATGTTTTAAAAACACACATGTTGACACACACCAAAGAGAAACCCCATCGATGTGACGTTTGTGGAAAAAGATATCGTCAAGGTGGATATTTAAAAATGCATATGATGACACACACCAATGAGAAACTTCACCATTGTAACGTTTGTGAAAAAAGGTTTTACGCCGCTGGAACACTGAAAGTACACATGTTAACGCACAATAAAGAGAAACCACACTGTTGTGATGTTTGTGAAAAAAGCTTTGCCCGAAGTGGAAGTTTAAAAAGACACATGTTGACTCACACTAAGGAGAAACCACATCGATGTGATGTTTGTGAGAAATGTTTTGCTATTCGGAGTCATTTGAAAACACACCTAATGTCACACATCGATGAGAAACCACATCCATGCGATATTTGTGAGAAAAGTTTTTCCCTACAGCGTTATTTGAAAACACATATGAAAATACACACCGATCAGAAAATCCATCAATGTGACATTTGTGAAACAAGTTTTGCCCTACAAAGTTATTTGAAAAAACACATGAAAATACACACCGATTAGAAAATCCATCGATGTGACGTTTGTAAAACAAGTTTTGCCCTACAATGTTATTTGAAAAGACACATGATGATACACACCGATCAGAAACCCCATCGATGTGATGTTTGTGAAAAACGCTTTAGACAAGGTAGTCATTTGAAAACGCACATGTTGATTCACACCAATAAGAATCATTAACGATGTACTGTTTGTGGAAGTAGCTTTGACCAAGACGGAACTTCAAAACATCGGCGAGCATTTCAAAATACACATGTTGGCTCACATTAAGGAAAAAACTCATGTGTGTTATGTGTGTAATAAATGCCTTGCCAAAACTGACATTTGATAACTACATATTGCCTCACAGCAAAGAAAAATTATATCGATTATTCAGTCGATGTCGACAGTTTAAACAACACATGTTGATTTATGCTAAAGAGCCATCCTATTGATGTAATGTTTGTAAATAAAATTCGAAAAACAAACAAACGTGCAAAAACCTAAGTTTTTGGGGGGTCTGTAATCCAAATGAAGACATCCGATATACTTTGGTAAAACACAAGTTGTTATGTATTGGCGTTACAAATTAATGAGGTAATGTTGTGTGTATTACATCATTAATAGGGCAAGTTTTTGTTGCACTAAAATCGTGAGAAAGTTGCACTTAATTTTAACAAAAGTTGCATGTATGCACAAGTTTTTAAAAAAATACCAACAGTCAATCAACACTGCGCTATAAAAACAAGTGTCCTAACTGGCAACTAGCACTCTAGCCTCATTCAATCAGTCTCGGGAGCATTATTGGGCAACAATCTCTCTTCAGTCTTCACTCACGCACGAGAAATAAAAAGGTGAACGGGGAGAGTAACAGGTCCCATAGTATACTATCACTGCGCCCCTAAAAGCTGAATGGTACATTTTAATTAGGCTAAGATTCAGAGTTCAAAATACTACTTGACGTGAAGATGACTAGCGGGTCGCAGGTTGGATATCCCTGCCTTAGACTTGTCACCTTAACAGATATCAAGGATTATCGCTTCTTACTTGCAAAATAACGAATCCACTTTTATAAACACACAGTTTATCAAACTAACGTATCTCAACAAAGGTTTACCTTGAAAGGCAAGACACAACCTGTTTCCGTTTGTACGGGCTTGGCCAAAAGCCAAGTCATACTTCCACTTCTAACTTCGTTCCGGCACTGTCGTGCTTGGCTGAGGTTGTTGAACTTCTAGCTTGCAAACTGACTGTTGCGTCATTGATAACATTGAGATGCAGCTAATTCATCGCATAGCTCTTTGTCATGCAAATCAAAGAGAATAGAACCATACTAGAAATAGTTTATAGGATGCTTTTTAAATCACTCCTTTGCAGTTTGCGCAATACTTGATAAAAGTTGCACGAAAAATAGAAAAAAGTTGCAACATAAAATTCCTACAAACAGCTTAAAACATCATACTACTCAAATTCTGAGTATTTAGCAAGCTGTCGGAAGCTGTAAAAAAAAGTTGCAAAAACTTGTCCTAGTCAGTATGGTTAAATCAGTAATTTGCAGCAAAACTAATTTAGAAATGTTGAAATTTAACACTTAAATATGTAATAATGTGACACATCATTACTTGAAAAGCAGTAAAATTGTTTGAATACAGCAGTTGACTATCTGGGTCACTAAATTTATGAAATATGAAATAGAAATATTTGTTAATTAACTTCCCAAATTTTGTACAAATCAGTAAAGCAGAACAATAGGCTTTGTGATAAGAAAAAATTGTCATTAAATCATAACACTTTCATGTAAAATACTTTCAAAATACTATTTAAATGTAATTATGGTTAAATCAGTAATGCAGCAAAACTAATTCCGAAATATTGAAATGTAATACTGTAGCGGTTGTCATGCGAAAGCATTAGATTTAAAATCATAAACTTCTAAAATAACCCAAGTCATTTAAACGTTTAGCGTATTTTTGTGTCCCAAATTTGATAGCTGTTCGTGTTTGTGCGTTGGGGATTAGGCCGTCGCAATTTCCCTTTGTTACGGAGTCAGGAAGCTTGTGTTTCCAGCCGTGCGCCTGCAAAAGTGATTTAGTGTTTCCTGCTGAATTTCGTACCACGTGTTTTGAGCTATATAAGGTTTTGCGTTTCGTTCAATAAAACACTCTAAACTCCGGAGTCAAAACACTCTACACACTTTGTACTTTGTAGTCTACACTCCGCACTCTACGCTCTGGAGACAGAACTGGAAACACACTAGACTGGGAACATGCTGGCCTTCAGTCCACTGTCGCGACGGGCCATGATGTCAACACATTAACGGCTGACCCCCAAAATACCTTAACATGTAATAATCTAACATCATTACTTGAAAAGCAGAACAATGTTACACAAAACTCCTTAGAAAAGGTATTGCATCTTTTTTACCTGTTAGCTTCTGACGACACATTTTCAATTAAAATCAAGGACCTTTTAATGATTTTTGTTTTCTTATTACCAACGTAGTAAGTAGGTATCAACCCAAATGATTTATGTCAAAACAGTTTGGTATAAGCATAATCTATGACTTTTTTAATCCTCAATGCAACTGTTGAAAACAAGACAAACAATATTGTGTAAAAGTTTGGCTTGAAAATTGGAAGTTTTTCCCATTCCAATCAAAGATTTAATCCCCGCACAATCAAGAACCTCATTCGATTGGAAAACCCTTCTATAAATGTCCAGCGCCGAAGACACTATACAAACTTTTTGATAGCAGTTAGATTTTGCTCTTAGTCCGTCAGATGCCCGTTGTGTTTAAATTTTGTTAAGTTAGATTTTATCGTACACAAGTTGTTCCTTTTTCGTTTGTTCCTGATCGTTTCTAATACAAATTGTAAAACAGCATGTAGGAACACTGCCTTGTATAGCGAAAGAGACATCTGCAAACAAAAAGTTCAGAACCTTACTTAGTTCCTCATAAAGCAGAGTTTAAAATGATTTAAACTGACATGAAAACTGGCTGCAAATCAAAGTACAAATTTTTAGGTGTGGCTGTATTGCGTCAGTGACGAAGAAAAAAATAATGTATTACAACATCACAAATATACTATAGGAAAAACGACAACGCTAAAAACATCCAAATTTTAGTATAAGCATACAGCATAGGTACAAAAATGCAAATTGGCAGTCCTACGTCGTCGACATGTATTGTGACATCATTAACGTGAATGCGTCACTGCATTTCATTGTGCATGACAGGATTTTCTATGCGAGCTAAATGATTGGTTATTTCCTGCGCTTGCAAAATGACACGAGCAACATTGGTTAAACCAAGATTAATCTTCCACCCTAACAATTAAAAACACACAATGCTTTAAAGCAGTTACATAGCCATGAACTGTTTTTGGGGAAATAGTGCATCAGTGGCCTTATAAAACGCTTTAAACAGTGTTTATTTTAAGAAGGTTATTCAATTTTTACTATTTACCACCTTCTTTTCCTGTGATTGTTGTCAGGTGTATTAGTAGGTTCTATACCAATATATAAATAAGAAATGATTTTTTTACGTTTAAATAAACAAATACTAATGAAAATTACTAAAAATACCACAACGTCTTTTGTTTCTATCTGTGTTTTCATTGACTGTTTGAATATTTGTGCTATTTTCTATTATGGTAACTTGTGTCTTTGTACAATGGCTAAAATTTTGCTTCTTTATAAATCGTTTTGCATTTCGTCGTACAAATTAACGCAAAGGGCTTTACATACTTTGTAAAAGTTCCATGTTCGAAACTGAAAATTAGTTTTCAAACGGACGTAAAGCATACACTGACGAATAACATTTTCGAACTATCCAGTAACCCTATGCAACATTTAACTCATCTCTTGCTGTGTACTGTGATGTCAAACTGGTAAATTGCTTCCTGCAACACGAGAACATCCAAACATCGTATGTCGCAGCTGCACAACCGATTCCTGTCTAAATTGCATTGTGCAGACCTATGCGCAACAGCTTGTCATTTTAGCCCAGTTGCTAGTTTCCAAGGCCAAGCTAGTGTGTAGTATGTCAATACGATTTTGTTTGTCTACTATGCTAAAGAAAAACAGCATTAGATATGAGGAAGTTAAAACTATTTTAAGTAAAAAATGTGTCTGCAGTATTAAATGATGCAAGCAACGCGAAAATTTTAGTCTAGTTCGGAGTTTACAGGGTCAAGCTAGTGGTCAATTTGTTAGTACGATTTTGTTTGTTTGCAATGCTAAAGAAAACAGTTTAATGTATTTCATTGCTAAGATAATGTATGTTATGCTACATTAGGTATGAGAAAGTAAAAACCTTTTGACATGACTGTCAATTGATGCAAGCGACGCGAAAATTTATATTGACACTGCATTACCGATGTGTCAAATGAATTTGATCAGCGGTGGGATTCAATTTTTTGTGAGCCGGTTCTGTTACAAAAAAAAAATAATTGACAGTAACCAGTAATGCTAACCGGTTCGCTGTTCTGATACAATTTTGTGAGACGGTTCTATAGAATCGGTGCAAACCGGCTGAATCCTACTAGTGAATTTAATGCTGCAAAACCATTTAGTTATTTCGCCAGCGAAATATGTCCGATCAGTTGTTTTTCCCAGTTTGTGACCAATATAAATGACGCTTGTAACCGGACACGCTGGGAAAGGAAGTTGTTGCACAGCTGACTGCCACATTGTGAAGCCAGTTAATTAGCATATAATTTCGAGAGTTAAACATATAAAATAGTTTTCCGTTTACTGTGTTTTTCCGTTTTAATGCAGTTTTAGGTAAGCGTTGTTGTAACGACTGCTTTACCTAAAGACCAGATTTGATTGTTTCAGCATTACGAATTAGGGGACGTTCTTATTTGTTCAACGTAGCATTCTTGGCAGTAGAACATTTATTGTAGGATTCATGTTTCAGGGGGCATATGTTGACGCCCACTGATGCGAAAGCACATGTATGTGAAATTTGTGAGAAACGATTTCCTCACCGCGGACACTTGGCAACACTCATGTTGATTCACACCAAAGAAAAACCTCACAGATGTGATGTTTGTGAAAAAGAGTTTAGCCACACAGTTGGTTTAAGAAGACATATGTTGATTCACACCAACGAGAAACCTCATCAATGTTATGTGTGTAAAAAAAGATTTAAACGAAGTGGAAATGTGAAGACACACATGTTGACTCACACCGATGAGAAAGCACATCGATGTGATGTGTGCGAAAAAAGATTTAAACGGGGTGGAGATTTGAAAAGACACATGTTGACACACACCAAGGAGAAACCTCATCGATGTGATGTGTGTGAAAAAAGGTTTAAACGGGGTGGAATATTGAAACAACACTTGTTGTTACACACTGATGAGAAAGCACATGAATGTGAAATTTGTAAAAAACGCTTTTGTCAACCTGGACAGTTGAAAACACACGTGTTGATTCACACCACAGAAAAACCTCATCGATGTGATGTTTGTGAAAAAATGTTCCGTACCAGTCATCTTTTGCAAAGTCACATGATGATCCACAATGAGATACGGCATCATTGTGATTTTTGTGAGAAAAGCTATTGCCAAGTTGGAAGTTTAAAAAAGCACATGTTGACACACAACCATGAGAAACCCCATCGATGTATAGTTTGTGAAAAAACATTTAGCATCTGTGGAAAGTTAAAACTACACATGTTGACACACACCAAGGAAAAGGCACATCAATGTTGTATTTGTGAAAAAAGATTTGCACGTAGTGAAACTTTGAAATCACACATGCTGACACACACCAATGAGAAACTTCATCGATGTGATGTTTGTGACAAACGTTTTGGTCAAAAAGGAGGTTTAAAAACACACATGTTTACACACACCAATGAGAAACCCCATCGATGCGATGTTTGTGAAAAAAGATTTAGTCTACAAGAAGGTTTAAAACGGCACATCTTGATTCATACAAAAGAGAAACCCCATCAATGTCAAATTTGTGAAAAAAGATTTGCCCATGGTGGAAATTTGAAAAGTCATATGCTGATCCATACTAATGAGAAACCTCATCGATGTGATAT
Source organism: Phallusia mammillata (assembly GCF_965637545.1). NCBI lineage: Eukaryota > Metazoa > Chordata > Ascidiacea > Phlebobranchia > Ascidiidae > Phallusia > Phallusia mammillata. The sequence goes on along the minus strand of NC_137254.1, from coordinate 2,113,321 downwards.
TTGTGAAAAACGGTTTAACCTGGGTGTACATTTGAAAAAACACATGTTAACACATACAAATGAAAAACCTCATCGATGTGATCTTTGTGAAAAACGATTTGCACGAGGTGAAGTTTTGAAAAGACACATGCTGACTCATACAAATGAAAAAAACCATCAATGTCGTATTTGTGAAAAAAGGTTTGCCCGGGGTGATTATTTAAAAACGCACATTCTGACACACACCAATGTGAAGTTCGTTAATTAATTTTGCGTTTGTATAAAACTTCTTAAAATCTAAATGAATGTTTTGAAAAGTATTAAAATTAACAGTACTCCAATCGCGTTTTCGATGGAGAACGATTACTATAATTCAAACGCAATAATGCACGCTAACGAGAATCCGTACATGTTAAATAAAATATAAAAACATATACATTTGTCACTATCAGAAGCTAAGAAACTGTTTTATTTATCATATCTGTCCCTTCTCAATTTTGTATGAGTACTCGCAGTTTATGTCACATATATTGTTGATGCTGAATATATTTTTCAAACAACATTTACTCCTTGCCAAAGTGTTTTATAACAACATGCGAGTTTTTGTTTCCCGTGATTAAAATTGTTAGAACTGCTGACCAGCCAAGGTTCTTAGAATACTTGATTGCATAGATGCATGTAAAGTGGTTAATAATATTGTAAGCCTTGATTATAAGCTGTACTTTGGGATGTTAGACACTATTCTTTCACAATAGTTGATAGATTGGCTACAATGTGAAACTAACTATGAACAATTGTTGCTGAGGAAATTAGCTTCGCCAGCAGTTCGTATATTAACCTGTAATGTTTACATGCAAATGAAGTTTACACAGAAAATTAAACATAAGCATGTTTGGGACTCGCCACCGAGCCTGTGTTGCTTAGTTGCTGTGTGCCAGACCAAGGTAGGCTGTTGTCGTCGGTTCGAATCCCACCACAGGCTAGATTTTTCTACCCCATGTATGGCAATGCTTGGAAACCAGCTGATTCGGTGCAACGCCTTCAGTGGGTCTGGCGTGCTGTAGTTTTCCTGTACCATGCAACACATTGATTTCATTGGTACAAGCAGACAACTTTGCAAGAAGAGGAAAATATTGACAATTCTTTACTTACATGGCTGTCAAGTAGTACATAGGCAAAGAACATATGGGATAGAATTGCGCTCACGGTGTAAAAGTGCCTACATAGCCAGTACCCTCTATACGTATCGGTGCCTATAGTTGTTTTTTTTTTTTAAATAAACATTTGGCTTTCGAACTTTATGCCAAAAATTATAAAAAGGCATGTTTCCTATAAGAGCGTTCGATTACCTACGTCCTATGGAAAGAAGCAGAATGGATTTAATGTAAAATTGGAGGCAAAATGTTGAAACTTTATTTTGACGCCTGTCCGTAATTGAATTTTACATGAGACGAATCATATGCTGGCAATCGTTTCACAAGAATACCTGTGAAAACTTATTTTTTAGCATGATATTTTGCAGCCACTCTTGGCAAACTCATGGCCAGTATCCCACTCCACTTAAAGCAATGAAACTAAAATTATAAACTTCTAAGAAATTTTATTTAAAAAAAATGCAAGTTGGTAGACCTACTTCGACAACAGGCGTTGTCACATTATTAACGTGAATACGTCACTGCATGCCGTTGTGGATGACATGGTTTTCAATGCGAGCTTAATGATTGGTTGTTTCCTGCGCCCGCAAAACGAGACCAGTAACATTGGATGTAACAATCTGCTTAGGATTAAGACACGCAATGTTCATACGCAGTCGCATGGTCCTGAACAGGTTTCTGGAAAAGAACACATAAGTGGTCCAAGGAAACGCTTGTGTCCACTCTTTTATTCAGCGGGTACTATAGTTACCTCCTTGAGTAAATTTATTTTAACATATCTTCGGTAATAAATAAGGCTGACAACAAGACATGTGCAACTTACTTTTTGCTGTAATTATTGTTATGTATAGTACGTTTTAAATGTTTTGACAACCGGTTCTATCACAAAAGTCAAAGTTTTCAGCTCGTTCGGTGACAAAAAGTCCGGTGACAGTAACCAGTAATGGTAAACGGTTCGCTGATCTCATAAAATTTCGCGAGACAGTTCTGCAGAACCGGTGCGAACCGGCTGGATCCCACCACTGGTTTATACTAGTAATGATGTTTTTTACATTTCAAGAAAAACATACTTGTTATTTCTGTCTCTGCTTACATTGAATGTTTGATTATCCGTTTCCGATTGTGGCAAAGTGTATCTCCTGCGTCGCAAAATTGTTTAAAAAATCGTTTCGTGATTCGTCAGTGCAAATTCACGCAACAGACTTCACAAACTTTGTAAACAATCTGACCAATAACAGTTGCAATGAAAAAAAGAGTCGTGCAAATTTCCAAATTATCCAGAAACGTTATGCAGCGTTTAACTCATCTCTTGCTGTGTGCTCTAATGTCTAACTTGTAAATTGCTTCCTGTAACACAGAAATGTGCAACCATGTGAGCTGCATAACGGATTCCGGTCGAAACTCCATCGTGCTTACGCATAAACTGGTCATTTTTGCCCAGTTGGGAGTTTACAAGACCAAGCTAGTGTGCAGTGTGTTAGTAAGATTTTGTTTGTCTACAAAAGAAAATAGTTTAATAACCAGTGCTAAAATTGTCCTATGGTTTGTTATGCTGCATTAGATATGAGAAAGTTAAAACATTTTTAGGCAAAAAACGTGACTGCAGTTGTCAAATCAAAAGCAAGCGACACGAAAATTAATATTGCACATGGATAGATTTTCCACAACGATTTGGGCGTAAAAGTTAGAAAAAAACATTAAAAAGATTAACCTATTCTCGAAGTCGGTTAGCTCTAAAAAAATATGCGCTGGATGTCGATGTTTTTAGTGTCGTGTTTTAATTGTTGGTAAGATCATACTTCGCAGCGAACCATGGCCCAACACAAAATGGCAGGTTTCAAAGTATTTGATGTCACAAATATACTTTTAAATCATGAATTCATGCTTAGATCAGTATGTGCTTCATATGTGAATTTGTAAACATTTTGCTTCGTGAGAAAATTGCTGTTGAATGCAATTACACAGGTTGTATCAAGTAATAAGATCTTTATAAAAGATTCCAAAAATTGTGGCTAAAATCCGCGACTTATTTTCAAACTGATCTACGACTCAATGATGAACACGACATGGCAAATAAGAGACTCCATCGATTTAATGTTTGTGAAAAACGTTTCCCCCAAACAGGAAGTTTAAAGAGACACATGCTGGTGCACACTAATAAAAAGTCTCATCGATGTAATGTTTGTGTAAAAAGATTTATTTGAGTTGGAGATTTGAAAAAAAACACATGGTGACACACACCAATGAAAAACCTCATCAATATGATGTTTGTGAAAAAAGGTTTGTACTAAGTGGAAATTTGAAAAGAGTCTGTGAAAAGAGATTTAGTCAAAATGGAAATTTAAAAGCACACATGTTAACACCACAACAGAGAAACTCTATCGATGTCATGTTTGTGAAATAAGGGTTGTCGAGATTGGAATATAAAAAGACCATATGTTCAATCACACCAAAGAGTAGTCTTATCATTATGGTGTTTCTGGGAAAAAATGCCCTAAGAGAAAATATAAACATGTTAATTGAAACCAATAGGAAATCCCATCAATATTGTTTTTGAAGACTCATATCCACACAGCAAAGAGAACCCATAGATGTGATGTGTATGGAAAAAGTTTTACCCCAGATTTGAACATTAAAAAAAACGCATGTTTACTCACACTAAAGAGAGAACCCACCCTTGTGGTGTTTGTGAAAAGAACCTTTCCCACGGTAGAAGTGTAAAGATTCACTTGCTAAAACACATGAAAAAAAAAGCCATTGATGTGTTGTTAATTTAATTGCCCTTTTATCAGAAAAGGTTCTATCAGTTCCATAGTGTGAAACAACAGTGAAATGCATCTGGCAAAAAAGTTACTTGTCCGTAGTGAACATAAACCAAAAAATGTAAAAATATTAGTGGACCTAAAACCAAAAAACGGTGCATACTTGATCAACAGTTTTCAAACATCAAAATATAAAGTACACTCACAAGAATTTTGTAAAGCATCACAATTAATTGATCAACAAGTTGTTAAAATACAATAACTGTGCTTCGTTTTTACAACCTACAAGTTTGGCTGCCTAATAATTTCTCATTTGGCATTCATTTTAATATTATGACTATCTCCGTCACTTTGAAATTATGCTAAAGATTAATACAGAGCTTTCATTTTGTTCAACCCATCAATCGCAAGTAAAATGCCATTATGTGGTGGGTATTGAAGATACCAAAGAACTTAAAAGCATAACATTCAAAATATACTGCACAGTATTATTAGGTTTTGCCAAGGTGTTAGCGAGAGAAACCAACTTTCACAAGCGAGGTTTCCTGGAGTCGTGGAACACACATACTCACACCAACATGAACGTTAAAACGGACGATCTAATGCCGATTACTTATCGGTCGCCTTGCACCATTAAGCTATTAAGCTGATTTTGAAAGAGTCGCGTCAAAACTTGCACAATTTACAAGGCGCAGCTGTACAACTATATTTTCTAAAATATTTCATGTATGCGCAACAACTGGTCATAAAGTTGTTGGGTTAAAAAAAATGTTGTATAGCTGACTGCCACATTAGTCAGTTGATGCTAGTTAGCTTATAACTTTGGTCGATAATTTGGCTTTGTAGATATAACGAAGTATAATTTGGCTGGGTCGAAACTTACATGAAAGCATAATATAACGAAGTGCTTCGGGGGCATACGCTTACCGCACGAAACAATTGATCTGTCAGTCAGCGCTGTACGTAAGAAAAAGTTTTGCTCACATATTGCTCACGTAATGGGTCAATTGGTCAAGATGCACGCTTCGGTGCGAACAGTCAGAGCCCCAGGGATTACAGCTTTAACGACAGCGAATCCTTAAGCATCTGGAGATAAAACGAGTCTCAATAAAGCACCTCTGAGCTAGACCGTTTGATTTCGGCGAAAAATAAAGTTTTATCTGTGCAGTATGTTATTGAGTGATACATTTTGTGCAGTAAAATTAAAGCTTAGTGCGTAAATAAGACTTAACCAACACAGGAAACATTTGTCCTGTCAGCCTGCGCTGTATGTAAGAATTGTTCATGTCTAACTAATCGTGATAACAACCACGCACTGACGTCACTTTTCCAGTGGTCAAGTAACACGCATCGATGCACACCGTCAGAGCCCCCAGGCATTGCAGGTTATCTCGTGCTGGCGCAACTCGTGAGTCTTAGCTGAAACATATTGACTTTTATTTTTAGGCGGGAACAATGTTAATCTGTGCAGTGAGGTACTAATTGATATATTTCGCGCAGTAACACAAATTGTTGTACCCTCAAAAAATGTGTTGCTTGTTTAGAGAAAAATAAAAACCGTAAAAGACACAGGTTGTGACCACTTGCTACAAAGCTTGTTTTGCGTTTAATCCTGAAATGCTATGCAGCAATTAACAAAAGCGTTTTTTTGAAATTACTGTTATTTCTAGTAGTGCACTACAACAGCGTTATGACATACGTAAAAGTAACAAAATAATTTGCGTGTAACTTCATTGTTTACAAAGCAACAATAGTTGGTTTGTTTTCTGTGTAGCGTGGCAGGTGAGGAGTTTTTTGTTGCTGACTTTAAACATTGCATTCATGTAGAAACTGACGCTGTTTCAAGGCGCAGAATCAGGTCAATAATTGTGTTAACATCAGTTCCAAGTCAAAGCTGACATAAATGCGAGATCTAATTAAAAACCTCAGAGGTAAGACTTAACTAACGCAGGAAACATTTACTCTGTCAGACAGCGCTGTATAAGCATTTTTTCTTATATGGTTTGTGTCTGTGTAACCGTGACAAAAAACACGCACTGACGTCACTTCTCATATGGTCAAGTTACACGCATCGATGCACACAGTCAGTGCCCCGGGCAATACAGGCTTTGTGCTATTACGAGTGAGTCTTAGCTGAAAACTATTGGCATATTTTCAGGCAAGAAGCAGCAAGTTTTGTCTCTACAGAACAGTATTTAATAATATTATCTCAGCAACAACAAACAGGCTTTGTACGTTTTGTGCGGAGAGCAGTATCCTGACTTGGTTCTCGGTGATTTGAAACGAGTCATAACGTACAAAATTCAGAGGGCGCAGGTGTACAACTAATTAGTTTCCAAAGTTTTTTATGTATGCGCGATAACATATGATGAATTTTCAGTAGCGTGGTAAAGTTGGTGCGTTACTCAGAAACTTGAGCGAGCAACTTAACTGCACCAAGATAAATGACGCTTGTAATCAGACACGCCCGAAAAGGAAATTGTTGCACATTGCGAGGCCAGTTGATGCCGGTTAGCTTAGAACTTCAGTCGAAAATTTCGCTTTGCTGTGTTTGCCGCATAACATCTTGTGCTACGTTTAATAACAGTCATAATTTGCAAAGAATAATGTGTTATCTGTGTAAATCTTTCTGTTTAGCTCAATTAAGGTTGAAATATTTTGAATATAAAACCGTTTTAGCTGCGCAACGTTGATACGTTATGGGGCACAAAAAATTGGAGAGCACAATTGGTGGATCATGATTAAACGCGCTGCAGCTACACCGTATTGTAAAACGTTATGTGGCAGGAGCTCACCAGAAAGTGAGTTTGGCGCACTGTGAGTATAACACGACTGGGGGGAACGTGTTTGGCACTTGTTGTGTGCAATGTAAGTTTGTTGTAATAAATGGATATCTAAGGTAATACGAAGCAGCAACAATTTGGCGGACCATTTTTTTAACATTGCTAAACCAACGATGAATGCTACAGCATCGTGTTGCAATTGCCAACCCAATTACTGATTTTGACAAACGTTTCATTCTCTGGGAATGTTGGGCTTTCAGTTCTTGTGGTTGCAACCATAAATGACGTCACATGAAAGGACGTCATATTTTACGTCCGTCACCTTTTGTTTTTGCAAAACTTGGCGCCTATGGCTAGGACTTCGGGACTAAAGATCGGTATCGTCCCGGCTAAACCCTATTCAGCTGTTGTTTTAGTTCAATGATACAGTCGCGAACGGCGTGTTGGGTTAAACGCATACTTGAATATGTGAAAGCTTATTTAAAAAGTTTAAAAAAACTTCTGAAACTGAAACAAGCAATCTCATTTTCGTGTGGTAGCGAGAACCCTTCAGTTTACCCCACTGCTTAAGGTTAAGATGTATGCCGCTAAAATAGGCCACAAATTGACGCTGCTTCGTGCATCAAGCCGTTTGCCACCAGACTTTGTTCTCGCTGAAACAGAGATTTGACGTTTTTTTGTTGTCTGTATCATAACGACAGACGTTACACATATTGGGCGGCGGACGTTACCTACAATGTTTGTTTACAGGAGTTGTTTTGTTGACGTTTTTTCTCTGAAAAAAGGTTGTTTTGTTGGCGTTTTTTTCTCTATCGTAAAACTGCACTGGGCGAGAGGGTTTTTCGTGATGGTCCACTTTCTGATCAAACATTAAAAAATAAACGTAGACATTATATGTAGTAAACGAAACGATAAACGACCTTAACCGCGTCAAATCAATGGGCTATTATCTGCAATACCTCCGCACTTCAAAAGGTTTCTCTACAAGACTACATGTACATGTTGAGACAGTACGATAAAGAGTTTTGACGGAACTACTACCCCTTTTTTGTCAATTTTGGATATATTCCCATCATATTAATACTATGAATTAATTACATAAACACCTCTGTGGCCGTAAAACCATCCATGCTAGTAGATGAGATGTTGTATAGACTGTATTCTATACTATAGAGCAGGGCTTCCCAAACTGGGGTTCGCACAAACTTGAGGGGTCGCATAGAGCTGTACCAATTTGTGCAAAAAGTACTCAATACACTGGCGCAGAGTACGGGGTGTGATGGTGCCGCACACCCCCGGCCTTTATCTTTGTATAACGTCAAAATCGCATCTTTGTTCAAGTTACGTCGGATTTAAAACGTTTTCAGCCAAGCGCAAACGCGCTTGTAGTGACGCCATTGATCGAACGGACGTCGGTTGAAACGCAACAATTGCAATTGTTTTGAAATACACAGACATTTTAATGCAGCATAAACATGATATATAGAGTTACAAACGTTTAAGCATTCTTTGGCGCAATAACTTTCTCTACTAAAAAATAGGCAATAAATTTACGAGTTCTAAGCAGTGTTTAATATCCGTTTGCAAAGCACTGCAACGGCCTAAACTTGGTCCAAGGTGAGCTCATTTTATGCGTCAACAATACACGATTTGAAACTTGAATTGCTATTACTTTATTTTCCGCCCGAACAAATTACTTAAAACCTAAATCGTTGTGAAACTTGCCGACCCGGTAAATCGTCCTTTGCGAACGTGCGTATGTTCTCGACGCACAGCAAACGTTCAAACCACACGAAGAATATGTGACAAGTGCCCATTTGCAAAACAATCTTTCAGAAACTAAGGCTAAAGCACGTAAACGTGTAAAGTAGTCGACTCCGAGTACCGGTAGGTTGTTTTTAGTTTTCGCTCCAATTAGGCGTTTCAATAAATACAACAAACGTTTTTTCGCACTGTTTATCATATTATCCTTGAAGGGTCGCGAAAAATTTAAAGAGATTAAAAGGGGTCGCGATCAAAAAAGTTTGGGAAGCCCTGCTATAGAGCAAATAGTAAAATAGGACATGGAAATGAGTCAGTTGGCAATATGTAGAAAATCCACTTTACTAGTTTGGAATTTATTCTAAATGTATACGTTGTTGCAGTTATAAACTTACAATTCGTTTGTGTAATTTACCACAACTTTTAAAGTATATATTTTTTTTTAAACAGATCAACAAAACTGATATTCCATTCGGTTTCAGCTCTTAGTACTCGCTTACAAATTAAAACGTATTTGAGGTTTAGTATCTGTGCAAATAAAAAAAACACATGCTGATTCACACAAATCAAAAGCCTCATGGATGTGACGTTTGCGAGAAAACATTTCGGGAAGTTGGAACTTTGAAACAACACATGTTGACTCACACCAAAGAGAAACCTTATTCGTGTGATGTTTGTAAAAAAAGATTTGGCCGAAACGATTATTTGAAACAACACATGTTGATACACACCAATGAGAAACCCCATCGATGTCATATTTGTGAAAAACAATTTCGAGTGAGTCATCACTTGAAAACTCACATGTTGATTCACACAAATGAAAAACCCCATCGATGTCCTGTTTGTGAAAAACGATTTGCCTTAAGCGGTGGTTTAAAAGCACACATGTTGACACATACCAATGAGAAACCACACCAATGTGTTGTTTGTAAAAAAAGGTTTCGTCGCGGTGAACATTTAAAAATACATATGTTGACACACACCAAAGAGAAACCCCATCAATGTGATATCTGTGAAAAAAGATTTCGTCGCAGTGGAGATTTGAAGTCACACATGTTGACCCATACTAAAGAAAAGTTGCATCAATGTGATGTTTGTGCAAAACGATTTACCCGACGTGGATTGTTTAAAAAACCCATTTTGACCCACTCTGGTGAAAAGTCCCATCGATGTGATGTTTGTGAAAAAAAGTTTTGGTCTGGAGCAGATTTGAAACAACATATGTTGGCGCACATCAATGAGAAACCCCATCAATGTCATCTTTGTGAAAAAAGATTTGCCCGTGGTGGACATTTGAAAACACACATAATGACGACACACACTGATGAAAAACCACATCGATGTGATGTTTGTGAAAAAAGATTTCACCGAAGTGGTAGTTTAAAAACGCACATTTTAACACACCAAAGAAAAACCTCATCGATGTGATGTTTGTGAAAAAAGATTCATCCTTGGTAGCAATTTAAAAAGACACATGTTGAAGCACACCAACGAAAAACAACATCAATGTCAAATTTGTGAAAAACGTTTTTCCCTTGGTGGAAACTTGAAAAAACACTTGTTGACACACACCAATGAAAAACCTTATCATTGTGATATTTGTGAAAAGAGATTTGGCCACAGTGGAAGTTTGAAAAGACACATGTTATCTCATACAAAACAAAAACCTCATCGGTGTGATGTTTGTGAAAAATGTTTTGCTCAAAGTGGAGACTTGAAAGCACACATGCTGATTCACACCGATGAAAAGAAACATCAGTGTTACATTTGTGACAAAAAGTTTCTCCGTGGTGAAAATTTGAAATCGCACGTGATGACACACACCGATAAGAAACCATATCGATGTGATGTTTGTGAAAAAAGATTTGCCAAAAGTGCTGATTTTCAAAGACACATGTTCACTCACACTAAAGAAAAGCCCAATCGATGTGATGTTTGTGGAAAAAGTTTTGTCCGAGGTGACCAATTGAAAGCACACATGTTGACACATGCCAATCAGAAAGCGAAGTCATAAGAATTTTGTTTGCTTTTTTAGGACATTGCTCAAAATCAAAAAGCTAAAACATATCATAACTTTAGAAACAATTTTTGTTCGCTAATTTAAGGCAGATTTTTGCTGTAACTGTATTCTTTCTTTTAGAGGCGAAATTAGGAGTATATTCGTTTCACTATTTTGTGTACCACAAAGAAAATGTTTGTATCGGTATACATGTGATAAATCCTAACACTTATTCTGGAAATTAAATGGAGGATTGTTGTTATAACTTAATTTAAACAAACGGCAATTTACAAAGCTGAACAAATTATTTCCAAATAAAATATACCTTGGACTAGCCTAGTTGTTCCGAAACTTTGTCATAATATTTGTTCCAAGCTGTACATATTGTGTGTGGATTGTATATAATGTATATCTCAGCTAAGGAAAGTTGAACTAACAATTAAAAGTACTTTTTGCCATAATATTTTTACCACAAAATGTACAAATGATTTTATCTGATTTTCTTACCTCGAGTAGGAAAAACACGCAAACGAATTTTAACCGAAATTACATGAAAAACCAGGGGCTGAAAAAGTGGTATCGAGTTATTGCAACTGTTGAACAAAAGGTAGTAACGCTTTTGTACCTCTAGGACAAAAGACCCACCCGTGTGGTGTTTGTGAAAAGAACCTTGCCAACGGTAGAAGTTCACTTGCTAAAACAGATGAAAAATATACCATTAATGTGTTGTCAAGAAATCAGTCGTACTTAGGGGATTTCAACAGACATGTGATGAAAGACTAACTTAATCAGTATGATTTTTTGTAAAAAAGGTTTCCTAGCAAATTTTTATATTGCAGTATATTCTTTTCTAATTTGCCCTAGCTTGATTTTGTAAAAAGATAATTTAGTACATGCAAAATTACGTTTACAAAAACAGGCAAAATTTTATCAGATTTGTAACATTACTTCATGTACGAATGAGTGAAGAGCATTTTAATACATGGTACAAAAAAAGCCAATCTATGTGATTTAAAAAAGGGTATAGGAAAATTGGAAAGTTAAAACAATGATACAAACAAGTTGTCCTTATGTTTAAGTTTCCAAAGACTTAATCAGACAAACCCACACAAAGTATCACTACACAAGTGTAAGCTGTGCAAAAACCAGAAATGCTTTGATTAATAGTATAAAATATAAGTATTTAGTTTCCTTTTTTCGAAAAAGATTCTATCAGTTACATAGTTACATAGTGTGGAACAAAAGTGAAAAGCATCTGACAAAACGTTACTTGTCCATAGTGAACATGAACCAAAAAATGTAAAAAATTAAAAAGCCGTGCATACTTTATTAACAATTTTTAAATAAAAAACAAACAAAAACAAAATACACTCACACGAATTTGTGTATTGCATCACAAGTAATTGATCAGCAAGTTGTTAAAATGCAATAACTGTGCTATCGTTTTTGCAACATGGCTGCCTAATAATTTCCCATCTGGCATTCATTTTAATATTATGATTGTCTCCGTGATTTTAAAATTATACAATCATAAATATAAAGCTTCCATTATTTTCAACCTATGAGTCGCAAGTAAAATACCAATATGTGGTGGGTATTAAAGATACCTAAGAACTTGAAAACATAACATCCAAAATATACTGCATATTCTTAAAAAAGAGCATGAATTTGAATCACATTGGTTTTTGAAGGAAGAAAAATTGTTAAGTTTTGCCAAGGTGTTAGCGAATATACCGACGTTGACAAGCGAGGTTTCATGGGGTCGTGGAACATACATACTTACACCAACACGATAAACGTTAAAACGGACGTTCTAATACCGATTACTTATCTGTCGCTTTGGCACCATTGGGCTAAGTGTTATCACTCGACCATTCATGCGCACTGCGTTTTTTATCACCGTCCTTTTTTGTGTGTGTTTCGCTGCCCTTTTCGCTTCATAATAACTTGTGTTTGCAATTTATGTCATTACCCCGACGAAGGTGTCTCGTATGGGACATCGAAACGTTGGCATACTTTAACAAAGACTGCTGGAAGAGCTATAATTTTGTTGATACAATATGCCTGGCAGCAACAATTTGTTCAGGATAGTTTACGTTTAATGCAGAAGCATGCGGAAACAGTATGCAGCATTTAACTGGTTTTCTGATTTTGTAAGAGTCAAAATTAGAGGGCACAGCTGTACAACTAATTATTTTCTAAAATAGTTCATGTATGCGCAACAACTGATCATGGTAGCGAAGTTGAGGGGTTTTCTGTAGAGCAGTAAAGTTTGTGAGTTATTGGTTTCGTTTGTTCAAGAAACTTGACAACTGGGCGGGCAACTGAACTGCAACAAGTGACGCTTGTAATCAGTCAACAAGTTGACGCTAGTTAGCTCATAACTTCATTCGAGAACTTGGTTTTATTTGAAACGCATTTACTAATTGTTTTCGCTGGTTACAGCATCTTGTGCAAGTTTTAATAACGATTATAACTTGCGAAGAAATCTGGTTATTCCTGTAAATCTGGCTGTTGGTTATTCCTGTAAATCTGGCTGACAAATTCAAACCTAAATATTTATGTGTGTTATTTTTCCCTGCTGAGTATACAGCATGTGCGAGAGAATCGACCACCTTTTTTATTTGGTAGTAACACCCGAACTTTTAATCCGCCTATGGTACTTTGCATTCAAGTAACTGGGTCATATATCTATTTTTTGTATCTTTCGCTTCTAAAAGCACGACTTTCCATACACTGGATGTTCGCACGGACAATAGCATTTCAATATTCTGTAATTTATGCGTTTAGAGTTTGCAAGCGATTTTTAAAGGTAATGTATTTTTTAGTGGACGCGATGACTAGCAAGTTTTATAAATCATGCATTTTGATCTATTGCTGAGAATCAAACAATCATCTGCTACAATGCAGCAGCTACATCATCTATTCGTGCAAGTCGGAAACACAGCAGGCGAGTCTATTTTAACAGATTATGTGACGTAACAACAACTAATTTACGCGTAAACAGTGTTATTGGAAGCCTGACTGTGATATTGAAATGGTTTATTTGCTCTACAATGTGGCATGAAGAGGTGTTTAATTGCAGCTAATAGATTTTAATTAGCAACATATCAGATGGAAAACTTAGATTTTAGAACATTTAAATTTTGCAACGGCATATCGCATCTTAAAGTCGCGTACCTAGTTAACGCCCGATTGTTTGGACAACAGCCGAATGAACGGTTGGTTTGTCATGCGTTTGAAAGTAGCGAGCCTTCGTCGATTTCGCCCTTTCTCTTGCTGCTATGCACCAGTGGTCAGTCAATTTTATTCCGTTGTTGTTAGTTGATCGCCCAGCTTAGAATCAATGAACAAAACAAATCAATACTAAATGTCTGCTGCATCCGAGAGTAGAGGTTATGAAGAACACGAAGGCGAAGGTTTTATCCCTACAGCATTATCACATTTTTAGTAGGGAAAAACAATATTACGAGCGCACTGTGTAATTGGTAGAACAATGTAAATTAGTTTGTAATACATTGATGTAGAAACCTACGCTCCTCTCACCTCTATATTAGCTTAATAATTGCGTTAACATCAGTTCAAGTAAAAGCTTATGTATGGGCGGGCTATTATAAAAGGCCTCGGGGGTAATGCTAAACACAAGCAGAAACGTTTGCTCTGTCAGCCAGCGCTGTATGTAAGCATTTTTTCTCAAATGGCTCGTGTCTAACTAACCATGACGACTACTACGCACTGTCGTCACTTTACCAATAGTCAACTTACAGGCATCAGTGCAATCAGTCTGGGCCGAAGCCATTTAAAGCAGTGTGCTAGAGACCGATTGACTTAGGTTTAGGCGAGATACAAAGTTTTATCTGCGCAGTACAGTATTTGATGATACTTTTAACAACGACAAACAGGATATTTTGCGATTTAAGCAGAAACACCATGCATCATTTAATGTGTTTTTATTTTGAAAGAGTCTTATCAAAACACACAAAATTTAATTTAGGCTAATAATTTTGTCTAAAATATATCATATAAGCGCAACAACTGTTTATGGTAGTGTAGTTGATAGATTTTTAGTAGCGCAGTAAAGTTGGTAAGTTATTGATTTTGTTTTAACTGCACCAAGATAAATGACGCTTGTTGTGCAGCAGACTGCATCATTGTGAAGCCAGTTGAGGCTAGTTGGCTTAAATTAAGTCCAGAATTTGGCTTTGCAGATATTGGAAACACATGAAATAACTGTTTTCGCTGCTTACAACATCTTGTGCAAGTTTCAACAACCGTTATACAGGGAAAAAATCTGGTTATCTCTGTAAATCTATCTGTTTAGATAAATTCAGATTTAAATGTGGTTGTGTGTTATATGCACCGGTGTCAGTGAAGCAGCTTCGTAGCTTGCTCAAAAAACTTCTGCAGCGTCCTATAGTTTAAGTTGTAAACAAAAAGGCGAAAGCATATCTGCTAATTGAAAAAAAACTAATGTGACAACAAAAATATATTTGGAAAGAACATTGTTTGCATGTAATAATTATTGATTTAATTGCTGTACAGTGTAGCAGGTTAGATACTTCATTGCGATAAGCGGTACATTTGTCTGTATTGCATTTATGTGGAAACTGATGCTTTGAATCGGCAACTTGAGTTCTGGTTAAAGCTAAAGACTTAACTAACGCAACTTAAGTATTTGACCAGTCGCATTTGCAAACAATTTGACAAGACTTAAACAGCCAGTCAGCGCTGTATTGACAAAAACAATGCACTGTCGTCACTTCACCAATGGTCAAGTTACACGCATCAGTGCACTCAGTTGTAACGAATGCACCTTGTTTGGAGAGCAATGCAGGCTAAACATTAAATCATTACACTATAGTATTCTTGTTTGCAGAACATAGGATAGTAACATGTTGACTGAAATTAAAAAGAAACCTCATCGATGTGATGTTTGCAAAAAAATATTTGCTCAAAATGGAAATTTGAAAAGACACATGTTGATACACACCAATGAGAAACCTCATCGATGTGATGTTTGCGAAAAAAGTTTTGCTCAAAAGGGAGATTTAAAAAAACACAAGTTGATTCATACCAATGAGAAACCTCATCAATGTGTTGTTTGTGAAAAAAGATTTCGCGTAAGTGGAGGGTTAATAACACACATGTTGATACACAGTAAGGAGAAACCCCTTCAATGTGGTGTTTGTGAAAAACGTTTTGCCCAAGGTGGAGATTTCAAAAAACACATGTTGATTCGCACAAATGAGAAACCCCATCAATGTGTTGTTTGTGAGAAACGGTTTCGCCGACATGGACATTTGAAATGCCACATGTTGACACACACCAAGGAGAAACCTCATCGATGTAATGTTTGTGAAAAAAGTTTTGCCGAGAGTGGAAATTTGAAAAGACACATGTTGACACACACCAAGGAGAAACCTCATCGATGTGATGTTTGTGAAAAAAGTTTTACCGGAAGTGGAGATTTGAAAAGGCACATGTTAATACACACCAACGAAAAACCTTACCAATGTGATGTTTGTGAGAAAAGGTTCAGACGGGCTGGACACTTAAAAATCCACGTGTTGACACACCAATGTCAAACCTTATCGATGTGATGTTTGCGAAAAATTGTTTGCCCGAAGTGGAGATTTAAAAAAGCACTTGATGATTTACACAAAAGAAAAACCATATTGTAACGCAGTCCCCTTAGAAAAGTGGCCAGCTTCTTCGGACAGCGTAACAGGTCACCTCTGCAATCTCCGTAATTACTGCAACGTACGTAACCAGAACACCGACAGACACCATCAAATGAAATGCTTTAATCGGCAAATACAATCAATCTCAGTCACGTAGCAATGCAGTTTTTTAACTGTGAGAAATGGCCCACAGAGGTAACTCAGTGAGTGGCAAAGCTGAAATAACATATCACACATGAATAAGGCATTATGACGTCACAGCACATACGATTCACTCACCAGCAATATGTACTTGCAGTCAACACGACTGTGCAGTTTACAGGCGATCGGATGTCACAACTGTAATATTTACATTCAAAGTTAGATTAAATTCGAACACTTTAAGTTAGAAACATATGCAAGAAAGCTTACCACGACAGCAATGCACAGAATCACAAGATCGCCAATCGAATTTCAGTTAAATATAATCCAATTAATCTTTACAGTTCGCCACTATATTTCACAGCTGCAATAATATATAGACAAGTTAGCTTACACAACTACGACAGCATTACAGCATGAATTCGAATCGCTAACCTTCGACACGGGCAGAAACAGACAAACCCTGACACACAAACTTGGAAATGCTATCAACCACGCTACAGTTCGCGCATGCGCAGGAGTGACGCAACAATCAAACGTTTGTTGTGCAATGCGCAATGAAGCGTATAACATGAGGTTCCATACATAACTTACAAGAGCGCAGAGAAATTCTTACACATATCGATGTAATGTTTGTGAAAAAAGTTTTACCGGAAGTGGAGATTTGAAAAGGCACATGTTGACACACACCAACGAAAAACCTTACCAATGTGATGTTTGTGAAAAAAGATTTAGCTTAGGTGGCAATTTAAAACAACACAACTTGACACACACAAATGAAAAAACCATCGATGTAATATTTGTGAAAAAAGTTTTGCCTCAGGCGGAGCAATAAAATCACACATGTTGACTCACCCCAGAGAAAAACCTCATCAATGTGATGTTTTTGAAAACAGATTTCGCACAAGTGGACATTTGCGAAGACATATGTTCATTCACACAAAAGAAAAATCCTATCGATGTGATGTTTGTGAAAAAAAATTGCCCAAAGTGGAGATTTGAAAAGGCATATGCTGATTCACACAAACGAAAAACCTCACCAATGTGATGTTTGTGAGAAAAGATTTCGCATAGTTGGAACTTTGAATAGACACAAGTTGACACACACTTAGAGAAACCCCTTCAATGTTTGAAGATATAGCTGACAAGATTGTTTAGAAAAAAACATGTTGATTCAACCAATAAAAAACCTTGATGTAATGTTTGTAAAAAGATTTTGTTTTGTGCAAGTTTGAAAAACACAAGTTGACTCAGACTAAAGTTAAATTTAGTTGAAAAGAAATTGTAATTTGATTCAACACATGCCTAATGTTTAAAGAACTTAAATCTTAGATGCATTTAAGTCTAAAACTGCAGGAGTAAAACAGATGTCCTAATACATTATGTCCGAATACGGAGATGTCCGAAATAAACAGATGTCCGAATACGGAAAGTCACACATGTGTAAGGTGTATGAAAAACTGTTTGCTTAAATAGACTTTTGCATGTTTTGAAAACAGTGATTTGCAAATTTCAAACCACAATTCAGGGAAGGACTGTATTTGACCGTTGCTTTCACAAACGGATATGTAAAGCAGCCACTAATAGGACAACAACGGGTAATTAGAATCCAGCAACTATGTCAACTATTTTGTAACAGCTTTTTTGTTCCATTGTTTGTTTTTTGAATATTGTCAGTTTTTGTTGCAACGTGTTAATAATGAGTTTTATTATTTTTATGCTAAATTTTTGGAATTTAAAATGTTTGGTTAAAAAGTTGGACAGTAATTATGCTGGAAGCCCAATTGAAAATAGCTTCTTAATACGTTATTGCCCTATCATTAAATGTATGCTAACAATATTCGAGATGATTGACATTATGTTTGGATCTATGTCGATCTATGTATTAAGATAGGTCGAGCATCCATTCGATTATTCTGCGTTCTACGTTCTGTTCGACATTTTTGTTGTACTGCATTAAACTGATGTCAGTGAATCGCTCTGTGTGGAATCTTTTAGTCTTCATATAAGAAAGAACTTTATTTCATTATTTTTGTCACTGAAAAGTTTTAAGGGTGACACATTCAATAGGCGAATCTACATTATTACCAACACTAGTGTGTTGTGTAACTCAAAAAAAACTTTTGATTGTTCAACTAAAACAAATCTGAAAGTTATCAAATAAAATCAAATAATCCTGTTCTTTCATTAACTCATAACTCGAAATACGCATTTGCGAAACTGTCTTACTTATAAATTGTAAATAATACTTGTATCATAAGCAAGTGAACCTTCAATGCACAAATTCTGTGAATATTTAAATATCCCCCCTCTATGGCCAAACAGCTTGTACAAATGACAAAAATTCAGCTTTGGTCTTATTTTAAATTCTAGGTATACATTTTCCATCCAAAAAGGATTTTTTACTAAAAAGTATTTTTATTCTGTTCCTTAATTTGGTGACATGAAAATTCTAAAGCGAGAAGATTTATGAGAAACAGCTAGTGAAGAATATTTTTGTAAGTTACGAGAGTCCGATTCGAATGAAAATCAGCAGTTTTCTGAAGGCAGATAAATCACTTTCACACAGAGGAACAGTGAGTGAAGATTAAGTTTATTTAGTTTAATACAGGGTTTCAAAATTACTTGTTACATATCCACTAAAAAATTACAAACTTGAGCACGTTATGTTATACCATTTGATGGCTCCCCAAAAGCCCAGATTAATTTTTAGCTTATTGATTGCACAGTATAAAGATCAGTCTTAAGTGTTTATCATGTCATAATGTATATTGTGATGCTTTTGGTTCCTGTTTTGTTCGTGTTGTTCGCACACAAGGGGCGTACAGAAAGTCTGCCGCATATGAGTACTAGGCTGATAATACTCTTTTTAGTGCCATAAAAACTGTTTAGAACAGTTTGAAAATCAGAATGGGGCGTCGAACCGAAACTAAACCCGCGAACCGGTTTAAGCGGTTAATTTCATTAAACCCGAACCGAAACCAAACAGGTAATTACGATTTTCTAAAAATCCGAACCGAAATTGAACCTCGTATTTTGTTTACCGGTGGACCCGAACCAGCAAAAATCGCAGTCTGTTTTAAATTTTATGATTTAAAACAACAACAACAGCGCACTGATGAATACGCGAGATAACACTTAAAGAACGTAAACAGAGCATGTTCAAAATTCGTTTGAAGTTTGAAGGCAAGGTAGAAGAATTAAATGAAACAAATGAAAATTTGAACCGGTTTAAAACCCACAAACCGGTTCGGACCGGATAATTTACCTGAACCGAACCCAACCCCTTAAATACAAAACAAAGTGAACCCGAACCGAACCTGAACCCATATGACAAACGGTTTGACGCCCTGAGCAGGAGAGTTTTATTCACGTCACGGCCGCCAGGACATTTATATCTAACAAACATGTTAACGGCCGCAAAAACTCGTCTGTGTGGCCGTACGGCCGCAGATTGTGCACCCCTGCACTATTGTATAGAACAACACGTCACTGGAGCTAATTTATTATGCCAAAATCGCGCACTTTTGAAACTTAAACTATGCATACGCAATAAACCTTTTTACAACAAAAAACGCAACACGCGGCACATTTTTTAAACCAAAGTGGATAGTGAAAAAACCACACATGATGACACAGGCTAAAGAATAGACAACAAACTAATGCATTGTATGTGTAAAACGATTTTCGTAAGTTAGTTTGTATTGTACTGTATTAATATTGTGTTTTAATGATTTCTGCTAATTTAATGGAATTTCCATTGGTAAATTGTTTGGCCGTTGTTTACCAGCAACAAACCGTTTGACTTCGAATGACCCTTTTCGTGTCTCGTCCAACGCCCTAAATAACGATTGTGCACTAACGCTTCTTTACTAATTGCAGTAGCGGACATTTGTTCTCTTGGTAACTCATTGTGTACAAAGTTGTTTGTGTTTACTCTGAACGCGTTGGTTCTGCATAAGCGCAGTCGCTGGAAAGTTGCTAAGTTGGACAATACCTTCTGAGCACGTTACTACCAGGCATTGCGATTCTCGTTACCTACACAATAAATCTTGCTACAGTGGCCTTACGAAGTACAACTATTCTCGAATTTCCATTCTGACCTAAAAAACCTCAGTGATGGCCTTCAAATATGTCACGCTTGTTATCAGCTTGGAATAATAATTGTGAATCAATTTTAAAATTTACCCGCTCGTATCAACAGACCCATTAAATTAAAACACATAGTTTTATGCGACATTTTTTACTACCTAGGAGGCATATGTTTGCTTGAAACGACCTACTTTAAAGTGGTCGCGTAACTACTACCATTCGTTATCTCTGGCTTCTTTGTCCAATCTCGTGTCTTTTGTATTCAAGTAACGTGGCCAAACAGACATCTATTGTGTCCGTTGCTACTTGAATCGAGGTTGTTCAGTTACTGGCAGTTTCTTTGGACGCCAGCATGTTAGTGCTTAATGTGGTTGGTAGTGTCAAGCGTATTTTTGTGTTATTGAAGTTTAGCTTGAAGCTTTAGAATCAATGTGTTGCAGTTCGTGAAATTCAATACAAATCGATGCATCGTTCAGTGTGTAAGCTAAGAACATGTAGGTGGACGCTTTATACTTGTATTTTACATTCTCTGTGTCGTAGAAGCTGATGTTTTTTTTTCTAGGTATATATCGCGGCAAAGTAGGGTTATTGCTGCTTTCAATGATTTGTTTTTATTGTAACGAAGTAATACTGTTTGAAAAACAGTTGTGCAAAGTTGTAGCTATCTTTTGATTTTAAATAGTTCGAACCAAGCGACCCATTTAAAGTTTACATAGCAACGGTTCATCGCATCTTGAAGTTGCGTGCCGGAACAAATCTCTATTGTTCTGCAGTTGCCCAGTGTACTCTCAATTGTCTGAACAATAGCCGAACGTCCGATGCGTTATGCGTTCCCCAGCAATATACATGGTTGAAGTTGTGAGCCTTTGTGATACTCGCTTTCTTTCGGTGGTCTGGACCAGTGTTCAGTGGATTTTATTTCGTTCGTGGATCGCTCAGACAAGAATTGATACAGAAAATCTTTAACTTGTACAACAACCAATTGTTATAGTCGCCACATTACGCAAGTTAAATATAGATTGGGAGAAACGTTATTGTTAATCAAGGACTGCGTGTTATTGAAAACAATGTCAAAAGGTCATTAAACAGTCGTTCAACGTCTGCACCGTGAAAGGGTACTACAGGTCAATGATACTCGTTTTGTGAAACCAAGTTAAGTGAAAAACTTTGTTAATTTGTTATGTATGCATTAAGTTAGGGGCATTTTGGCCTACATTAAATGGTATATATATAATACAAACCAATTTTTTTACATCAGTGATTTTAAAACAAAAACAAGCAGGTAATTGGCGGCCGTTGGTGAAATAGGGATCTGCGATGTGACCGTCGTAGCGCAAATATTGTGCAACCCTGTCTGTTCATTTCCAACCAAATCCTTCACCGTTTAGACCAGGGGTCGGCAACCTTTTAGGCGACGCGTGCCAATTTACTTGTTGTTTCCATGCGTCAATGCCCTCGCGTGCCAACGTTTTTCTAAATTAGCGGTTCCCAAACTGGGGTCCGTGAGGTAATTTTGGGGGGACCGCAAAAAGGTTGAAGTAATTCTATAATCTTATTTGGCGTCAGTTTGTGCCACTAAATAAGTTTAAATCATAGTAAAATTGAGAATCGACTGTCTCCATTGCTAAACAATGGCCTTTATTGAATGACAACTATCAATAATGCAATTGTTCGCGCACAATCGTAATGTTTTTGTCCTGTTTGTGATGTCACATTGTGTCTTTGGAGGATTGTTATGCGCAATTTTGCATAACTAGTTAAAATCCTGCAATCAACTTCCATTTTTATGAAATATACATTTAGACTTAAGGACCGCGAGCCCTCGAAATAATGGCAAAAGGACCGTTTTGAAAAAAATATGAAAAAGTTTGGGAACGACTGTTCTAAATGATAGTGGTTCGTGCCAGCAGATATCAATAATAAAGAGAAAGCAGAGTGTTTTGTTCATGTAAGACTGAATTTTAATACAATGGCATAATACAAACTATAAACAAGCAGTGCAACAGGTTAAATTGGTACTTCAATATAAACACGCAAATTGTTCGGCGTGCCATGAAAAACGACTTAGCGTGCCAACCTTGGCACGGGTGCCAGGGATTGTCGACCCCTGATTTTGACCAAACACTTGGCAAAAGTCTGTAATTCTAACTATCTCAGAACACATTACCTGGGGTACGCCCAAAAGTCAGAACACATCAGCCGTAGTACACCCCCAAGTCAAAATACGAAAACCGTGGCACGCACCACGTGGTCAGAACACAACAACCGTGGCGTAACTTTTTGTTTTGTATGGTAAACTTATTTGAATCGCCTATCTTTAACAAACAAAGTCAGGCTCGAATCAAGCCCGTTTGTTGAAAAAACTTAGCCCGGACCAGGCCCAAACCCGAAAATTTCGGCCCGACTTACAACTCTGCTTCTTCCATCCAACACAAGTCTGTTTTCTTATGTGGCCCCTTACTAAAACTAATTGCCAACCTCTAGACCAGCGGTTCTCAAACTGGGGTCCGTGGTCTTTTGGAGTCCGCGAGGCAATTTTGAGGGACCGCGGAAAGGTCTAAGTACTTCTTATAATCTTTTTTGGCGTCAGTTTGTGCCACTGAATGAGTTTAAATCAAAGTAGAATTCAGAATCGACTGTCTCCACGGATAAACAATAGCCTTTATTGCATGACAACTAACAAAAATGCAATTGTTTGCGCACAATTGCAATTTTTTTCGTCTTGTGTGTGATGTCACATGCTGTCTTTTGATTATAGTTATGTGCAACTTTGCATAACTAGCTAAAATCCTGCAATTAATTTTTGTTTTTCTAAAATACACATTCTGGCTTACAGACCGCGAGCCCTCGAAATAATGGGACCGTTTTAAAAAAAAAAATGAAAAAGTTTGAGAACCACTGCTCTAGGCTAAAACGTTAGATTATGGCTGAGTTTATCCACTTGATGTTGCGATGAATTAAAGCGAAACAACACAAAATAAAATCTATTTAAAAATCTGATACAAATCAACTTAGATTAAAAATCTCCCGAGCTACTTTACACTGCAAACTTAAATAAACCCAACTAAATGGTTGTTTCCACTAACATGTATTACTGTCAGTTTCGGATATATAAAAAGCTTGTGTATAAACTTACGTTAAGCTCGCAAAGTCGTGCATGTAACAATTGCTGTGAATAACTGCACGAAGCGCGTTAGGAAATCCGCTTCAGCCTTGCAAAGTCATAAATGTAACAATCAATATTGCTAATTGCACGAATCTTGTTAGAAAACCTGCTTCAAGCTTGACAATGTCGTGCATGTAGAAACAGAGTTTTAAACGAGCCTGAAATTGAAGCCCGAAATCCGGTTTGAACCCGAACCATTTTTAAAAGCCCATTTAGGCCCGAAAGTTTGATTGACATACCTATGTATTCAAGCCTTAGGAACGACATACACACAAAAAAAACTAGACAATAATAGACATTTGGTCTGCAACAAGGCGTTTTAGGGCTGTATGACATTATGTCAGGTCCAGCAACTGGCTTCTTAGGTAGTTAAATTTATTTCAAAAAAATACTGACACGGGGTGTAAAGTCCGGCCCGAAGCCAACCCGCTGTTTTAAAGAAACCTAAGCCCGAACCCGGCCCGACTTACAATTCTGTGTAGAAAGCGCTGTGGTTGAACGACAGTGCCGAATTAAGGGTCTACTGGCCTGTAGGCACATTTTATATGTGGCCCGAAAATCAGGGTCGCCAACTAAAAAATTAGAATTATCAATGTTGCCAAATCATTGTCACAAAGATCGTGTGGCCTGGATTTTTGACCGGCCTGTAGGCACGTGCCTACTTTGCCTAATGGTTAATTCAGCACTGTTAAACGATGCTGTATATAACCCCGCTCTATCTGTGCAAAGCCGTGTATGTAACAAGCGCTATGAATTGTTTTGATCAAACAAAAAGCATGCATACGTTGAGAAGTTTTTTGGGCACCGTTTCCTTTAAAGTTTTGAAAAAAGGAACACGCCAGGCAACGTTTTGTTAAACACGATGATTGCAAAATGTCCTGGTATTAGAACACCGGACTTACGTAAGCATGGAAAATGCACAGAATACCACTCTCTGGGAAATTTGGTAAAAGCGCAAGACTCGTCCTCCCGCAGGCATTAGAAAACTTTTTCAAGTGAGCATGGAAAAATACGCAAGGGTTCCGCTGGGTAGTTTGTTATGAGCGCACGATCTTTATTTAAGCATCATTTTTCGGCAGGCAAAATAACACCTTTAAGCAAGGATTGGAAAATACAATTTGTCATGAGCTCAAGGCATTCTTTCGTTGGTAATGGTAATGAAAGTAGTGAAACATCATACAAAGTGTTAAAAGATACAGTGACGGTTATGTATCAACATTAGTTGTATAGCTAGTTGCAAACATTATAGATGGCAGATTTACGTCAACAGGCATTGTGACATCACTATCATTTCTAGCAACGAGTCATGACTTTCCATCATGCGTGACGTGGCTTCCCATATAAGCTCAATGACCAGCTATTTCCCGCGCTTGCAAAACGACACCAGTGACACGTTAGAGATGCAAGCAAGGCAAAAACCAGCCACATTATAAGCATCACGGCGCTCAAAGTCATTTCTTGCACAAAACATTGCAAGCTGAACATTTGATGAAACTTTACATTTTGTATTCAATCATACATAGCGCGTTTAATAAATAAAGTCACGTGGTCAAACGTGGCGATTTCATTGGTCGAGGTGTGGTATACATTAATCGCCTGGTTCGACTAAAACAAATTTAATCTTCAAACAATAAGAGTGAATCAGAATTATACTTTCAAATCCCATTAAAATTGAGGTTTGGCTGATTCTGAACATAACTACTGTACAATCGTGTAAATTTGAATTTTGTCGTACATATTTTTTAAACCAAACTCTAGCAATGAGATACACCGAGTGTGTTAACCAAGTCAAGTATTTAAATATAGAAACCTAATTGGTCGAGCTGTTCACCTGAACGGTTTGTTAATTAATGGTTACAACCTAATAAACCTATTTTTCCGAGAAAAAAATAGGTAGCGAAAAAAAAGCGAGAAAGTTAGTAACACTTTATTTTACTTCGGATCTCCACTTTGTGCAGTTTAAAGGTTTCAACATCCGTGGTTAGGTAAGCATCAGTTAATACACCACAAGCAACAAGTTTATTATTAGCGCAAGGCCCCTTGTTTAAGCACCATCCTTCCAGAGGCAAAATAACAACGCGTTGGATAGCGCGCATTGGAAAGTACAACTTTTCATGAGCGCAAAGCATTCTTCCGCTGGTATTAAAGTTTACGCAGCAAGCACGCATGCTGTACGTCATACGCCGAAAATGTAATGAAAACATCAACTAGAATAAATCGCTTGCAATTGAAACGACGCATCGCACAAAATATCATTGTTGTCGTTTGCTTGTGTGCTATGACACATCAAAGTGCAATCAAAGGTTTGAAACGACTAAGCGAAATTTTATTAGACTATCGAGTCCTAAGATGTTAGTGGTAAAATCCTACGATGCTCTTTGTATTAAATAATTGCACCAGATCCTCGCTTGAAGTTTTGTGCACAGATCAAACAATCTCATCAACTGGAACTTTAGTGTATTATATTTTCGACCATTCTCTAACTCTGAAATAAGATAGAATGTGTTAACCAAGTCACGTGATCAAACCCGAGAACCTGATTGGCTGAACTGAGGTACATAACAGCCGTGTGGCGCTGCCAAAGAAAGCTTTAATTCCAAACCACAACTTGATTTTATGAATGGGAGAGTTGGAGATTGGTTGCTGCTAAATGGAGTACTGTGTTATCAAGTTATTGAACCGAGCAGTTTAAAGTGTTGGTAAACTTTGGATATTTTCCCCTTTCACGTAAATATAGCAATCAAAGTAGTGAAACATCATACAAAGTGTTAATAGATACAGGTACGACCAAGTATTAACATGAGATGTAAAGATAGTTGCAAAAATTATAGATGACACATCTACGTCAACAGGTGTTGTGACATCACTATCGTTCATAGCAACGTGTCACCACTGTATTTCATCATGCGTGACAAGGCTTCCTATATAAGCTTAATGGCGGGTTAAACATTCCAAGTTAAACATTTGATATGCTAGGGTGTGACAAGACGCCTAATTGGCCTTTGGTGTCATGGACCTTTAACAACTCGCATTAGTTGTTCACAGGTAATGGCCATCTCAGCTTCATTGCTTGGTTTGTGAAGTTTTATACCATCTGAGTTTGCTCGAAAACCTAGGGGTTTAAATGAATGTGACAGATGGAAAGCTGCTGAGTTTCGCCAATTTCTGTTGTATACCGGACAAATTGTTTTAAAAAGGATAGGACGTGAAAGGCACAGGAAACAAACATGAAAGGCAAAGGAAAAAAAAACATGCATTTACCCTTCTTGGACTCAATGAAATAATTCAAAGTAAGTTTGACACTTACCTCACATATCAATGGTTCCCAACCTAAAATTGGAAAACTTCCAAAAGTTAGGATTTAGTTTCGAGCACAGGGTGATTGTACAAGGGGTCCACAAAAATTATTACATTACAGAAAGGGTAAATATGCTTTAGCTGGTAATATTTGTAGTGACTACAAAATGCCCTGGCTCATACTTTGCAAGGCCTGCTGCTAGAAGAGTGTAGTAAACCATTTCGAATATCTTTAAACTTTAATGCCACATATTCTATTGTCACAATAATACATTTATAGAACAAAATTCAGTGAAAAATTCTATTTTTTCGGGAGGTAAACCACCTGGAGGTTGCATACTAACGTAAATATCTTTTCAGGAGCGGTGCGTCGAAATCACATCACCGCCAGTGCAACGGATGCCGATATCAACGCAGTCACTGCAGACTGGATGGAGGCCGCAAAGAGAGGGAAAGAAAGAAATGGGAAGCCCAGTTACTCTCAAAATAACAATTTCCATCTTCCTACATTCGTTACTTCGTTTTAATACAGAAACTGTTATTGTGCGAAGTGTGTGGTGCTGTTTGTAAGCAGAAAAGCGCGTGCAGAACAAACGTTGAACCATTGTAGATAGGACGTTGGTGAAAGCATTGGGCCAACAATGGGTAAAAATTGTCCCGATAAGTAATACGGTTGGGGATTACGTAGGGCATTGGTTGGCCTGACAGTTTCGCCGTCCAGAAGTCAACGAGAAACCAACGAGCATTTAGACGTTTACCCAACGGTAACCCGACTAGTTGGCCCGATTAAAATTTGATGTTCACCCAACGTTTTGCCACCCTATCGATGTGATGTTTGTGAAAAAAGATTCACCCAATGTGGAAATTTGAAAACACACATGTTGACACATACAAATGAAAAGCCTTATCGATGTGATGTTTCTGAAAAAATATTTATATAAGATGGCCAATCGAAAAGACACATGGGTGACACAAATGAATGAAAAACCCCATCAATGTCATATTTGCGAAAGAGGATTTGCCCGGGGTAGTTATTTGAAAACGCACATAATAACACACAACGATGTGATGTCCGTTAAGTGATATTGTTTTCATGGAAAATTGCTCAAAATTCAAATGAATGTATTGAAACGTATTAACATTCAAATAGCAGTTCTCAATCGCCTGTTGAGTGGTTACTATAATTTAAACGCAAAAATGTACGATAACTAGAATCCCCTACATGTTAAGTAAATTGTTGATGCTTTTCAAACAAAATTTACTGCTTGAGGCTAAAGTGTTTTATAACAGCATGCTCGATTTTATTTCCTGTGATGAAAATTTTTAGAATTGCTGACCAGGCCAGGTTTCTTAAAACATGGTAATCGTCTTGCTTGATTGTAAAGACGCATGTAACCCGTCTTCGATTATAAACTGCATGCTGTTATGTTAAAAATTATTGTTTCACAATAGTTGATTCATTGGCTACAATGTGAAAACAATGGTTACTAATTCAAATAACTTTACACACCAGTTCATATATTAAAGTGTTTTGTGGTCATTTTGCTAAAACTGTAATAACATGTAACTTATTTGTTGGCTTGTGCTGCAGAATAGTTGGTAGCAGACACTTTGTGCATTTTCGTTTGCCTGTTCGTAACCGCTTCGTTCTACTATTTTTACAATAAAACGTTCGCCACACAAGAAGGGTCGCTTGCACCACAGTGACTGAACGCATGAGATGAGATGAGTTTATTTCGCTTGGTGAACATAGCGACACAATAGCACTAAAACAATCACCAAGCCGGAAATAGCTGCGCAACGTTAAGACGCATACATGATATTTAAATTGCATTTCAAAGCATGCGGTAGAAATAGCTTCAGCAGAAAAGGCATTTTTCACCATAACTACTACATGCAGGAATCAACTCGTCGCTGATCGCTTGCTTTGATTTCAGTCGAGTGAGACGAATTGCTTCCTGGAATACGGGAACGTGCAAAAGAACTAGGTCGTAGCTGCACAACTGATTTCCCAGTTAAGTAGTTTTCAGTAGCGAGTAAAGCTAGTGG
This sequence comes from Phallusia mammillata, assembly GCF_965637545.1. Lineage (NCBI taxonomy): Eukaryota > Metazoa > Chordata > Ascidiacea > Phlebobranchia > Ascidiidae > Phallusia > Phallusia mammillata. The sequence continues at coordinate 2,084,457 of NC_137254.1, read as the reverse complement.
GCAGGTTGAATAATTTCTGTTCTGAACGATTTTAGTATGTTTATAATGCACAGATTAAATAGTATACTTATGGTCTGTTGTGGTTGTTTGCATAACCTAAATAAATTCTAAAAAAAATGTAAATGAAGCAAGCTAAACGTAAGTGAATACTAACATATGGGTTTTTGTTTTACGAATATTCGGCGTGAAAGTTTTTGTCGCATTTGTAGTCGCTTGTTTTAAGGTTTTACGCATATCCTTGCATTTGATCCAGCTTAAATTACAAAATAGGGTTAAATTGCTTCTCTGATTAGTCATGGTGACAAGAGGAATTTTAGTAGCTTGGAGTCGCGTAGTCTGTATGTGCGTTTATTGTGAGGGATGTAAAATTGCCTAAAGGTCACTTGTGAAAACAAATGATGGTGGGCCTTTGACTCTCAAATTTAGGCAAATATTTTATCACATTGTAAATATTGCATGTTGTTATAAAATATCATTTAATTCACATTTATATAACCTTTTTTGAATATGTAGCATTAAATTTATCGTCATAGACCGTTGTGTTGAGCTAAATATGACATCGAGCTTTTCATTAGGTAAAGTCAGGTACGCATCTAAAACCGCAGGGTAAACAAATGTGGTAGTTGTTGTATTTCAAAAGAGTTCTTTAGCATAGTGCAAAAAATATATATAATAAGCTGCAATCATTTTCAACCCCAAAATGAATATAAATTTGCAATTCATAAGTTTTAATGGGAGAAAAAGCTTTTGTAATGAGGGGACATGGCCATCCAACTTCTGTAGCTGTAATAAAATTAGGCCACTTATGTAGGGTTGCCGTACGTCCGTAAAGAGGTAAACGGTGGCGGTGCGCAGGTTAACGTACATGTTACTGTTTGGTTTTGCAGTGTGTGTGCGCACGTAACAATACCCTGATTGTTACTAGTTGTCTGACAATACGCGTTAAATACACAAACAAAAGAGTGGTAAATGTTGGCAACCCCTGATATATGTGCTTATTGTTCAAGGATAGTAAGAGTAGTGAGCTTAGTCAAATAAACTTAACCCCACAGAAGCCTACGCAGAAAGTTAATTGACAAGGATCAGAGTTTCGTATGTAACGCTTTTCTCGTGTCGCCGTTCGTGTGACTTCCGAATATCCTAAAGTTATTCCGGAATACAAGTGTTTGGCCCGTTAATGTCTAAAACGACTTCGTGTTCGCGCAACCCCAGTTAAGGCTTGCAGTAGAGAGGAAAAGCTAGAGTGTAAATAATCGGAAAAGTAAAAATATTTTTAAGAGAGTTACGTAACTACAGTTTGAAACAAACAAAGCTACAGGGAAATGTTTTAATATCTGGTTCACTTAAGTGTTGATAATTGGAAACACTGTTACATATTATTTATCGGCTTAATGCATCTATACGTTTGTTATGAACAGAAATAATACTTTTTGATATATTTTTGCGAAAATAATAACTTTTGCTCAGTAACCTTTGTGGGTTAAAATAATTCAATACTGGATAAACAATTTGTCTATTTACCCAGTGCCAGTGGAATATATCCGGTCAGTTGTTTGAGTTTGCAACCAATATAAATGATGTTTGTAATCGGATACGCTGGTGAAGGAAATTGTTGCACAGCTGTCTACTGATTCCATATGATTTCGGTTAGCTTTGAATTAGGATTGCATATAGTTGTTCACATAAGTTAATTGCAAAGTATTACAGAACTGAAGGTTGTAACTTTCATATTTTTTTCAGGTAGTATTCTTGTTGTGTCATGCGACTTACGGTTAACTTAAACCTTGTAAATGCGATGTTTGTGTGCAAATACGTGCAATAAGTCAACATTTAAGAACATACATGTTGGCACACACCAATGAGAAACCTCATCGATGTGATGTTTGTGAGAAACGATTTCGCCAAGTTGTGGCTTTGAAAAGACACATGATGACTCACACCAAAGAGAAACCACATCAATGTGTTGTTTGTGAAAAGAGATTTAGTCGGCGTGGAAATTTAAAAAGACACATGTTGACGCACACCAAAGAGAAACCTCATCGCTGCATTGTTTGCGAACAACGCTTTAACCAAAGTGCAAATTTGAAAAGACACATGCTAACGCACACCAAAGAACAACCTTTTCGATGTGATGTTTGTGAAAAAGGATTTAGCATAAGTGGAAGTTTAAAAACACACATGTTGATACACTCCAATGAAAAACCTTATCGATGTAGTGTTTGTGAAAAAATGTTTCGCCATGTTGGGGCTTTAAAAACACACATGGTGACACACACCAAAGAGAAACCACATCGATGTAATGTTTGTGAAAAAAGATTTAGCACAAGTGGAAATTTGAAAACACACATGTTGACACACACCAAAGAAAAACCTTATGGATGTGATGTTTGTGAAAAAACATTTAGTCTGCGTGGGTATTTGAAAAGCCACATGTTGACACACACCAATCGGAAACCATGTCGATGTGATATTTGTGAAAAATGCTTTAACCAAGGTGGTCATTTGAAAAGACACATGTTGACACACACCAAAGAAAAACCTTATCGATGTGACGTTTGTGAAAAACGATTCAATCAAAATGATCACTTAAAAACACACATGTTGACACACACCAATCAGAAACCTTATCGATGTAATATTTGTGAAAAAAGCTACACCGCAAATAGGAATTTACAAAGACACATCACGACACAACACAGCAACGACAAATTCCTTTGATGTAATACAGGTGTTGGCATGTAGAATTCCGTTCAAGTGTTTTGTTTGATAAAATGTGTGCTGTTGGTAAAAATGTTCAATGCTTTTAGATTCTTGAAAGCATTTTTTTTCATTGTTAGGGCATTTTAAAGTTGATTTGCCCCCCGCCAAGAAAAAAATATTTACTTTGTCAGTAATATAATGCATCGTTAAATCGTTTCGGTGGTTTTTGAGATTGCTTCATTCGAACGTTTGCCAAAGCAACATATAGGGTAAAGTTTATGTAGTTTTGCTAAATTACCTTACAGGACAGATCATCACGTCACCCAAACCAAACCTTAAAAAAACCCGGCGTGCACGCATCAATTTGTTCCACTGTGCACTGCAAGGTTTCCTCTGTGAACTTGAGAGTGGCAATTTCCTGCGCTTGGAAAACCACACGTCATACGAAAACGTACTAAAGGCAAAGGTCGCAGCTGCACAACCAATTACCGACTAAATGGTCTTCGTCGACCAGCAAGGTAAAGAGACGAACTGTCTACTGTGTTTTGACTTTACAGCAGTGGTCTGTTATGTTAGGTGTGATACGAAAAGTAAAAAGCAAAACCTTATGTGCACAATGTTACTGCTTAAGTAAGCGACGCATAAAATAAATAAAAACATGCAGTGGTTTCCGACAACGATTAGGGCGTTAAGTTGGTAATTATAATCACGCAGTTTTGATCAACTGAGTTGTGGTAGTTACATCGCACTTTAAACGCATTTAGTATCTGGCAATATCGGTGCACAAGCTTTTCGGTGGTACTAAATACCGCATGTGACCGCATGTGACCGCATGTGACCGCATGTGACCGCATGGTATACCGCATGTGACCGCATGTTATCACACGGCAGGAATCTGTGAAGGACTTATATACGCTTTTACCAAAAAATAATTTTGCGGACTTTTGAAAGCGCTGACGGTTAGAGCTATTAGGGTTGGGTGAAGGTTTGAAATTAAAATCAATCTAGAATCTGGTCTGTTTTACCCTCGATAGGGCTGGAATTCTTATATTTCACATAACATGGTGTATTTTAAGAGGAATCACATGCGGTCACATGCGGTCACATGCGGTATTTAGTGCCACCCCAAGCTTTTTGACCAGCTTTACTAATCAACCATGTCGAAGACGAAAACCCTAGGGAGGTACTCACGCGAGCGCCTAGGGAGGTGAAACACACTTACAAAACTGTCGTATAGTTATGAAGCGTTGCAACCTAGTAGCTCATTAGTCAGTACAATGTAACATTGTTTGTTTTTAGGCTAGTTTTTTTGTCCTCATTTTCGTATTTCGATTTGTGCTAATTGCTTTAGACTTGTTTTTTTGTGAAAAAACCTGACAGCACTGCAGCTTCTCCAGTCTGTATGAATTTGCCTTAACCCCGATAGGCTACTGACATATTTTATATCCGCTTGTACTTTTTCTAGTAAAAGCTGAAAATATGAGGTTGCTCACCCCTGGTTTAGACCAGCGTGGTCCAACTGCAGGCCCGCGGGCCGATTGTGGCCCGCGAGATAATTTTGTTGGCCCACGAAAGTCCCAGCATTTTAATGACAACTAAAAGTTTTGTCTTCAATAATTCAACGTTTTAAATATGCGAGGATTAACACACACTAAGTACTGTAAAATCTCCTATTGTGACGCATGACAAGGCATTGTTATGTAATAAAGAGTTCTGCTTCCCCAAACCGTTCAGGGGCATTTTTGCGCTAGAGTGGAAACTGCATGTTTTTGACTGCCTCTACTAAGTAAATAACTATAAAGTATAAAATAAACTTATCTATAGATAAAAAGGTGTATAGTTACCCTAGAGTTTAATCCAGAAAAAGTTTTTCTCTGCAAAAACTTAAACCTTGGCCCGCGTAGTAAGTTAACGATTTTAAATAGCCCGCAACAAAATAAAGTTGGACCACACTGGTTTAGACAATAGCCGAATGACCGGTTGATTCTACGTGAGTTTGGCGACTCTTGCTGCAATGCACCATTGTTCAGTGATTTTACTCCATTCTTGTTAGTGGAGATCAATGATCAAAGGCTAAAACAATCAAAATCAACGTTTGCAGCGTGCGATAGTCCAAGTTATGTTTACAATCAGGAAAGGGTTTTATGCTTTTATCAAATCTTGTAAGGTAAAACAAAAATATGAGCGTAACAGTAAATTTTTTTGTATTGTATTTATGCATAAACTGACGCTATTCTGACGTTTTGAACGAGGTTATAGACTTGGTTAACATGAGTCGTAATCAAAGCTTACAAAACACACTTAATGAATCGCTTTATGTTGCTTCTGTAGTAAACAATAGAGTGTTGAAATATTTTTTAACTCTAAAATTATACTTTGTTTAACAGCAACTTGAATCGATTGTTTATTACGATGGCACTAAACGAAATAACGCAAGTAAATCTTCATTTGTTGTACTGTAATGGGATTAAGCTATGTGGAATGTTTCCATTTTTCTTGAGATGATTTGTTAAATAATTGTTTACAAACTAAAATCCCACCAGTTGCGAGTTCTCTTAGTTTCTAACTGCATGGAACCTAGATAATCTTGTCATGCGTCGAATTGCTTCCTGTAATACGAGAACGTGGAAAAGCCGCAAGTAGCATCTGAACGGCCCGTGAATGACCACATTACTTTGTTTACGCGCACCAAGTAGTCTTAGTAGTCTAGTTAAGGTTTGCAGAAGAAGGGAAAAGCCAGTGAGATTTCTATCGCGATTTACAACTGATCATGTCTTCGGGCCCATTTATGGGCCCGCCGCAGTTAAAGGGTTAAATTCGAAACGACGAATTCGTTTGTCTTTCGCGTTAAGAACACACCTCTTTAATCATTTTACCAGTGGTCTGTTATGCTAAATTAGATTCTCAAAAGTAAAAGTGTCTTTCAGGGCGTTAGGTTATTGCAGTTTGACACAAACAAGCGACGTGGAATTATTATCAAATCTGGTTCGTTTCCACAATGGTTTACATTTAAGTGTTAATACTTGCAAACAGTGATATATAATGTTCATTGACTTGATGAATCGATACGTTGGTTTTAAAGAGAAGGATGACTTCAGTCTACTTTTGCTCCAAGCTTAATGAAAAATTCATTTCACTGTTTTGTTCCGTGTTTATTAGTTTTATTAGTTGATTTATCGTACGTCTGATGTAACCATAATGCTCTGAAAAAGTATAAGACCAATTTCTCTTAATTCCAATGTCTTGTCTTAAATAGAACAAATGTATTGCAGATCTGACATCGACCGCTTCACGCACAGATAAGAACTCCTGAACTGAAAAACTATTAAACTATTTTCTAACATATTTAAGCAAAAATAATTACTTTTGCTCCGTAACGTTTACTTTGTACCTTAATTTGATTGAATGCTGGATAAAGGATTAGGCTATTTTACCAGTGCCACTGGAATAAAGCCTGGTTTACACGAGCTTCTTCGAGCGCGAACGTTTTGTTTGTTTTATTGTAACTTGCGTAACGCGCGTCACGCTTGCTGCGCTTGTCGCGCCGTTCGCTTGCAACGCTCAAGAAGCGATAAATTCTCGAGTCACGCTTGTTGCGCCAGACTGTCGTTGTGTTGTCGGGAAACTAAAACAGGCAAGATGGACCAGATTTCGGATGAGAATTTCATCCTGCAAGTTGAAAAGCACGAAAATTCATACAACGTGGCAATCCACTCATATAAAGACAGAAAAAAACGTGAAGCATCGTGGAACAGGATAGCACAATTTTTTCACCTGGAAGGTTGGTAATTATACAACCAAGTTTAACCAGTTTGAAATAACTAAACTTTCTGATGGCAGTTTATTTTTGCATGGTTGTTTAAAATAAGAGACACATACAGCTGGATGAATAGTGAATCAGCTACCTTTACAGAAATCCAGCAGTGTAGCAACAAGTTGAGTAAAAATGTGTTTTAGGTTCAGACAGGGTAAAGAAATGCATTTTACGGTGGAAATCAATCAGGGATAAATATTTACGAGAAAAAAAGAAAGTAGAAGAGGCTTATAAAAGTGGTTCGGCAGCTTCATCTGGTTCAACTTGGCCACTTTATTCTGTGTTAAGTTTTATATCTCCATATGTTCAGCCAAGAAGGTATTTAGTTGGGCCAAAAATTTTAGTATTTGTCTCAAGAAACTGTTTACAGTCTTGTATTGTTGTGCTGTCAATCAATCTATGTTTTCATTGTAAATTGTTATAACTTTTGATAAGATTGATCTATAGCTAAATAAATGAAGTTGGAAAGTTATACCTAAATTTTAACTGAAAAATTAGTATAACCCACTGAGGCTTTGCTGTTCTTGGATTTGGCCTGCAGCTTGGAAAAGATTAAGGACCTGGTTTTAATAGTAAGTAACTTGTAACAAATATTTTGTTGCAATTTTCAGCACTTCATCAAACATAGTTGATCTGACAAACACCATAGAGGTTGAGGCAGAAAATTTTATAATTGAAGACAACAATGTCAACAACTAGTGAAACAGGTTTGAAATGAAAGCACTGTAAAAAGCATATACCAGATGATTATTGAATTTGTGTTAACAAACATATGTTGCAGATTTTGTTGAGTATGCACCTGCACCAAAAAAGAAAAACAAACCACCCAATGAGTTTGAAGCAAAGCTGCTTGAATGTCTGAAAGAACCGCCTCCAAGTAAGTAAAGTGTTTTGGTTTTCACCTTAAATGTACTCTTTCAACATACTGTTATAATTGATCATGTTTTAAATCTCTAACTATTCGGTTTTTTTTGTGGCACTATATGAATATGCAGTCAGAACCATCAAATACATATTTTTGCATTTTTAAATGTTGTGCAATTGTAAAATATGGTCTTATACTTTTGTAGATGTCAACAATGATGAAGATCAACTTTTTATGTTGAGCTGTGTGCCACAACTAAAGTTACTTCCCAAAAATCAAAAAAATAACTTTAAAATTGAAGTCTTAAAACTGCTGTCTGCTCTAAGTGAATAAAAAACTCATAAACTCAACTTATGTTCAAACAAATGGTGTATGTTTATATGTTAATAATACACAATACACAAGTTTAGAGCTTGGGGAAAATTAAGCAGCATCAAAAGCAAATATTTGTCTTTAAATCATTTCGTTTTGCCATGGCAGTGAACCAAAATCACTATTAAAATATTGCATTAGGTTATGCCTAACTTCTTCAGCTCTGTTTGAATGTCTACGTCCAGTACGATTCAATGGTCGCCATGCTGACTGTGGTTGGGTATCATGGTCACTGTTCTCGAGTACTGTGGAATCATTAGAGGTTTCCTGCCTCAAAAAATTGTGTAAAACAGTGCAGGCCTTGACAACGCTGTCTGTCCGACGGGGAATGATCGATAATGGCCGACGAAAAACACGAAAACGCGACGCTAGAATACCGAACGCATTTTCAACGATTCGCCTTGCCCGCGAAAGTCTGTAGTTAAAAACTCTCTTATCACAACTGAGGCCGGGGCCAGGAAAAGGACGCATAACGTTGTACCGCAAAGGAAACGCCTCATCGGCGACAAATACAAAAGGCATTGCATTTTTTAGTCCAGGCAACAATTCTTCACGGGGAAGATCCAATTCCTCGTCGATCAGCTTACGTCCAAAAGTAGAATAGCGCAAAACACTGCCGTCGCTCTGACGGCCGTACGCACCAACATCAACGACAATAAAGTTGTAATCGGCATCTGCCACAGCCAGCAAAACAATACTATGACATTTTTTATAATTAAAGTACAACGATCCACTGTTAGCTGGGGCTTGTAAATGGACGTGTTTTCCGTCTATACTTCCAACACAATGTGGAAACTGCCAGATTCGTTCAAAACTGTTTGCCACTTTTTTCCACATTTTCATGTCGGGAGTCGGCATATAGATTGGCTGCAACGTATTCCACAACATTTGGCAGGTATGCGGCACGATTTGAGAGATGGTCGATTTATGAACACGAAATGAATAGCCAATGCTCTGGTAAGAATCCCTGTAGCCAAAAATCTAAAAAAAAATTTTAATATTAAAATCAATGCCAATTGGAGAAGTATAGGCCTACTAGTATAGGTGCCAAATTACCTTAACGTAATACCCAGTCGTTCTGCTGCTGAAATAGGCCTCCTCATATTAGTGGTTTGCTTGGTTATACTTGTTTCAATCATTGCCAAAAGTTTATCAAATAAAGACGGAGACATTCTAAAATATTTCTGAAATTCTTCCGGTCTCTCATTCCGAAGTTCCTGTACCAGTGTATGAAACTCCCCTTTTAAACAGTAAAAACAGTTATAAACACACATTTGCTATGCACCTTTTTATTGTGGTAAGTTACCTTTCTGGTGGCGGCGTTGCAAAATGGGATGCACCCAAAACCGCCTCTGCCGTCGCTTGGCCAACAAGTAGCAACAACTCAAAACTTTTTTACGTCGCACATACCATCTGTTTATTGAAACTTGTGCATTCATGTTTTTGTTTTCATTCATTCATACACGTTAACACCCCAAAAATACCATACAAGATCATATGTGAAAATATAATGTGACACGCCAAAGTTACTACAGTCACGCTTGACTTAACATAGTGTATACGCACTTCGCTTCGTACGCGTCTCTTTTCGCACGCGCGAACATTGTCCGTGTAAACCAACCTTAAATATGCGAAGTATTGCAGAACTGAAGGTTGTAAACATTTTTGTCACGTAGTATTCGTGTTGTTTCATTGTGCCAGAAGACTCAGGCTAAACATAAACCTTATGAATGTGATGTTTGTGTAAAAATATTTGCAATAAGTGGACATTTAAAAACACACATGTTGAAACAAACCAATGAGAAACCCCTTTGCTGTATTGCTTGCGAAAAACGCTTCGGGGAAAGTGGAACTTTGAAAAAGCACATGTTGACACACACCAAAGAAAAACTTCATCGATGTGATGTTTGTGAAAAAATATTTCGAGAAAGTGGACATTTAAAAACACACATGTTGAAACAAACCAATGAAAACCCCTTTGCTGTATTGCTTGCGAAAAACGCTTCGGGGAAAGTGGAACTTTGAAAAAGCACATGTTGACACACACCAAAGAAAAACTCTATCGATGTGATGTTTGTGAAAGATTATTTCAAGAAAGTGGACATCACATCAATCAGAAACTTTATCGATGTGATGTTTGTGAAAAATGCTACACCGCAAGTAGTAGTTTAAAAAGTCACATCACGACACACAATAAAGACAAACTCCATCGATGTAATACATCTACAGGTTTAACAGAAGTTAAAATTTGAAATAAACTCGTTATGATGCACACTCGAGAAAAAACAAACTGGTGTAAGATTTTGAATTATGTATGTTGACTTGCACCAAAGTGAATTTCCCCTCGTGTGTTAACAAATAGCACCAATAGACATTTGAAAACACCAGTGAAATGCCCCTATAACAATGCCCTAAAAGAATAGCAAATGTTAAACCAGATCATACTCAACCAGTGAGTTTGTTTTACTAGTTAAACTCAGTCAATAATACAACGCAACACATTGCTACATCGAAAATGGAAAGAATTGCATTTCTTACTGCTTGAAATATAGTGGGGGTTTTCGAGATTACTTCTTTCGAAACCTTGCCAAAGCGACATGCAGGGATAATTTCATGTGGCTTCGCTAAAAAACGTTGAAGTTTTTCACGTCCCGGACAACCAAAAGGATATATGAAACCGTGCACTGACAAGACTTTGACTTATTACTTGGAGTGAAATAATGCTCTTCACGAAATAAAACAATGTAAATCGTTATTTGGCGTGTTGTGTAAACAAACGTTATTTTACGGGTTCATGTTCCTTTTTTATCGCTGTGGCTTCTGTTAGATCGTTATAGTGAAAAATAGATATTCCACCTGTTGTGTGAACTTTTAATTTCTAAGACGAAAGCTGACCAATTGTCGTACTGCTAGTAACAAAGTAAAAAATAAACAGTATTTTTGAAAAAACACGCAAGTATTAGCACAACTGAAAAGTAGCAGATATACGTCGTAAAGAGGCATTGAGACATTATTAATAACGTACACACGCCACTTTGTTCCATTCTGCACGACAGAGTTTTCTATGTGAACTTATTGAGTGGCAATTTCCTAAACCACACATAATACCAAAACGTACTAAAGGCGGAGGTCGCAGCTGCACAACCGATTACTATCCGAGTTGTTTTATGTACGCATAATAAATGGTACTAGCAGCCCAGCCCAGTTAAGTTACAGTGACGAGGTAAAGCTAGTGTATTGGTTAAGTAGTTTCGTTGGTCTGCTATGCTGCTTAGATACTTTTCCTGTGGCCTGTAATCTTGCATTAGAGTGGAGAAACAAAAACCTTTTCAAACAACTGTCTAATGAAGCAACTGACGCAAAATCAACATTGCTCAAAGATAGATTTTCCACAATAATTTGGGCATAAAAGTTGGTACTTTTAAATTGCAAGTCAAACGTTCAGTCAAAATCACCTTATGTCGTTGCACTTACGGATGAAAAACTAGTACCTGCAACGGCCTATTATTGTGGATACAAAATTGCCCCACGAGAGTTTGTCGCGTAACAATGCGCTGGACAACTTATACAGACTTTGGATGTGATGTTTTAATATAGAATTCTGTATCAAAGAATATTTCAAGACACACATGTTAAGAACTACCTAATCTGGTCATGCGTCGAATTGCTTCCTGTAATACGAGAACGGTGTAAAGCCGTAAGTCGCAGCTGCACAACCCGTTAATGTCTAAATCACTTCGTTTACCCGCACCAAGTAGTCTTAGTAGTCCAGTTAAGGTTAACAGTAGCGAGGAAAGCTAGTGTGTTATGTTAGTTAGATTTCAACGAACGAATTTGTCTGTTATTTTTAGAACACACCGTTTCAATCATTTTACCAGTGGTTTGTTATGTTGAGTTATAATTGGAAAAGTAAAAATGTCTTTAAGAGCATTACGTAATCTCAGTTTAAACCTAGTTTAAATTTCCACAAAGGTTTGGACTTAAGTGTTGATACTTGGAAACACTCACATATTATAATTATTGGTCTAATGCTTCCATACGTTTGTTTGGACTAGCAGGATTACTTTAGACTAGTTTTACTACCAAGCCAAATGTTAAATCAGTTTAACTGTTGCGTAAGGCTTTGAAAAAGTGTAAGAACTATTTCCATAAGTGCTATGACTTGTCCTAAATAGAACAAATGTATTGCAGACGTGACATCGACCGCTTCACGCACAGATAAGAACTTTTGAACCGAAAACATATATTCTGACATATTTAAGCGAAAATAGTTACTTTTGCTCGGTAACCTCTGTAGGTTAAATTGATTTAACACTGGATAACGATTTGGCGATTTTACCAGTACCACTGGAATATGTCCGATCAGTTGTTTGACCCAGTTTGTAACCAATATAAATGACGCTTGTAATCGGATAGGCTGGTAAAGGAAATTGTTGCACAGCTGTCTATTCAGTTCATGCCGATTAGCTTAAACCGTACTCGAGTATTTGATAGTAAAGCCCATGAGTTGAATACAAAGTATTGCAGAACTGAAGGTTGTAACCCTTTTTTTTTCAGGTAGTATTCTTGTTGTTTTATTTTGCCAGGCTACTCACACTAAACATAAACTTGTGATGTGATGTTTGTGCAAAAATATTTGCAATAAGTGAACATTTAAAAACCCACATGCTGAAACAAACCAATGAGAAACCTTATCGATGTGAAGTTTGTGAAAAAAGATTCGGTGAAAGTGGAAATTTGAAAACACACATGTTGACACACACCAAAGAGAAACCACATCGATGTGATGTTTGTGAAAAGAGGTTTAGTCGGCGTGGAAGTGTAAAACGCCATAAGATGACACACACCAAGGAGAAACCTCATCGCTGCACTGTTTGCGCAAAACGCTTCAGCGAAAGTAGAAGTTTGAGAACACACATGTTGATACACACCAATGATAAAGCTCATCGATGTAATGTTTGTGAAAAAAGATTTCGTCTAGTTGCGACTTTAAAAAGACACATGGTAACACACACCAAAGAAAAACCACATCGATGTGATGTTTGTGAAAAAAGATTTCGTCAATTTGGGACTTTAAAAAGACACATGGTAACTCACACCAAAGAGAAACGACATCGATGTGATGTTTGTGAAAAAAGATTTAGTCAAAGAGGAGATTTAAAACTGCACACATTGACACACACAAAAGAGAAACCACATGGATGTGATTTTTGTGAAAAAAGATTTCGCCAAGTTGGGACTTTAAAAACACACATGTTGACACACACCAAAGAAAAACCTTATCAGTGTAATGTTTGCGAAAAAAGATTTGGCCAACGTGGAAACTTAAAAACGCACATGTTGACACACACCAACCAGAAACCTTATCGTTGTGCTGTTTGTGAAAAATGTTTTACCCAAGGTGCTCATTTGAAAAGACACATGTTGACACACACCAAAGAAAAACCTCATCGATGTGATGTTTGTGAAAAAAGATTTAGCAGAAATGGAAATTTGAAAACACACATGTTGACACACACCAATCAAAAACCTTATCGATGTGATATTTGTGAAAAACGCTTCACCGCAAGGGGGAGTTTAAAAAGTCACATCACGACACAACACAATAAAGACAAACCCCTGGGCAGGAACTTGGCCGAACGGTCTGGCGCCCCTGACCCATATACAGACATAAAAAAACCTGATCGGGATTCGTCCCCGGGAGAGTCCTGGGTTCGAACCCCGTAAAAAAAAAAAAATAAAAAAAAAAATAAAGACAAACCCCATTGATGTAATACACTACAGGTTTAACAAAACTGTATAAATTTGAAACAGACACTTTATGATGCATCCCCCAGAACAAGCACCCTGATTTAGGATTTTGAACTCTGTATGTTGACTTGCACCAATATTAAATTCCCTTTGTGTGTTTTGTTAAAAAAAATTGTTGGCACAAATAGACATTTTAAAACATGCTTGTGTCTGTTTGTAGAAATGTTTAATGCATTTAGAATTTTAGAAATATTTTTTTCTCCACATTTGGGGCATTTGAAATATATCATTCAAATTGTTAAAAAGTTGAAAAATGTCCAAAAAAGAATAACAAATGTTGAACCATGTCACAATTTAATTCATTTTAGTTGTTCTAAACCAGTCAATAATACAACGCAACACATCGCTAAATCGAAAATGGGAATTCCATTTCATTTTGCTTGACATATAGTAGTTTTGGTTTTCGAGCGTATGTGAGTTTGCCAAAGCGACATGTAGGGTAAGTTTCATGTGGTTTTGCTAAATTAGTTTGCAGTTTACCACGTCCCGAACAACACCAAGATGTTACTTGCAAAGTGATAAGTTCAATTTGTTGCAACAGGATATTAGCTAAAGCTCATCACGAAACTAAAGAATATAATGTAAATCGTCATTTGGCGTGTTGCGAACAAACGTTGTTTTACGGGTTCCATGTTTTTTTATTACTGTAGTTTCTGTTTGATCGTTAAATGTTGGTGAAAAAAAAAACACCTGTTGTGTGGTCTCTTAGTTTTAAGCATGAGACTGACCATGTGTGGTACGTAAAGCTGCTAATTTGAAAGAGAGTAAAAATGCAAAGTAGTAGATATAAACGTCTTCAAGAGGCATTGTGAAATCATTAATTTGCATGTGCATATGTGTCACTTTGTTCCACTGTGCAAGACAGTGTTTCCCATGTGAACTTAATGAGTGGAAATTTCCTGCACTTGCAAAACCACACATAATACGAAAGAGCAATAAAGGCTGATGCCGCATCTGCACAACCGATTACTGTGTAAATTGCTTGATGTACGCGCAACTTATGGTCTTAGTTATCCAGTTAAGTTACAGTAGCGAGATGTAGTTAGTATGTTAGTTAGATTTGATTAGATTTAGTTCACCTTAGCTTAAATAAGTTTTAACTTATTACACATCTGTTAAAATCTTGTGGTTTTGTAAAAGTTCAAGAACCAATCGCCAGATATGTATGTTAAGTTTAAGCCTCATCATACAACGCAATGTTTTATCGAAAGTATGAAGTATATTCCAGTGGTATAACGTTAACCGCTTCCGGCTCAAATAAGGCTTTCGACTTGTAAGAAAACGAAACTGATCATATCTACGCGAAAATTAATTTGCTTGTGCTCCATTACCTTTAGTGTTAAAATGATTCATAAATGAGAAACGATTCATCTATTTTCCCAATGCCGGTGGAAAATGTTCAATAATTAACCTTGCAAACGCTGGAAAATGTCCGTTCAGTTGTTCAGCCCAGTTTCTGTCCAATAATAACCCCTATACGGACACGCTGCAAAAGGGAATAGTTGCACTGATGACTGCCATATTGCAAAACCAGTTGAAAAACACACCAATGAGAAGCCTCACCAATGTGATGTTTGTAAACAAGATTTAGCCGAAGTGGAGGCTTGAAAAACCACATGTTAACACACACTAAAGCAAAAGCACATTCCTGCCCTAATTGTGGAAAAAGATTTGCATTAAAAGGAGGTTTAAATGCACACATGATGACACACACCAATGAGAAACCTCATTGCTGTAATGTTTGTGGAAATATATTTGCATTCAAAGGACAATTGAAATCACACATAATGACACACACTAAAGAAAAACCCCATCGGTGTAATGTTTGTGGGAAAAGATTTTGTCAAGGAGGACACTTAAAAACACACTTGATGACACACACCAATGAAAAACCTTATTGCTGTCCTGTCTGCAAAAAAATATTTTGTCAAAGTGGATATCTAAAAACACACATGTTGGCACACACGGATGAAAAACCTTATCGATGTGATGTTTGTGAACACAGCTTCACCGAAAGAGAAAGTTTGAAAAGACACATTATGATACACACCAACGAAAAACCTTGTCGGTGTGATATTTGTGAAAAAAGATTTCGTAACATGGTAAAACACAGTGAAGAGAAACTCCATGGATGTCATTGATGTGAAAAAGATTTAAGAGATATGTAAGTTTAAAAACACACATCGAGGCTTACTACACACCAACCCAAAATCATGTCGATGTAATGTTTGTGAAAAATCTTCACTGAAAAGGAAGTTTAAATAGACACATGTTGACACACACTAATGAAAAGCATATCGATGTGATGTTTGTGAAAAAAGCTTCACCGAAAAAGGAAGTTTGAATAGACAAGTTTGAATTTTACACAAATAGAGAGATGTTGACACACAATAAAGAACAAACAAATTGATGTTCTCTTTGTTAGCAAAGAGTTTCGATAACTTTCACCAATGAAATTCCCTTGTGTTTTGTTACATACAAATTTTAACACGAAAGGACATTTGAGATACACTTTTGTGCGCTGTTTGTGTAAAAACGTTGACGTCTTTTTTTCCACTATTGCACTGAAGTAACTGCCCACCGTTCTTTCTTACATGTTACAACCACTTATTAGTTAAAAACCAATCAGTTCTTTGCATTTAAGCATTGCGATCGAACTATTAGGCCTTTGTTTTTATGTTCCTTCAGTGTTTGTGGTTAATCGACTGTTTGCGTGGCCAATAGTAACTAAGTGTACTGTAACCTTATATATGGTCGGAAACGAATTTTTATATTCTTGACCATAACCTCGTTACGAATTTCGAAACAAATTTTGGACATATCTTTTGACTACTAGATGTCAGTAGAGGATTGCAAATAAAAAATGTTTCGAAATTTGTTTCGAAATTTTAAATGTCGTAAATTATACACTTGGGGTTTCTAAGTACAAATTCACACTGCATCAATTTTATGTGAATAAATGCATAGCGAAATTCCCACAATGTTAAGCGTAGTTTCACCAACCAATTTCCAGTAACAAATTTGTTTCCAGTAACAAATGTGTTTCAAGTAACAAATTTGTTTCAAGTTTTTGAACGCTGCAGTAATATGCCACAAGGTGCAACAATATTTCAAGTTTTCAACGCCCGAGTGAAGGCATAACTTCTTGTAACAAATTCGTTTCAAGTAACAAATTTGTTTCCGGTAACAAATTCGTTTCAAGTAACAAATTTGTTTCGAGTTTTTGTACGCTGCAGTAAAAATCCACAAGGTGCAACAATATTTCAAGTTTATAACGTTTGGGTGAAGGCATAACTTCTTGTAACAAATTCGTTTCAAGTAACAAATTTGTTTCCGGTAACAAATTCGTTTCAAGTAACAAATTTGTTTCGAGTTTTTGTATGCTGCAGTAATAATCCACAAGGTGCAACAATATTTCAAGTTTTCAACGTTGGGATGAAGGCATAACTTCTTGTAACAAATTCGTTTCCAGTAACAAATTCGTTTCAAGTAACAAATTTGTTTCCGGTAACAAATTCGTTTCAAGTAACAAATTTGTTTCCAGTTTTTGTATGCTGCAGTAATAATCCACAAGGTGCAACAATATTTCAAGTTTTCAACGCCCGAGTGAAGGCATAACTTCTTGTAACAAATTCGTTTCAAGTAACAAATTCGTTTCCAGTAACAAATTTGTTTCCGGTAACAAATTCGTTTCAAGTAACAAATTTGTTTCCAGTTTTTGTATGCTGCAGTAATAATCCACAAGGTGCAACAATATTTCAAGTTTTCAACGCCCGAGTGAAGGCATAACTTCTTGTAACAAATTCGTTTCCAGTAACAAATTCGTTTCAAGTAACAAATTTGTTTCCAGTTTTTGTACGCTGCAGTAAAAATCCACAAGGTGCAACAATATTTCAAGTTTTTAACGTTTGGGTGAAGACATAACTTCTTGTAACAGATTCGTTTCCAGTAACAAATTCGTTTCAAGTAACAAATTCGTTTCCAGTAACAAATTCGTTTCCGTTAACAAATTCGTTTCAAGTAACAAATTTGTTTCCAGTTTTTGTATGCTGCAGTAAAAATCCACAAGGTGCAACAATATTTCAAGTTTTTAACGTTTGGGTGAAGGCATAACTTCTTGTAACAAATTCGTTTCCAATAACAAATTCGTTTCAAGTAACAAATTCGTTTCAAGTAACAAATTTGTTTCCGGTAACAAATTCGTTTCAAGTAACAAATTTGTTTCCAGTTTTTGTATGCTGCAGTAAAAATCCACAAGGTGCAACAATATTTCAAGTTTTCAACGCCCGAGTGAAGGCATAACTTCTTGTAACAAATTCGTTTCAAGTAACAAATTCGTTTCCAGTAACAAATTTGTTTCCGGTAACAAATTCGTTTCAAGTAACAAATTTGTTTCCAGTTTTTGTATGCTGCAGTAATAATCCACAAGGTGCAACAATATTTCAAGTTTTCAACGCCCGAGTGAAGGCATAACTTCTTGTAACAAATTCGTTTCCAGTAACAAATTCGTTTCAAGTAACAAATTTGTTTCCAGTTTTTGTACGCTGCAGTAAAAATCCACAAGGTGCAACAATATTTCAAGTTTTTAACGTTTGGGTGAAGGCATAACTTCTTGTAACAAATTCGTTTCCAGTAACAAATTCGTTTCAAGTAACAAATTCGTTTCCAGTAACAAATTTGTTTCCGGTAACAAATTCGTTTCAAGTAACAAATTTGTTTCCAGTTTTTGTATGCTGCAGTAATAATCCACAAGGTGCAACAATATTTCAAGTTTTCAACGCCCGAGTGAAGGCATAACTTCTTGTAACAAATTCGTTTCCAGTAACAAATTCGTTTCAAGTAACAAATTTGTTTCCAGTTTTTGTACGCTGCAGTAAAAATCCACAAGGTGCAACAATATTTCAAGTTTTTAACGTTTGGGTGAAGACATAACTTCTTGTAACAAATTCGTTTCCAGTAACAAATTCGTTTCAAGTAACAAATTCGTTTCCAGTAACAAATTCGTTTCCGGTAACAAATTCGTTTCAAGTAACAAATTTGTTTCCAGTTTTTGTATGCTGCAGTAATAATCCACAAGGTGCAACAATATTTCAAGTTTTCAACGCCCGAGTGAAGGCATAACTTCTTGTAACAAATTCGTTTCCAGTAACAAATTCGTTTCCGGTAACAAATTCGTTTCAACTAACAAATTTGTTTCCGGTAACAAATTCGTTTCAAGTAACAAATTTGTTTCCAGTTTTTGTATGCTGCAGTAAAAATCCACAAGGTGCAACAATATTTCAAGTTTTTAACGTTTGGGTGAAGGCATAACTTCTTGTAACAAATTCGTTTCCAATAACAAATTCGTTTCAAGTAACAAATTCGTTTCAAGTAACAAATTTGTTTCCGGTAACAAATTCGTTTCAAGTAACAAATTTGTTTCCAGTTTTTGTATGCTGCAGTAATAATCCACAAGGTGCAACAATATTTCAAGTTTTCAACGCCCGAGTGAAGGCATAACTTCTTGTAACAAATTCGTTTCAAGTAACAAATTCGTTTCCAGTAACAAATTTGTTTCCGGTAACAAATTCGTTTCAAGTAACAAATTTGTTTCCAGTTTTTGTATGCTGCAGTAATAATCCACAAGGTGCAACAATATTTCAAGTTTTCAACGCCCGAGTGAAGGCATAACTTCTTGTAACAAATTCGTTTCCAGTAACAAATTCGTTTCCGGTAACAAATTCGTTTCAACTAACAAATTTGTTTCCGGTAACAAATTCGTTTCAAGTAACAAACTTGTTTCCAGTTTTTGTATGCTGCAGTAATAATCCACAAGGTGCAACAATATTTCAAGTTTTCAACGCCCGAGTGAAGGCATAACTTCTTGTAACAAATTCGTTTCCAGTAACAAATTCGTTTCCGGTAACAAATTCGTTTCAAGTACCAAATTTGTTTCGAGTTTTTGTACGGTGCAGTAACAAACCACAAGGTGCAACAATATTTCAAGTTTTCAACGCCCGAGTGAAGGCATAACTTCTTGTAACAAATTCGTTTCAAGTAACAAATTCGTTTCAAGTAACAAATTCGTTTCAAGTAACAAATTCGTTTCAAGTACCAAATTTGTTTCGAGTTTTTGTATGCTGCAGTAATAATCCACAAGGTGCAACAATATTTCAAGTTTTCAACGCCCGAGTGAAGGCATTACTTCTTGTAACAAATTCGTTTCCAGTAACAAATTCGTTTCAAGTAACAAATTTGTTTCCAGTTTTTGTACGCTGCAGTAAAAATCCACAAGGTGCAACAATATTTCAAGTTTTTAACGTTTGGGTGAAGGCATAACTTCTTGTAACAAATTCGTTTCCAGTAACAAATTCGTTTCATGTAACAAATTCGTTTCCAGTAACAAATTTGTTTCCGGTAACAAATTCGTTTCAAGTAACAAATTTGTTTTCAGTTTTTGTATGCTGCAGTAATAATCCACAAGGTGCAACAATATTTCAAGTTTTCAACGCCCGAGTGAAGGCATAACTTCTTGTAACAAATTCGTTTCCAGTAACAAATTCGTTTCCGGTAACAAATTCGTTTCAAGTACCAAATTTGTTTCCAGTTTTTGTACGGTGCAGTAACAAACCACAAGGTGCAACAATATTTCAAGTTTTCAACGCCCGAGTGAAGGCATAACTTCTTGTAACAAATTCGTTTCAAGTAACAAATTCGTTTCAAGTAACAAATTCGTTTCAAGTACCAAATTTGTTTCCAGTTTTTGTATGCTGCAGTAATAATCCACAAGGTGCAACAATATTTCAAGCTTTCAACGCCCGAGTGAAGGCATAACTACTTGTAACAAATTCGTTTCCAGTAACAAATTCGTTTCAAGTAACAAATTCGTTTCCAGTTTTTGTACGCTGCAGTAATAATCCACAAGGTGCAACAATATTTCAAGTTTTCAACGCCCGAGTGAAGGCATAACTTCTTGTAACAAATTCGTTTCCAGTAACAAATTCGTTTCAAGTAACAAATTTGTTTCCAGTTTTTGTACGCTGCAGTAAAAATCCACAAGGTGCAACAATATTTCAAGTTTTTAACGTTTGGGTGAAGGCATAACTTCTTGTAACAAATTCGTTTCCAGTAACAAATTCGTTTCATGTAACAAATTCGTTTCCAGTAACAAATTTGTTTCCGGTAACAAATTCGTTTCAAGTAACAAATTTGTTTTCAGTTTTTGTATGCTGCAGTAATAATCCACAAGGTGCAACAATATTTCAAGTTTTCAACGCCCGAGTGAAGGCATAACTTCTTGTAACAAATTCGTTTCCAGTAACAAATTCGTTTCCGGTAACAAATTCGTTTCAAGTACCAAATTTGTTTCCAGTTTTTGTACGGTGCAGTAACAAACCACAAGGTGCAACAATATTTCAAGTTTTCAACGCCCGAGTGAAGGCATAACTTCTTGTAACAAATTCGTTTCAAGTAACAAATTCGTTTCAAGTAACAAATTCGTTTCAAGTACCAAATTTGTTTCCAGTTTTTGTATGCTGCAGTAATAATCCACAAGGTGCAACAATATTTCAAGCTTTCAACGCCCGAGTGAAGGCATAACTACTTGTAACAAATTCGTTTCCAGTAACAAATTCGTTTCAAGTAACAAATTCGTTTCAAGTTTTTGTACGCTGCAGTAATAATCCACAAGGTGCAACAATATTTCAAGTTTTCAACGCCCGAGTGAAGGCATAACTTCTTGTAACACTTTCGTTTCCAGTAACAAATTTGTTTCCAGTTTTTGTACGCTGCAGTAATAATCCACAAGGTGCAATAATATTTCAAGTTTTCAACGCTCGAGTGAAGGCATAACTTCTTGTAACAAATTCGTTTCAAGTAACAAATTTGTTTCCAGTAACAAATTTGTTTCGAGTTTTTGTACGCTGCAGTAATAATCCACAAGGTGCAACAATATTTCAAGATTTCAGCCCCGAGTGAAGGCATAACTACTTGTAACAAATTCGTTTCAAGTAACAAATTCGTTTCAAGTAACAAGTTCATTTCAAGTAACAAATTTGTTTCGAGTTTTTGTACGCTGCAGTAATAATCCACAAGGTACAATAATATTTCAAGTTTTCAACGCTCGAGTGAAGGCATAACTTCTTGTAACAAATTCGTTAGTTTCATGTTGTGTTAACGGTGCGTTTTTAATTGGTAAATTGGAATGTTACGACAGTTTGCACTAGTTGGCATAGTCTGAGGAAGAACAGAATTCAACACAGAAGAAGTGCTTTAAAAGTTGTGTGCCGATCCTTGGGCCATAAACATGATTTGATACAATATGTAGCAGTTTTGGTATTTGATAACTGACTCTGGCCCTATCGGAACAAAAAATATAAAATCCGCCTAATTTCCAACGCCTGTGTGACATAAAAGGCTTTGTGACGTCACGATACCTTGTTGCATCAATAACAACACAATGACCATTTTTAATTTTAATAATATCACGCAGTGCTGCGATCAAAACACTTTGTGTCAGATATGAAATTAACAACGCAAAAAGATGGAACAGCAAATTGTAATACTACTGCAATCAGTTCAAACTCAGTTTTACTATTTCAAAGCAAAATCATCATTCAAACTGGAAAACTTAAAATAAAACACGTAAAAGACTGTAGTCCTAATTTGGTCCGTGAAATCTGTTTAACTTTATCTTATTTCATTTGTGTTTGGGAGACAGTAGAGTATAAAATAAGCGACCAAATTTTATTGCGCGAGCGGTCAAACTTTAAAAACACTTACGATGTACGCTTGTTATTTCTGTTTTACTGATCAGAACAAGCTGAAACTTTGCAAGTTCTATCTGACTGCAGTACCAAGTGGGCTCGTGAAAACCGTTTCATTTTATCTTGATTCGTTTGTGTTTGGGAGACAATAAGGTATAAAATAAGCGACCAAATTCTAATGCGCTAGCGGTCATGACTCGAAAATACTTACGATGTGCGCTTGTTAATTCTGTTTTACTGATCAGAACAAGCTGAATCTTTGCAAGTTCTATCTGACTGCAGTACCAAGTGGGCTCGTGAAAACCGTTTCATTTTATCTTAATTCGTTTGTGTTTGGGAGACAGTAAAGTATAAAATAAGCGACCAAATTCTAATGCGCTAGCGGTCATGACTCGAAAATACTTACGATGTGCGCTTGTTAATTCTGTTTTACTGATCAGAACAAGCTGAAACTTTGCAAGTTCTATCTGACTGCAGTACCAAGTGGGCTCGTGAAAACCGTTTCATTTTATCTTAATTCGTTTGTGTTTGGGAGACAGTAAAGTATAAAATAAGCGACCAAATTCTAATGCGCTAGCGGTCATGACTCGAAAATACTTACGATGTGCGCTTGTTAATTCTGTTTTACTGATCAGAACAAGCTGAAACTTTGCAAGTTCTATCTGACTGCAGTACCAAGTAGGCTCGTGAAAACCGTTTCATTTTATCTTGATTCGTTTGTGTTTGGGAGACAATAAGGTATAAAATAAGCGACCGAATTCCATTGCGCGAGCGGTCATGACTCGAAAATACTTACGATGTGCGCTTGTTAATTCTGTTTTACTGATCAGAACAAGCTAAAACTTTGCAAGTTCTATCTGACTGCAGTACCAAGTGGGCTCGTGAAAACCGTTTCATTTTATCTTGATTCGTTTGTGTTTGGGAGACAATAAGGTATAAAATAAGCGACCGAATTCTATTGCGCTAGCGGTCATGACTCGAAAATGCTTACGATGTGCGCTTGTTAATTCTATTTTACTGATCAGAACAATCTAAAACTTTGAAAGTTCTATCTGACTGCAGTACCAAGTTGGCTCGTGAAAACCGTTTTATTTTATCTTAATTCGTTTCTGTTTGGGAGACAATAAGGTATAAAATAAGCAACCGAATTCCATTGCGCTAGCGGTCATGACTCGAAAATGCTTACGATGTGCGCTTGTTAATTCTATTTTACTGATCAGAACAAGCTAAAACTTTGCAAGTTCTATCTGACTGCAGTACCAAGTGGGCTCGTGAAAACCGTTTCATTTTATCTTGATTCGTTTGTGTTTGGGAGACAGTAGAGTATAAAATAAGCGACCAAATTTTATTGCGCGAGCGGTCAAACTTTAAAAATACTTACGATGTACGCTTGTTATTTCTGTTTTACTGATCAGAACAAGCTGAAACTTTGCAAGTTCTATCTGACTGCAGTACCAAGTGGGCTCGTGAAAACCGTTTCATTTTATCTTAATTCGTTTGTGTTTGGGAGACAATAAAGTATAAAATAAGCGACCAAATTCTAATGCGCTAGCGGTCATGACTCGAAAATACTTACGATGTGCGCTTGTTAATTCTGTTTTACTGATCAGAACAAGCTGAAACTTTGCAAGTTCTATCTGACTGCAGTACCAAGTGGGCTCGTGAAAACCGTTTCATTTTATCTTGATTCGTTTGTGTTTGGGAGACAATAAGGTATAAAATAAGCGACCGAATTCCATTGCGCGAGCGGTCATGACTCGAAAATACTTACGATGTGCGCTTGTTAATTCTGTTTTACTGATCAGAACAAGCTGAATCTTTGCAAGTTCTATCTGACTGCAGTACCAAGTGGGCTCGTGAAAACCGTTTCATTTTATCTTAATTCGTTTGTGTTTGGGAGACAGTAAAGTATAAAATAAGCGACCAAATTCTAATGCGCTAGCGGTCATGACTCGAAAATACTTACGATGTGCGCTTGTTAATTCTGTTTTACTGATCAGAACAAGCTGAAACTTTGCAAGTTCTATCTGACTGCAGTACCAAGTGGGCTCGTGAAAACCGTTTCATTTTATCTTAATTCGTTTGTGTTTGGGAGACAGTAAAGTATAAAATAAGCGACCAAATTCTAATGCGCTAGCGGTCATGACTCGAAAATACTTACGATGTGCGCTTGTTAATTCTGTTTTACTGATCAGAACAAGCTGAAACTTTGCAAGTTCTATCTGACTGCAGTACCAAGTAGGCTCGTGAAAACCGTTTCATTTTATCTTGATTCGTTTGTGTTTGGGAGACAATAAGGTATAAAATAAGCGACCAAATTCTAATGCGCTAGCGGTCATGACTCGAAAATACTTACGATGTGCGCTTGTTAATTCTGTTTTACTGATCAGAACAAGCTAAAACTTTGCAAGTTCTATCTGACTGCAGTACCAAGTGGGCTCGTGAAAACCGTTTCATTTTATCTTGATTCGTTTGTGTTTGGGAGACAATAAGGTATAAAATAAGCGACCGAATTCTATTGCGCTAGCGGTCATGACTCGAAAATGCTTACGATGTGCGCTTGTTAATTCTATTTTACTGATCAGAACAAGCTAAAACTTTGAAAGTTCTATCTGACTGCAGTACCAAGTGGGCTCGTGAAAACCGTTTTATTTTATCTTAATTCGTTTGTGTTTGGGAGACAATAAGGTATAAAATAAGCGACCGAATTCCATTGCGCTAGCGGTCATGACTCGAAAATGCTTACGATGTGCGCTTGTTAATTCTATTTTACTGATCAGAACAAGCTAAAACTTTGCAAGTTCTATCTGACTGCAGTACCAAGTGGGCTCGTGAAAACCGTTTCATTTTATCTTGATTCGTTTGTGTTTGGGAGACAGTAGAGTATAAAATAAGCGACCAAATTTTATTGCGCGAGCGGTCAAACTTTAAAAATACTTACGATGTACGCTTGTTATTTCTGTTTTACTGATCAGAACAAGCTGAAACTTTGCAAGTTCTATCTGACTGCAGTACCAAGTGGGCTCGTGAAAACCGTTTCATTTTATCTTAATTCGTTTGTGTTTGGGAGACAATAAGGTATAAAATAAGCGACCAAATTCTAATGCGCTAGCGGTCATGACTCGAAAATACTTACGATGTGCGCTTGTTAATTCTGTTTTACTGATCAGAACAAGCTGAAACTTTGCAAGTTCTATCTGACTGCAGTACCAAGTGGGCTCGTGAAAACCGTTTCATTTTATCTTGATTCGTTTGTGTTTGGGAGACAATAAGGTATAAAATAAGCGACCGAATTCCATTGCGCGAGCGGTCATGACTCGAAAATACTTACGATGTGCGCTTGTTAATTCTGTTTTACTGATCAGAACAAGCTGAAACTTTGCAAGTTCTATCTGACTGCAGTACCAAGTGGGCTCGTGAAAACCGTTTCATTTTATCTTAATTCGTTTGTGTTTGGGAGACAATAAGGTATAAAATAAGCGACCGAATTCCATTGCGCGAGCGGTCATGACTCGAAAATACTTACGATGTGCGCTTGTTAATTCTGTTTTACTGATCAGAACAAGCTAAAACTTTGCAAGTTCTATCTGACTGCAGTACCAAGTGGGCTCGTGAAAACCGTTTCATTTTATCTTGATTCGTTTGTGTTTGGGAGACAATAAGGTATAAAATAAGCGACCGAATTCTATTGCGCTAGCGGTCATGACTCGAAAATGCTTACGATGTGCGCTTGTTAATTCTATTTTACTGATCAGAACAATCTAAAACTTTGAAAGTTCTATCTGACTGCAGTACCAAGTTGGCTCGTGAAAACCGTTTTATTTTATCTTAATTCGTTTCTGTTTGGGAGACAATAAGGTATAAAATAAGCAACCGAATTCCATTGCGCTAGCGGTCATGACTCGAAAATGCTTACGATGTGCGCTTGTTAATTCTATTTTACTGATCAGAACAAGCTAAAACTTTGCAAGTTCTATCTGACTGCAGTACCAAGTGGGCTCGTGAAAACCGTTTCATTTTATCTTGATTCGTTTGTGTTTGGGAGACAGTAGAGTATAAAATAAGCGACCAAATTTTATTGCGCGAGCGGTCAAACTTTAAAAATACTTACGATGTACGCTTGTTATTTCTGTTTTACTGATCAGAACAAGCTGAAACTTTGCAAGTTCTATCTGACTGCAGTACCAAGTGGGCTCGTGAAAACCGTTTCATTTTATCTTAATTCGTTTGTGTTTGGGAGACAATAAAGTATAAAATAAGCGACCAAATTCTAATGCGCTAGCGGTCATGACTCGAAAATACTTACGATGTGCGCTTGTTAATTCTGTTTTACTGATCAGAACAAGCTGAAACTTTGCAAGTTCTATCTGACTGCAGTACCAAGTGGGCTCGTGAAAACCGTTTCATTTTATCTTGATTCGTTTGTGTTTGGGAGACAATAAGGTATAAAATAAGCGACCGAATTCCATTGCGCGAGCGGTCATGACTCGAAAATACTTACGATGTGCGCTTGTTAATTCTGTTTTACTGATCAGAACAAGCTGAATCTTTGCAAGTTCTATCTGACTGCAGTACCAAGTGGGCTCGTGAAAACCGTTTCATTTTATCTTAATTCGTTTGTGTTTGGGAGACAGTAAAGTATAAAATAAGCGACCAAATTCTAATGCGCTAGCGGTCATGACTCGAAAATACTTACGATGTGCGCTTGTTAATTCTGTTTTACTGATCAGAACAAGCTGAAACTTTGCAAGTTCTATCTGACTGCAGTACCAAGTGGGCTCGTGAAAACCGTTTCATTTTATCTTAATTCGTTTGTGTTTGGGAGACAGTAAAGTATAAAATAAGCGACCAAATTCTAATGCGCTAGCGGTCATGACTCGAAAATACTTACGATGTGCGCTTGTTAATTCTGTTTTACTGATCAGAACAAGCTGAAACTTTGCAAGTTCTATCTGACTGCAGTACCAAGTAGGCTCGTGAAAACCGTTTCATTTTATCTTGATTCGTTTGTGTTTGGGAGACAATAAGGTATAAAATAAGCGACCAAATTCTAATGCGCTAGCGGTCATGACTCGAAAATACTTACGATGTGCGCTTGTTAATTCTGTTTTACTGATCAGAACAAGCTAAAACTTTGCAAGTTCTATCTGACTGCAGTACCAAGTGGGCTCGTGAAAACCGTTTCATTTTATCTTGATTCGTTTGTGTTTGGGAGACAATAAGGTATAAAATAAGCGACCGAATTCTATTGCGCTAGCGGTCATGACTCGAAAATGCTTACGATGTGCGCTTGTTAATTCTATTTTACTGATCAGAACAAGCTAAAACTTTGAAAGTTCTATCTGACTGCAGTACCAAGTGGGCTCGTGAAAACCGTTTTATTTTATCTTAATTCGTTTGTGTTTGGGAGACAATAAGGTATAAAATAAGCGACCGAATTCCATTGCGCTAGCGGTCATGACTCGAAAATGCTTACGATGTGCGCTTGTTAATTCTATTTTACTGATCAGAACAAGCTAAAACTTTGCAAGTTCTATCTGACTGCAGTACCAAGTGGGCTCGTGAAAACCGTTTCATTTTATCTTGATTCGTTTGTGTTTGGGAGACAGTAGAGTATAAAATAAGCGACCAAATTTTATTGCGCGAGCGGTCAAACTTTAAAAATACTTACGATGTACGCTTGTTATTTCTGTTTTACTGATCAGAACAAGCTGAAACTTTGCAAGTTCTATCTGACTGCAGTACCAAGTGGGCTCGTGAAAACCGTTTCATTTTATCTTAATTCGTTTGTGTTTGGGAGACAATAAGGTATAAAATAAGCGACCAAATTCTAATGCGCTAGCGGTCATGACTCGAAAATACTTACGATGTGCGCTTGTTAATTCTGTTTTACTGATCAGAACAAGCTGAAACTTTGCAAGTTCTATCTGACTGCAGTACCAAGTGGGCTCGTGAAAACCGTTTCATTTTATCTTGATTCGTTTGTGTTTGGGAGACAATAAGGTATAAAATAAGCGACCGAATTCCATTGCGCGAGCGGTCATGACTCGAAAATACTTACGATGTGCGCTTGTTAATTCTGTTTTACTGATCAGAACAAGCTGAAACTTTGCAAGTTCTATCTGACTGCAGTACCAAGTGGGCTCGTGAAAACCGTTTCATTTTATCTTAATTCGTTTGTGTTTGGGAGACAATAAGGTATAAAATAAGCGACCGAATTCCATTGCGCGAGCGGTCATGACTCGAAAATACTTACGATGTGCGCTTGTTAATTCTGTTTTACTGATCAGAACAAGCTGAATCTTTGCAAGTTCTATCTGACTGCAGTACCAAGTGGGCTCGTGAAAACCGTTTCATTTTATCTTAATTCGTTTGTGTTTGGGAGACAGTAAAGTATAAAATAAGCGACCAAATTCTAATGCGCTAGCGGTCATGACTCGAAAATACTTACGATGTGCGCTTGTTAATTCTGTTTTACTGATCAGAACAAGCTGAAACTTTGCAAGTTCTATCTGACTGCAGTACCAAGTAGGCTCGTGAAAACCGTTTCATTTTATCTTGATTCGTTTGTGTTTGGGAGACAATAAGGTATAAAATAAGCGACCGAATTCCATTGCGCGAGCGGTCATGACTCGAAAATACTTACGATGTGCGCTTGTTAATTCTGTTTTACTGATCAGAACAAGCTAAAACTTTGCAAGTTCTATCTGACTGCAGTACCAAGTGGGCTCGTGAAAACCGTTTCATTTTATCTTGATTCGTTTGTGTTTGGGAGACAATAAGGTATAAAATAAGCGACCGAATTCTATTGCGCTAGCGGTCATGACTCGAAAATGCTTACGATGTGCGCTTGTTAATTCTATTTTACTGATCAGAACAAGCTAAAACTTTGAAAGTTCTATCTGACTGCAGTACCAAGTGGGCTCGTGAAAACCGTTTTATTTTATCTTAATTCGTTTGTGTTTGGGAGACAATAAGGTATAAAATAAGCGACCGAATTCCATTGCGCTAGCGGTCATGACTCGAAAATGCTTACGATGTGCGCTTGTTAATTCTATTTTACTGATCAGAACAAGCTAAAACTTTGCAAGTTCTATCTGACTGCAGTACCAAGTGGGCTCGTGAAAACCGTTTCATTTTATCTTGATTCGTTTGTGTTTGGGAGACAGTAGAGTATAAAATAAGCGACCAAATTTTATTGCGCGAGCGGTCAAACTTTAAAAATACTTACGATGTACGCTTGTTATTTCTGTTTTACTGATCAGAACAAGCTGAAACTTTGCAAGTTCTATCTGACTGCAGTACCAAGTGGGCTCGTGAAAACCGTTTCATTTTATCTTAATTCGTTTGTGTTTGGGAGACAATAAGGTATAAAATAAGCGACCAAATTCTAATGCGCTAGCGGTCATGACTCGAAAATACTTACGATGTGCGCTTGTTAATTCTGTTTTACTGATCAGAACAAGCTGAAACTTTGCAAGTTCTATCTGACTGCAGTACCAAGTGGGCTCGTGAAAACCGTTTCATTTTATCTTGATTCGTTTGTGTTTGGGAGACAATAAGGTATAAAATAAGCGACCGAATTCCATTGCGCGAGCGGTCATGACTCGAAAATACTTACGATGTGCGCTTGTTAATTCTGTTTTACTGATCAGAACAAGCTGAAACTTTGCAAGTTCTATCTGACTGCAGTACCAAGTGGGCTCGTGAAAACCGTTTCATTTTATCTTAATTCGTTTGTGTTTGGGAGACAATAAGGTATAAAATAAGCGACCGAATTCCATTGCGCGAGCGGTCATGACTCGAAAATACTTACGATGTGCGCTTGTTAATTCTGTTTTACTGATCAGAACAAGCTGAATCTTTGCAAGTTCTATCTGACTGCAGTACCAAGTGGGCTCGTGAAAACCGTTTCATTTTATCTTAATTCGTTTGTGTTTGGGAGACAGTAAAGTATAAAATAAGCGACCAAATTCTAATGCGCTAGCGGTCATGACTCGAAAATACTTACGATGTGCGCTTGTTAATTCTGTTTTACTGATCAGAACAAGCTGAAACTTTGCAAGTTCTATCTGACTGCAGTACCAAGTGGGCTCGTGAAAACCGTTTCATTTTATCTTAATTCGTTTGTGTTTGGGAGACAGTAAAGTATAAAATAAGCGACCAAATTCTAATGCGCTAGCGGTCATGACTCGAAAATACTTACGATGTGCGCTTGTTAATTCTGTTTTACTGATCAGAACAAGCTGAAACTTTGCAAGTTCTATCTGACTGCAGTACCAAGTGGGCTCGTGAAAACCGTTTCATTTTATCTTAATTCGTTTGTGTTTGGGAGACAGTAAAGTATAAAATAAGCGACCAAATTCTAATGCGCTAGCGGTCATGACTCGAAAATACTTACGATGTGCGCTTGTTAATTCTGTTTTACTGATCAGAACAAGCTGAATCTTTGCAAGTTCTATCTGACTGCAGTACCAAGTGGGCTCGTGAAAACCGTTTCATTTTATCTTAATTCGTTTGTGTTTGGGAGACAGTAAAGTATAAAATAAGCGACCAAATTCTAATGCGCTAGCGGTCATGACTCGAAAATACTTACGATGTGCGCTTGTTAATTCTGTTTTACTGATCAGAACAAGCTAAAACTTTGCAAGTTCTATCTGACTGCAGTACCAAGTGGGCTCGTGAAAACCGTTTCATTTTATCTTGATTCGTTTGTGTTTGGGAGACAATAAGGTATAAAATAAGCGATCGAATTCTATTGCGCTAGCGGTCATGACTCGAAAATGCTTACGATGTGCGCTTGTTAATTCTGTTTTACTGATCAGAACAAGCTAAAACTTTGCAAGTTCTATCTGACTGCAGTACCAAGTGGGCTCGTGAAAACCGTTTCATTTTATCTTGATTCGTTTGTGTTTGGGAGACAATAAGGTATAAAATAAGCGACCGAATTCCATTGCGCGAGCGGTCATGACTCGAAAATACTTACGATGTGCGCTTGTTAATTCTGTTTTACTGATCAGAACAAGCTGAATCTTTGCAAGTTCTATCTGACTGCAGTACCAAGTGGGCTCGTGAAAACCGTTTCATTTTATCTTAATTCGTTTGTGTTTGGGAGACAGTAAAGTATAAAATAAGCGACCAAATTCTAATGCGCTAGCGGTCATGACTCGAAAATACTTACGATGTGCGCTTGTTAATTCTGTTTTACTGATCAGAACAAGCTGAAACTTTGCAAGTTCTATCTGACTGCAGTACCAAGTGGGCTCGTGAAAACCGTTTCATTTTATCTTAATTCGTTTGTGTTTGGGAGACAGTAAAGTATAAAATAAGCGACCAAATTCTAATGCGCTAGCGGTCATGACTCGAAAATACTTACGATGTGCGCTTGTTAATTCTGTTTTACTGATCAGAACAAGCTGAAACTTTGCAAGTTCTATCTGACTGCAGTACCAAGTAGGCTCGTGAAAACCGTTTCATTTTATCTTGATTCGTTTGTGTTTGGGAGACAATAAGGTATAAAATAAGC
This sequence comes from Phallusia mammillata, assembly GCF_965637545.1. Taxonomy (NCBI): domain Eukaryota; kingdom Metazoa; phylum Chordata; class Ascidiacea; order Phlebobranchia; family Ascidiidae; genus Phallusia; species Phallusia mammillata. The sequence goes on along the minus strand of NC_137254.1, from coordinate 2,052,625 downwards.
GACCGAATTCCATTGCGCGAGCGGTCATGACTCGAAAATACTTACGATGTGCGCTTGTTAATTCTGTTTTACTGATCAGAACAAGCTAAAACTTTGCAAGTTCTATCTGACTGCAGTACCAAGTGGGCTCGTGAAAACCGTTTCATTTTATCTTGATTCGTTTGTGTTTGGGAGACAATAAGGTATAAAATAAGCGACCGAATTCTATTGCGCTAGCGGTCATGACTCGAAAATGCTTACGATGTGCGCTTGTTAATTCTATTTTACTGATCAGAACAATCTAAAACTTTGAAAGTTCTATCTGACTGCAGTACCAAGTTGGCTCGTGAAAACCGTTTTATTTTATCTTAATTCGTTTCTGTTTGGGAGACAATAAGGTATAAAATAAGCAACCGAATTCCATTGCGCTAGCGGTCATGACTCGAAAATGCTTACGATGTGCGCTTGTTAATTCTATTTTACTGATCAGAACAAGCTAAAACTTTGCAAGTTCTATCTGACTGCAGTACCAAGTGGGCTCGTGAAAACCGTTTCATTTTATCTTGATTCGTTTGTGTTTGGGAGACAATAAGGTATAAAATAAGCGACCAAATTTTATTGCGCGAGCGGTCAAACTTTAAAAATACTTACGATGTACGCTTGTTATTTCTGTTTTACTGATCAGAACAAGCTGAAACTTTGCAAGTTCTATCTGACTGTAGTACCAAGTGGGCTCGTGAAAACCGTTTCATTTTATCTTAATTCGTTTGTGTTTGGGAGACAATAAGGTATAAAATAAGCGACCAAATTCTAATGCGCTAGCGGTCATGACTCGAAAATACTTACGATGTGCGCTTGTTAATTCTGTTTTACTGATCAGAACAAGCTAAAACTTTGCAAGTTCTATCTGACTGCAGTACCAAGTGGGCTCGTGAAAACCGTTTCATTTTATCTTGATTCGTTTGTGTTTGGGAGACAATAAGGTATAAAATAAGCGATCGAATTCTATTGCGCTAGCGGTCATGACTCGAAAATGCTTACGATGTGCGCTTGTTAATTCTGTTTTACTGATCAGAACAAGCTAAAACTTTGCAAGTTCTATCTGACTGCAGTACCAAGTGGGCTCGTGAAAACCGTTTCATTTTATCTTGATTCGTTTGTGTTTGAGAGACAATAAGGTATAAAATAAGCGACCGAATTCTATTGCGCTAGCGGTCATGACTCGAAAATGCTTACGATGTGCGCTTGTTAATTCTGTTTTACTGATCAGAACAAGCTGAAACTTTGCAAGTTCTATCTGACTGCAGTACCAAGTGGGCTCGTGAAAACCGTTTCATTTTATCTTAATTCGTTTGTGTTTGGGAGACAGTAAAGTATAAAATAAGCGACCAAATTCTAATGCGCTAGCGGTCATGACTCGAAAATACTTACGATGTGCGCTTGTTAATTCTGTTTTACTGATCAGAACAAGCTGAAACTTTGCAAGTTCTATCTGACTGCAGTACCAAGTAGGCTCGTGAAAACCGTTTCATTTTATCTTGATTCGTTTGTGTTTGGGAGACAATAAGGTATAAAATAAGCGACCGAATTCCATTGCGCGAGCGGTCATGACTCGAAAATACTTACGATGTGCGCTTGTTAATTCTGTTTTACTGATCAGAACAAGCTAAAACTTTGCAAGTTCTATCTGACTGCAGTACCAAGTGGGCTCGTGAAAACCGTTTCATTTTATCTTGATTCGTTTGTGTTTGGGAGACAATAAGGTATAAAATAAGCGATCGAATTCTATTGCGCTAGCGGTCATGACTCGAAAATGCTTACGATGTGCGCTTGTTAATTCTGTTTTACTGATCAGAACAAGCTAAAACTTTGCAAGTTCTATCTGACTGCAGTACCAAGTGGGCTCGTGAAAACCGTTTCATTTTATCTTGATTCGTTTGTGTTTGGGAGACAATAAGGTATAAAATAAGCGACCGAATTCCATTGCGCGAGCGGTCATGACTCGAAAATACTTACGATGTGCGCTTGTTAATTCTGTTTTACTGATCAGAACAAGCTGAATCTTTGCAAGTTCTATCTGACTGCAGTACCAAGTGGGCTCGTGAAAACCGTTTCATTTTATCTTAATTCGTTTGTGTTTGGGAGACAGTAAAGTATAAAATAAGCGACCAAATTCTAATGCGCTAGCGGTCATGACTCGAAAATACTTACGATGTGCGCTTGTTAATTCTGTTTTACTGATCAGAACAAGCTGAAACTTTGCAAGTTCTATCTGACTGCAGTACCAAGTGGGCTCGTGAAAACCGTTTCATTTTATCTTAATTCGTTTGTGTTTGGGAGACAGTAAAGTATAAAATAAGCGACCAAATTCTAATGCGCTAGCGGTCATGACTCGAAAATACTTACGATGTGCGCTTGTTAATTCTGTTTTACTGATCAGAACAAGCTGAAACTTTGCAAGTTCTATCTGACTGCAGTACCAAGTAGGCTCGTGAAAACCGTTTCATTTTATCTTGATTCGTTTGTGTTTGGGAGACAATAAGGTATAAAATAAGCGACCGAATTCCATTGCGCGAGCGGTCATGACTCGAAAATACTTACGATGTGCGCTTGTTAATTCTGTTTTACTGATCAGAACAAGCTAAAACTTTGCAAGTTCTATCTGACTGCAGTACCAAGTGGGCTCGTGAAAACCGTTTCATTTTATCTTGATTCGTTTGTGTTTGGGAGACAATAAGGTATAAAATAAGCGACCGAATTCTATTGCGCTAGCGGTCATGACTCGAAAATGCTTACGATGTGCGCTTGTTAATTCTATTTTACTGATCAGAACAATCTAAAACTTTGAAAGTTCTATCTGACTGCAGTACCAAGTTGGCTCGTGAAAACCGTTTTATTTTATCTTAATTCGTTTCTGTTTGGGAGACAATAAGGTATAAAATAAGCAACCGAATTCCATTGCGCTAGCGGTCATGACTCGAAAATGCTTACGATGTGCGCTTGTTAATTCTATTTTACTGATCAGAACAAGCTAAAACTTTGCAAGTTCTATCTGACTGCAGTACCAAGTGGGCTCGTGAAAACCGTTTCATTTTATCTTGATTCGTTTGTGTTTGGGAGACAGTAGAGTATAAAATAAGCGACCAAATTTTATTGCGCGAGCGGTCAAACTTTAAAAATACTTACGATGTACGCTTGTTATTTCTGTTTTACTGATCAGAACAAGCTGAAACTTTGCAAGTTCTATCTGACTGCAGTACCAAGTGGGCTCGTGAAAACCGTTTCATTTTATCTTAATTCGTTTGTGTTTGGGAGACAATAAAGTATAAAATAAGCGACCAAATTCTAATGCGCTAGCGGTCATGACTCGAAAATACTTACGATGTGCGCTTGTTAATTCTGTTTTACTGATCAGAACAAGCTGAAACTTTGCAAGTTCTATCTGACTGCAGTACCAAGTGGGCTCGTGAAAACCGTTTCATTTTATCTTGATTCGTTTGTGTTTGGGAGACAATAAGGTATAAAATAAGCGACCGAATTCCATTGCGCGAGCGGTCATGACTCGAAAATACTTACGATGTGCGCTTGTTAATTCTGTTTTACTGATCAGAACAAGCTGAATCTTTGCAAGTTCTATCTGACTGCAGTACCAAGTGGGCTCGTGAAAACCGTTTCATTTTATCTTAATTCGTTTGTGTTTGGGAGACAGTAAAGTATAAAATAAGCGACCAAATTCTAATGCGCTAGCGGTCATGACTCGAAAATACTTACGATGTGCGCTTGTTAATTCTGTTTTACTGATCAGAACAAGCTGAAACTTTGCAAGTTCTATCTGACTGCAGTACCAAGTGGGCTCGTGAAAACCGTTTCATTTTATCTTAATTCGTTTGTGTTTGGGAGACAGTAAAGTATAAAATAAGCGACCAAATTCTAATGCGCTAGCGGTCATGACTCGAAAATACTTACGATGTGCGCTTGTTAATTCTGTTTTACTGATCAGAACAAGCTGAAACTTTGCAAGTTCTATCTGACTGCAGTACCAAGTAGGCTCGTGAAAACCGTTTCATTTTATCTTGATTCGTTTGTGTTTGGGAGACAATAAGGTATAAAATAAGCGACCGAATTCCATTGCGCGAGCGGTCATGACTCGAAAATACTTACGATGTGCGCTTGTTAATTCTGTTTTACTGATCAGAACAAGCTAAAACTTTGCAAGTTCTATCTGACTGCAGTACCAAGTGGGCTCGTGAAAACCGTTTCATTTTATCTTGATTCGTTTGTGTTTGGGAGACAATAAGGTATAAAATAAGCGACCGAATTCTATTGCGCTAGCGGTCATGACTCGAAAATGCTTACGATGTGCGCTTGTTAATTCTATTTTACTGATCAGAACAAGCTAAAACTTTGAAAGTTCTATCTGACTGCAGTACCAAGTGGGCTCGTGAAAACCGTTTTATTTTATCTTAATTCGTTTGTGTTTGGGAGACAATAAGGTATAAAATAAGCGACCGAATTCCATTGCGCGAGCGGTCATGACTCGAAAATGCTTACGATGTGCGCTTGTTAATTCTATTTTACTGATCAGAACAAGCTAAAACTTTGCAAGTTCTATCTGACTGCAGTACCAAGTGGGCTCGTGAAAACCGTTTCATTTTATCTTGATTCGTTTGTGTTTGGGAGACAGTAGAGTATAAAATAAGCGACCAAATTTTATTGCGCGAGCGGTCAAACTTTAAAAATACTTACGATGTACGCTTGTTATTTCTGTTTTACTGATCAGAACAAGCTGAAACTTTGCAAGTTCTATCTGACTGCAGTACCAAGTGGGCTCGTGAAAACCGTTTCATTTTATCTTAATTCGTTTGTGTTTGGGAGACAATAAGGTATAAAATAAGCGACCAAATTCTAATGCGCTAGCGGTCATGACTCGAAAATACTTACGATGTGCGCTTGTTAATTCTGTTTTACTGATCAGAACAAGCTGAAACTTTGCAAGTTCTATCTGACTGCAGTACCAAGTGGGCTCGTGAAAACCGTTTCATTTTATCTTGATTCGTTTGTGTTTGGGAGACAATAAGGTATAAAATAAGCGACCGAATTCCATTGCGCGAGCGGTCATGACTCGAAAATACTTACGATGTGCGCTTGTTAATTCTGTTTTACTGATCAGAACAAGCTGAAACTTTGCAAGTTCTATCTGACTGCAGTACCAAGTGGGCTCGTGAAAACCGTTTCATTTTATCTTAATTCGTTTGTGTTTGGGAGACAATAAGGTATAAAATAAGCGACCGAATTCCATTGCGCGAGCGGTCATGACTCGAAAATACTTACGATGTGCGCTTGTTAATTCTGTTTTACTGATCAGAACAAGCTGAATCTTTGCAAGTTCTATCTGACTGCAGTACCAAGTGGGCTCGTGAAAACCGTTTCATTTTATCTTAATTCGTTTGTGTTTGGGAGACAGTAAAGTATAAAATAAGCGACCAAATTCTAATGCGCTAGCGGTCATGACTCGAAAATACTTACGATGTGCGCTTGTTAATTCTGTTTTACTGATCAGAACAAGCTGAAACTTTGCAAGTTCTATCTGACTGCAGTACCAAGTGGGCTCGTGAAAACCGTTTCATTTTATCTTAATTCGTTTGTGTTTGGGAGACAGTAAAGTATAAAATAAGCGACCAAATTCTAATGCGCTAGCGGTCATGACTCGAAAATACTTACGATGTGCGCTTGTTAATTCTGTTTTACTGATCAGAACAAGCTGAAACTTTGCAAGTTCTATCTGACTGCAGTACCAAGTAGGCTCGTGAAAACCGTTTCATTTTATCTTGATTCGTTTGTGTTTGGGAGACAATAAGGTATAAAATAAGCGACCGAATTCCATTGCGCGAGCGGTCATGACTCGAAAATACTTACGATGTGCGCTTGTTAATTCTGTTTTACTGATCAGAACAAGCTAAAACTTTGCAAGTTCTATCTGACTGCAGTACCAAGTGGGCTCGTGAAAACCGTTTCATTTTATCTTGATTCGTTTGTGTTTGGGAGACAATAAGGTATAAAATAAGCGATCGAATTCTATTGCGCTAGCGGTCATGACTCGAAAATGCTTACGATGTGCGCTTGTTAATTCTGTTTTACTGATCAGAACAAGCTAAAACTTTGCAAGTTCTATCTGACTGCAGTACCAAGTGGGCTCGTGAAAACCGTTTCATTTTATCTTGATTCGTTTGTGTTTGAGAGACAATAAGGTATAAAATAAGCGACCGAATTCTATTGCGCTAGCGGTCATGACTCGAAAATGCTTACGATGTGCGCTTGTTAATTCTATTTTACTGATCAGAACAAGCTAAAACTTTGCAAGTTCAATCTGACTGCAGTACCAAGTGGGCTCGTGAAAACCGTTTCATTTTATCTTGATTCGTTTGTGTTTGGGAGACAATAAGGTATAAAATAAGCGACCGAATTCTATTGCGCTAGCGGTCATGACTCGAAAATGCTTACGATGTGCGCTTGTTAATTCTATTTTACTGATCAGAACAAGCTAAAACTTTGAAAGTTCTATCTGACTGCAGTACCAAGTGGGCTCGTGAAAACCGTTTCATTTTATCTTAATTCGTTTGTGTTTGGGAGACAATAAGGTATAAAATAAGCGACCGAATTCCATTGCGCGAGCGGTCATGACTCGAAAATACTTACGATGTGCGCTTGTTAATTCTGTTTTACTGATCAGAACAAGCTAAAACTTTGCAAGTTCTATCTGACTGCAGTACCAAGTGGGCTCGTGAAAACCGTTTCATTTTATCTTGATTCGTTTGTGTTTGGGAGACAATAAGGTATAAAATAAGCGACCGAATTCTATTGCGCTAGCGGTCATGACTCGAAAATGCTTACGATGTGCGCTTGTTAATTCTATTTTACTGATCAGAACAAGCTAAAACTTTGAAAGTTCTATCTGACTGCAGTACCAAGTGGGCTCGTGAAAACCGTTTCATTTTATCTTAATTCGTTTGTGTTTGGGAGACAATAAAGTATAAAATAAGCGACTAAATTCTAATGCGCTAGCGGTCATGACTCGAAAATACTTACGATGTGCGCTTGTTAATTCTGTTTTACTGATCAGAACAAGCTGAAACTTTGCAAGTTCTATCTGACTGCAGTACCAAGTGGGCTCGTGAAAACCGTTTCATTTTATCCTGATTCGTTTGTGTTTGGGAGACAATAAGGTATAAAATAAGCGACCGAATTCCATTGCGCGAGCGGTCATGACTCGAAAATACTTACGATGTGCGCTTGTTAATTCTGTTTTACTGATCAGAACAAGCTAAAACTTTGCAAGTTCTATCTGACTGCAGTACCAAGTGGGCTCGTGAAAACCGTTTCATTTTATCTTGATTCGTTTGTGTTTGGGAGACAATAAGGTATAAAATAAGCGACCGAATTCTATTGCGCTAGCGGTCATGACTCGAAAATGCTTACGATGTGCGCTTGTTAATTCTATTTTACTGATCAGAACAAGCTAAAACTTTGAAAGTTCTATCTGACTGCAGTACCAAGTGGGCTCGTGAAAACCGTTTTATTTTATCTTAATTCGTTTCTGTTTGGGAGACAATAAGGTATAAAATAAGCGACCGAATTCCATTGCGCTAGCGGTCATGACTCGAAAATGCTTACGATGTGCGCTTGTTAATTCTGTTTTACTGATCAGAACAAGCTAAAACTTTGCAAGTTCTATCTGACTGCAGTACCAAGTGGGCTCGTGAAAACCGTTTCATTTTATCTTGATTCGTTTGTGTTTGGGAGACAATAAGGTATAAAATAAGCGACCGAATTCTATTGCGCTAGCGGTCATGACTCGAAAATGCTTACGATGTGCGCTTGTTAATTCTATTTTACTGATCAGAACAATCTAAAACTTTGAAAGTTCTATCTGACTGCAGTACCAAGTGGGCTCGTGAAAACCGTTTTATTTTATCTTAATTCGTTTCTGTTTGGGAGACAATAAGGTATAAAATAAGCAACCGAATTCCATTGCGCTAGCGGTCATGACTCGAAAATGCTTACGATGTGCGCTTGTTAATTCTATTTTACTGATCAGAACAAGCTAAAACTTTGCAAGTTCTATCTGACTGCAGTACCAAGTGGGCTCGTGAAAACCGTTTCATTTTATCTTGATTCGTTTGTGTTTGGGAGACAGTAGAGTATAAAATAAGCGACCAAATTTTATTGCGCGAGCGGTCAAACTTTAAAAATACTTACGATGTACGCTTGTTATTTCTGTTTTACTGATCAGAACAAGCTGAAACTTTGCAAGTTCTATCTGACTGCAGTACCAAGTGGGCTCGTGAAAACCGTTTCATTTTATCTTAATTCGTTTGTGTTTGGGAGACAATAAAGTATAAAATAAGCGACCAAATTCTAATGCGCTAGCGGTCATGACTCGAAAATACTTACGATGTGCGCTTGTTAATTCTGTTTTACTGATCAGAACAAGCTGAAACTTTGCAAGTTCTATCTGACTGCAGTACCAAGTGGGCTCGTGAAAACCGTTTCATTTTATCTTGATTCGTTTGTGTTTGGGAGACAATAAGGTATAAAATAAGCGACCGAATTCCATTGCGCGAGCGGTCATGACTCGAAAATACTTACGATGTGCGCTTGTTAATTCTGTTTTACTGATCAGAACAAGCTGAATCTTTGCAAGTTCTATCTGACTGCAGTACCAAGTGGGCTCGTGAAAACCGTTTCATTTTATCTTAATTCGTTTGTGTTTGGGAGACAGTAAAGTATAAAATAAGCGACCAAATTCTAATGCACTAGCGGTCATGACTCGAAAATACTTACGATGTGCGCTTGTTAATTCTGTTTTACTGATCAGAACAAGCTGAAACTTTGCAAGTTCTATCTGACTGCAGTACCAAGTGGGCTCGTGAAAACCGTTTCATTTTATCTTAATTCGTTTGTGTTTGGGAGACAATAAGGTATAAAATAAGCGACCGAATTCCATTGCGCGAGCGGTCATGACTCGAAAATACTTACGATGTGCGCTTGTTAATTCTGTTTTACTGATCAGAACAAGCTAAAACTTTGCAAGTTCTATCTGACTGCAGTACCAAGTGGGCTCGTGAAAACCGTTTCATTTTATCTTGATTCGTTTGTGTTTGGGAGACAATAAGGTATAAAATAAGCGACCGAATTCTATTGCGCTAGCGGTCATGACTCGAAAATGCTTACGATGTGCGCTTGTTAATTCTATTTTACTGATCAGAACAAGCTAAAACTTTGAAAGTTCTATCTGACTGCAGTACCAAGTGGGCTCGTGAAAACCGTTTTATTTTATCTTAATTCGTTTCTGTTTGGGAGACAATAAGGTATAAAATAAGCGACCGAATTCCATTGCGCTAGCGGTCATGACTCGAAAATGCTTACGATGTGCGCTTGTTAATTCTGTTTTACTGATCAGAACAAGCTAAAACTTTGCAAGTTCTATCTGACTGCAGTACCAAGTGGGCTCGTGAAAACCGTTTCATTTTATCTTGATTCGTTTGTGTTTGGGAGACAATAAGGTATAAAATAAGCGACCGAATTCTATTGCGCTAGCGGTCATGACTCGAAAATGCTTACGATGTGCGCTTGTTAATTCTATTTTACTGATCAGAACAATCTAAAACTTTGAAAGTTCTATCTGACTGCAGTACCAAGTGGGCTCGTGAAAACCGTTTTATTTTATCTTAATTCGTTTCTGTTTGGGAGACAATAAGGTATAAAATAAGCAACCGAATTCCATTGCGCTAGCGGTCATGACTCGAAAATGCTTACGATGTGCGCTTGTTAATTCTATTTTACTGATCAGAACAAGCTAAAACTTTGCAAGTTCTATCTGACTGCAGTACCAAGTGGGCTCGTGAAAACCGTTTCATTTTATCTTGATTCGTTTGTGTTTGGGAGACAGTAGAGTATAAAATAAGCGACCAAATTTTATTGCGCGAGCGGTCAAACTTTAAAAATACTTACGATGTACGCTTGTTATTTCTGTTTTACTGATCAGAACAAGCTGAAACTTTGCAAGTTCTATCTGACTGCAGTACCAAGTGGGCTCGTGAAAACCGTTTCATTTTATCTTAATTCGTTTGTGTTTGGGAGACAATAAAGTATAAAATAAGCGACCAAATTCTAATGCGCTAGCGGTCATGACTCGAAAATACTTACGATGTGCGCTTGTTAATTCTGTTTTACTGATCAGAACAAGCTGAAACTTTGCAAGTTCTATCTGACTGCAGTACCAAGTGGGCTCGTGAAAACCGTTTCATTTTATCTTGATTCGTTTGTGTTTGGGAGACAATAAGGTATAAAATAAGCGACCGAATTCCATTGCGCGAGCGGTCATGACTCGAAAATACTTACGATGTGCGCTTGTTAATTCTGTTTTACTGATCAGAACAAGCTGAATCTTTGCAAGTTCTATCTGACTGCAGTACCAAGTGGGCTCGTGAAAACCGTTTCATTTTATCTTAATTCGTTTGTGTTTGGGAGACAGTAAAGTATAAAATAAGCGACCAAATTCTAATGCACTAGCGGTCATGACTCGAAAATACTTACGATGTGCGCTTGTTAATTCTGTTTTACTGATCAGAACAAGCTGAAACTTTGCAAGTTCTATCTGACTGCAGTACCAAGTGGGCTCGTGAAAACCGTTTCATTTTATCTTAATTCGTTTGTGTTTGGGAGACAGTAAAGTATAAAATAAGCGACCAAATTCTAATGCGCTAGCGGTCATGACTCGAAAATACTTACGATGTGCGCTTGTTAATTCTGTTTTACTGATCAGAACAAGCTGAAACTTTGCAAGTTCAATCTGACTGCAGTACCAAGTAGGCTCGTGAAAACCGTTTCATTTTATCTTGATTCGTTTGTGTTTGGGAGACAATAAGGTATAAAATAAGCGACCGAATTCTATTGCGCTAGCGGTCATGACTCGAAAATGCTTACGATGTGCGCTTGTTAATTCTATTTTACTGATCAGAACAAGCTAAAACTTTGAAAGTTCTATCTGACTGCAGTACCAAGTGGGCTCGTGAAAACCGTTTTATTTTATCTTAATTCGTTTCTGTTTGGGAGACAATAAGGTATAAAATAAGCGACCGAATTCCATTGCGCTAGCGGTCATGACTCGAAAATGCTTACGATGTGCGCTTGTTAATTCTATTTTACTGATCAGAACAAGCTAAAACTTTGCAAGTTCTATCTGACTGCAGTACCAAGTGGGCTCGTGAAAACCGTTTCATTTTATCTTGATTCGTTTGTGTTTGGGAGACAGTAGAGTATAAAATAAGCGACCAAATTTTATTGCGCGAGCGGTCAAACTTTAAAAATACTTACGATGTACGCTTGTTATTTCTGTTTTACTGATCAGAACAAGCTGAAACTTTGCAAGTTCTATCTGACTGCAGTACCAAGTGGGCTCGTGAAAACCGTTTCATTTTATCTTAATTCGTTTGTGTTTGGGAGACAATAAGGTATAAAATAAGCGACCAAATTCTAATGCGCTAGCGGTCATGACTCGAAAATACTTACGATGTGCGCTTGTTAATTCTGTTTTACTGATCAGAACAAGCTAAAACTTTGCAAGTTCTATCTGACTGCAGTACCAAGTGGGCTCGTGAAAACCGTTTCATTTTATCTTGATTCGTTTGTGTTTGGGAGACAATAAGGTATAAAATAAGCGATCGAATTCTATTGCGCTAGCGGTCATGACTCGAAAATGCTTACGATGTGCGCTTGTTAATTCTGTTTTACTGATCAGAACAAGCTAAAACTTTGCAAGTTCTATCTGACTGCAGTACCAAGTGGGCTCGTGAAAACCGTTTCATTTTATCTTGATTCGTTTGTGTTTGAGAGACAATAAGGTATAAAATAAGCGACCGAATTCTATTGCGCTAGCGGTCATGACTCGAAAATGCTTACGATGTGCGCTTGTTAATTCTATTTTACTGATCAGAACAAGCTAAAACTTTGCAAGTTCAATCTGACTGCAGTACCAAGTGGGCTCGTGAAAACCGTTTCATTTTATCTTGATTCGTTTGTGTTTGGGAGACAATAAGGTATAAAATAAGCGACCGAATTCCATTGCGCTAGCGGTCATGACTCGAAAATACTTACGATGTGCGCTTGTTAATTCTGTTTTACTGATCAGAACAAGCTGAAACTTTGCAAGTTCAATCTGACTGCAGTACCAAGTGGGCTCGTGAAAACCGTTTCATTTTATCTTAATTCGTTTGTGTTTGGGAGACAATAAGGTATAAAATAAGCGACCGAATTCCATTGCGCGAGCGGTCATGACTCGAAAATACTTACGATGTGCGCTTGTTAATTCTGTTTTACTGATCAGAACAAGCTAAAACTTTGCAAGTTCTATCTGACTGCAGTACCAAGTGGGCTCGTGAAAACCGTTTCATTTTATCTTGATTCGTTTGTGTTTGGGAGACAATAAGGTATAAAATAAGCGACCGAATTCTATTGCGCTAGCGGTCATGACTCGAAAATGCTTACGATGTGCGCTTGTTAATTCTGTTTTACTGATCAGAACAAGCTAAAACTTTGCAAGTTCTATCTGACTGCAGTACCAAGTGGGCTCGTGAAAACCGTTTCATTTTATCTTGATTCGTTTGTGTTTGAGAGACAATAAGGTATAAAATAAGCGACCGAATTCTATTGCGCTAGCGGTCATGACTCGAAAATGCTTACGATGTGCGCTTGTTAATTCTATTTTACTGATCAGAACAAGCTAAAACTTTGCAAGTTCAATCTGACTGCAGTACCAAGTGGGCTCGTGAAAACCGTTTCATTTTATCTTGATTCGTTTGTGTTTGGGAGACAATAAGGTATAAAATAAGCGACCGAATTCTATTGCGCTAGCGGTCATGACTCGAAAATGCTTACGATGTGCGCTTGTTAATTCTATTTTACTGATCAGAACAAGCTAAAACTTTGAAAGTTCTATCTGACTGCAGTACCAAGTGGGCTCGTGAAAACCGTTTCATTTTATCTTAATTCGTTTGTGTTTGGGAGACAATAAGGTATAAAATAAGCGACCGAATTCCATTGCGCGAGCGGTCATGACTCGAAAATACTTACGATGTGCGCTTGTTAATTCTGTTTTACTGATCAGAACAAGCTAAAACTTTGCAAGTTCTATCTGACTGCAGTACCAAGTGGGCTCGTGAAAACCGTTTCATTTTATCTTGATTCGTTTGTGTTTGGGAGACAATAAGGTATAAAATAAGCGACCGAATTCTATTGCGCTAGCGGTCATGACTCGAAAATGCTTACGATGTGCGCTTGTTAATTCTATTTTACTGATCAGAACAAGCTAAAACTTTGAAAGTTCTATCTGACTGCAGTACCAAGTGGGCTCGTGAAAACCGTTTCATTTTATCTTAATTCGTTTGTGTTTGGGAGACAATAAAGTATAAAATAAGCGACTAAATTCTAATGCGCTAGCGGTCATGACTCGAAAATACTTACGATGTGCGCTTGTTAATTCTGTTTTACTGATCAGAACAAGCTGAAACTTTGCAAGTTCTATCTGACTGCAGTACCAAGTGGGCTCGTGAAAACCGTTTCATTTTATCCTGATTCGTTTGTGTTTGGGAGACAATAAGGTATAAAATAAGCGACCGAATTCCATTGCGCGAGCGGTCATGACTCGAAAATACTTACGATGTGCGCTTGTTAATTCTGTTTTACTGATCAGAACAAGCTAAAACTTTGCAAGTTCTATCTGACTGCAGTACCAAGTGGGCTCGTGAAAACCGTTTCATTTTATCTTGATTCGTTTGTGTTTGGGAGACAATAAGGTATAAAATAAGCGACCGAATTCTATTGCGCTAGCGGTCATGACTCGAAAATGCTTACGATGTGCGCTTGTTAATTCTATTTTACTGATCAGAACAAGCTAAAACTTTGAAAGTTCTATCTGACTGCAGTACCAAGTGGGCTCGTGAAAACCGTTTTATTTTATCTTAATTCGTTTCTGTTTGGGAGACAATAAGGTATAAAATAAGCGACCGAATTCCATTGCGCTAGCGGTCATGACTCGAAAATGCTTACGATGTGCGCTTGTTAATTCTGTTTTACTGATCAGAACAAGCTAAAACTTTGCAAGTTCTATCTGACTGCAGTACCAAGTGGGCTCGTGAAAACCGTTTCATTTTATCTTGATTCGTTTGTGTTTGGGAGACAATAAGGTATAAAATAAGCGACCGAATTCTATTGCGCTAGCGGTCATGACTCGAAAATGCTTACGATGTGCGCTTGTTAATTCTATTTTACTGATCAGAACAATCTAAAACTTTGAAAGTTCTATCTGACTGCAGTACCAAGTGGGCTCGTGAAAACCGTTTTATTTTATCTTAATTCGTTTCTGTTTGGGAGACAATAAGGTATAAAATAAGCAACCGAATTCCATTGCGCTAGCGGTCATGACTCGAAAATGCTTACGATGTGCGCTTGTTAATTCTATTTTACTGATCAGAACAAGCTAAAACTTTGCAAGTTCTATCTGACTGCAGTACCAAGTGGGCTCGTGAAAACCGTTTCATTTTATCTTGATTCGTTTGTGTTTGGGAGACAGTAGAGTATAAAATAAGCGACCAAATTTTATTGCGCGAGCGGTCAAACTTTAAAAATACTTACGATGTACGCTTGTTATTTCTGTTTTACTGATCAGAACAAGCTGAAACTTTGCAAGTTCTATCTGACTGCAGTACCAAGTGGGCTCGTGAAAACCGTTTCATTTTATCTTAATTCGTTTGTGTTTGGGAGACAATAAAGTATAAAATAAGCGACCAAATTCTAATGCGCTAGCGGTCATGACTCGAAAATACTTACGATGTGCGCTTGTTAATTCTGTTTTACTGATCAGAACAAGCTGAAACTTTGCAAGTTCTATCTGACTGCAGTACCAAGTGGGCTCGTGAAAACCGTTTCATTTTATCTTGATTCGTTTGTGTTTGGGAGACAATAAGGTATAAAATAAGCGACCGAATTCCATTGCGCGAGCGGTCATGACTCGAAAATACTTACGATGTGCGCTTGTTAATTCTGTTTTACTGATCAGAACAAGCTGAATCTTTGCAAGTTCTATCTGACTGCAGTACCAAGTGGGCTCGTGAAAACCGTTTCATTTTATCTTAATTCGTTTGTGTTTGGGAGACAGTAAAGTATAAAATAAGCGACCAAATTCTAATGCACTAGCGGTCATGACTCGAAAATACTTACGATGTGCGCTTGTTAATTCTGTTTTACTGATCAGAACAAGCTGAAACTTTGCAAGTTCTATCTGACTGCAGTACCAAGTGGGCTCGTGAAAACCGTTTCATTTTATCTTAATTCGTTTGTGTTTGGGAGACAGTAAAGTATAAAATAAGCGACCAAATTCTAATGCGCTAGCGGTCATGACTCGAAAATACTTACGATGTGCGCTTGTTAATTCTGTTTTACTGATCAGAACAAGCTGAAACTTTGCAAGTTCAATCTGACTGCAGTACCAAGTAGGCTCGTGAAAACCGTTTCATTTTATCTTGATTCGTTTGTGTTTGGGAGACAATAAGGTATAAAATAAGCGACCGAATTCTATTGCGCTAGCGGTCATGACTCGAAAATGCTTACGATGTGCGCTTGTTAATTCTATTTTACTGATCAGAACAAGCTAAAACTTTGAAAGTTCTATCTGACTGCAGTACCAAGTGGGCTCGTGAAAACCGTTTTATTTTATCTTAATTCGTTTCTGTTTGGGAGACAATAAGGTATAAAATAAGCGACCGAATTCCATTGCGCTAGCGGTCATGACTCGAAAATGCTTACGATGTGCGCTTGTTAATTCTATTTTACTGATCAGAACAAGCTAAAACTTTGCAAGTTCTATCTGACTGCAGTACCAAGTGGGCTCGTGAAAACCGTTTCATTTTATCTTGATTCGTTTGTGTTTGGGAGACAGTAGAGTATAAAATAAGCGACCAAATTTTATTGCGCGAGCGGTCAAACTTTAAAAATACTTACGATGTACGCTTGTTATTTCTGTTTTACTGATCAGAACAAGCTGAAACTTTGCAAGTTCTATCTGACTGCAGTACCAAGTGGGCTCGTGAAAACCGTTTCATTTTATCTTAATTCGTTTGTGTTTGGGAGACAATAAGGTATAAAATAAGCGACCAAATTCTAATGCGCTAGCGGTCATGACTCGAAAATACTTACGATGTGCGCTTGTTAATTCTGTTTTACTGATCAGAACAAGCTAAAACTTTGCAAGTTCTATCTGACTGCAGTACCAAGTGGGCTCGTGAAAACCGTTTCATTTTATCTTGATTCGTTTGTGTTTGGGAGACAATAAGGTATAAAATAAGCGATCGAATTCTATTGCGCTAGCGGTCATGACTCGAAAATGCTTACGATGTGCGCTTGTTAATTCTGTTTTACTGATCAGAACAAGCTAAAACTTTGCAAGTTCTATCTGACTGCAGTACCAAGTGGGCTCGTGAAAACCGTTTCATTTTATCTTGATTCGTTTGTGTTTGAGAGACAATAAGGTATAAAATAAGCGACCGAATTCTATTGCGCTAGCGGTCATGACTCGAAAATGCTTACGATGTGCGCTTGTTAATTCTATTTTACTGATCAGAACAAGCTAAAACTTTGCAAGTTCAATCTGACTGCAGTACCAAGTGGGCTCGTGAAAACCGTTTCATTTTATCTTGATTCGTTTGTGTTTGGGAGACAATAAGGTATAAAATAAGCGACCGAATTCCATTGCGCTAGCGGTCATGACTCGAAAATACTTACGATGTGCGCTTGTTAATTCTGTTTTACTGATCAGAACAAGCTGAAACTTTGCAAGTTCAATCTGACTGCAGTACCAAGTGGGCTCGTGAAAACCGTTTCATTTTATCTTAATTCGTTTGTGTTTGGGAGACAATAAGGTATAAAATAAGCGACCGAATTCCATTGCGCGAGCGGTCATGACTCGAAAATACTTACGATGTGCGCTTGTTAATTCTGTTTTACTGATCAGAACAAGCTAAAACTTTGCAAGTTCTATCTGACTGCAGTACCAAGTGGGCTCGTGAAAACCGTTTCATTTTATCTTGATTCGTTTGTGTTTGGGAGACAATAAGGTATAAAATAAGCGACCGAATTCTATTGCGCTAGCGGTCATGACTCGAAAATGCTTACGATGTGCGCTTGTTAATTCTATTTTACTGATCAGAACAAGCTAAAACTTTGAAAGTTCTATCTGACTGCAGTACCAAGTGGGCTCGTGAAAACCGTTTCATTTTATCTTAATTCGTTTGTGTTTGGGAGACAGTAAAGTATAAAATAAGCGACTAAATTCTAATGCGCTAGCGGTCATGACTCGAAAATACTTACGATGTGCGCTTGTTAATTCTGTTTTACTGATCAGAACAAGCTGAAACTTTGCAAGTTCTATCTGACTGCAGTACCAAGTGGGCTCGTGAAAACCGTTTCATTTTATCCTGATTCGTTTGTGTTTGGGAGACAATAAGGTATAAAATAAGCGACCGAATTCCATTGCGCGAGCGGTCATGACTCGAAAATACTTACGATGTGCGCTTGTTAATTCTGTTTTACTGATCAGAACAAGCTAAAACTTTGCAAGTTCTATCTGACTGCAGTACCAAGTGGGCTCGTGAAAACCGTTTCATTTTATCTTGATTCGTTTGTGTTTGGGAGACAATAAGGTATAAAATAAGCGACCGAATTCTATTGCGCTAGCGGTCATGACTCGAAAATGCTTACGATGTGCGCTTGTTAATTCTATTTTACTGATCAGAACAAGCTAAAACTTTGAAAGTTCTATCTGACTGCAGTACCAAGTGGGCTCGTGAAAACCGTTTCATTTTATCTTGATTCGTTTGTGTTTGGGAGACAATAAGGTATAAAATAAGCGACCGAATTCCATTGCGCTAGCGGTCATGACTCGAAAATACTTACGATGTGCGCTTGTTAATTCTGTTTTACTGATCAGAACAAGCTGAAACTTTGCAAGTTCAATCTGACTGCAGTACCAAGTGGGCTCGTGAAAACCGTTTCATTTTATCTTAATTCGTTTGTGTTTGGGAGACAATAAGGTATAAAATAAGCGACCGAATTCCATTGCGCGAGCGGTCATGACTCGAAAATACTTACGATGTGCGCTTGTTAATTCTGTTTTACTGATCAGAACAAGCTAAAACTTTGCAAGTTCTATCTGACTGCAGTACCAAGTGGGCTCGTGAAAACCGTTTCATTTTATCTTGATTCGTTTGTGTTTGGGAGACAATAAGGTATAAAATAAGCGACCGAATTCTATTGCGCTAGCGGTCATGACTCGAAAATGCTTACGATGTGCGCTTGTTAATTCTATTTTACTGATCAGAACAAGCTAAAACTTTGAAAGTTCTATCTGACTGCAGTACCAAGTGGGCTCGTGAAAACCGTTTCATTTTATCTTAATTCGTTTGTGTTTGGGAGACAGTAAAGTATAAAATAAGCGACTAAATTCTAATGCGCTAGCGGTCATGACTCGAAAATACTTACGATGTGCGCTTGTTAATTCTGTTTTACTGATCAGAACAAGCTGAAACTTTGCAAGTTCTATCTGACTGCAGTACCAAGTGGGCTCGTGAAAACCGTTTCATTTTATCCTGATTCGTTTGTGTTTGGGAGACAATAAGGTATAAAATAAGCGACCGAATTCCATTGCGCGAGCGGTCATGACTCGAAAATACTTACGATGTGCGCTTGTTAATTCTGTTTTACTGATCAGAACAAGCTAAAACTTTGCAAGTTCTATCTGACTGCAGTACCAAGTGGGCTCGTGAAAACCGTTTCATTTTATCTTGATTCGTTTGTGTTTGGGAGACAATAAGGTATAAAATAAGCGACCGAATTCTATTGCGCTAGCGGTCATGACTCGAAAATGCTTACGATGTGCGCTTGTTAATTCTATTTTACTGATCAGAACAAGCTAAAACTTTGAAAGTTCTATCTGACTGCAGTACCAAGTGGGCTCGTGAAAACCGTTTTATTTTATCTTAATTCGTTTCTGTTTGGGAGACAATAAGGTATAAAATAAGCGACCGAATTCCATTGCGCTAGCGGTCATGACTCGAAAATGCTTACGATGTGCGCTTGTTAATTCTGTTTTACTGATCAGAACAAGCTAAAACTTTGCAAGTTCTATCTGACTGCAGTACCAAGTGGGCTCGTGAAAACCGTTTCATTTTATCTTGATTCGTTTGTGTTTGGGAGACAATAAGGTATAAAATAAGCGACCGAATTCTATTGCGCTAGCGGTCATGACTCGAAAATGCTTACGATGTGCGCTTGTTAATTCTATTTTACTGATCAGAACAATCTAAAACTTTGAAAGTTCTATCTGACTGCAGTACCAAGTGGGCTCGTGAAAACCGTTTTATTTTATCTTAATTCGTTTCTGTTTGGGAGACAATAAGGTATAAAATAAGCAACCGAATTCCATTGCGCTAGCGGTCATGACTCGAAAATGCTTACGATGTGCGCTTGTTAATTCTATTTTACTGATCAGAACAAGCTAAAACTTTGCAAGTTCTATCTGACTGCAGTACCAAGTGGGCTCGTGAAAACCGTTTCATTTTATCTTGATTCGTTTGTGTTTGGGAGACAGTAGAGTATAAAATAAGCGACCAAATTTTATTGCGCGAGCGGTCAAACTTTAAAAATACTTACGATGTACGCTTGTTATTTCTGTTTTACTGATCAGAACAAGCTGAAACTTTGCAAGTTCTATCTGACTGCAGTACCAAGTGGGCTCGTGAAAACCGTTTCATTTTATCTTAATTCGTTTGTGTTTGGGAGACAATAAAGTATAAAATAAGCGACCAAATTCTAATGCGCTAGCGGTCATGACTCGAAAATACTTACGATGTGCGCTTGTTAATTCTGTTTTACTGATCAGAACAAGCTGAAACTTTGCAAGTTCTATCTGACTGCAGTACCAAGTGGGCTCGTGAAAACCGTTTCATTTTATCTTGATTCGTTTGTGTTTGGGAGACAATAAGGTATAAAATAAGCGACCGAATTCCATTGCGCGAGCGGTCATGACTCGAAAATACTTACGATGTGCGCTTGTTAATTCTGTTTTACTGATCAGAACAAGCTGAATCTTTGCAAGTTCTATCTGACTGCAGTACCAAGTGGGCTCGTGAAAACCGTTTCATTTTATCTTAATTCGTTTGTGTTTGGGAGACAGTAAAGTATAAAATAAGCGACCAAATTCTAATGCGCTAGCGGTCATGACTCGAAAATACTTACGATGTGCGCTTGTTAATTCTGTTTTACTGATCAGAACAAGCTGAAACTTTGCAAGTTCTATCTGACTGCAGTACCAAGTGGGCTCGTGAAAACCGTTTCATTTTATCTTAATTCGTTTGTGTTTGGGAGACAGTAAAGTATAAAATAAGCGACCAAATTCTAATGCGCTAGCGGTCATGACTCGAAAATACTTACGATGTGCGCTTGTTAATTCTGTTTTACTGATCAGAACAAGCTGAAACTTTGCAAGTTCTATCTGACTGCAGTACCAAGTAGGCTCGTGAAAACCGTTTCATTTTATCTTGATTCGTTTGTGTTTGGGAGACAATAAGGTATAAAATAAGCGACCGAATTCCATTGCGCGAGCGGTCATGACTCGAAAATACTTACGATGTGCGCTTGTTAATTCTGTTTTACTGATCAGAACAAGCTAAAACTTTGAAAGTTCTATCTGACTGCAGTACCAAGTGGGCTCGTGAAAACCGTTTCATTTTATCTTGATTCGTTTGTGTTTGGGAGACAATAAGGTATAAAATAAGCGACCGAATTCTATTGCGCTAGCGGTCATGACTCGAAAATGCTTACGATGTGCGCTTGTTAATTCTATTTTACTGATCAGAACAAGCTAAAACTTTGAAAGTTCTATCTGACTGCAGTACCAAGTGGGCTCGTGAAAACCGTTTCATTTTATCTTAATTCGTTTGTGTTTGGGAGACAATAAGGTATAAAATAAGCGACCGAATTCCATTGCGCGAGCGGTCATGACTCGAAAATACTTACGATGTGCGCTTGTTAATTCTGTTTTACTGATCAGAACAAGCTAAGACTTTGCAAGTTCTATCTGACTGCAGTACCAAGTGGGCTCGTGAAAACCGTTTCATTTTATCTTGATTCGTTTGTGTTTGGGAGACAATAAGGTATAAAATAAGCGACCGAATTCTATTGCGCTAGCGGTCATGACTCGAAAATGCTTACGATGTGCGCTTGTTAATTCTATTTTACTGATCAGAACAAGCTAAAACTTTGAAAGTTCTATCTGACTGCAGTACCAAGTGGGCTCGTGAAAACCGTTTCATTTTATCTTAATTCGTTTGTGTTTGGGAGACAATAAAGTATAAAATAAGCGACTAAATTCTAATGCGCTAGCGGTCATGACTCGAAAATACTTACGATGTGCGCTTGTTAATTCTGTTTTACTGATCAGAACAAGCTGAAACTTTGCAAGTTCTATCTGACTGCAGTACCAAGTGGGCTCGTGAAAACCGTTTCATTTTATCCTGATTCGTTTGTGTTTGGGAGACAATAAGGTATAAAATAAGCGACCGAATTCCATTGCGCGAGCGGTCATGACTCGAAAATACTTACGATGTGCGCTTGTTAATTCTGTTTTACTGATCAGAACAAGCTAAAACTTTGCAAGTTCTATCTGACTGCAGTACCAAGTGGGCTCGTGAAAACCGTTTCATTTTATCTTGATTCGTTTGTGTTTGGGAGACAATAAGGTATAAAATAAGCGACCGAATTCTATTGCGCTAGCGGTCATGACTCGAAAATGCTTACGATGTGCGCTTGTTAATTCTATTTTACTGATCAGAACAAGCTAAAACTTTGAAAGTTCTATCTGACTGCAGTACCAAGTGGGCTCGTGAAAACCGTTTTATTTTATCTTAATTCGTTTCTGTTTGGGAGACAATAAGGTATAAAATAAGCGACCGAATTCCATTGCGCTAGCGGTCATGACTCGAAAATGCTTACGATGTGCGCTTGTTAATTCTGTTTTACTGATCAGAACAAGCTAAAACTTTGCAAGTTCTATCTGACTGCAGTACCAAGTGGGCTCGTGAAAACCGTTTCATTTTATCTTGATTCGTTTGTGTTTGGGAGACAATAAGGTATAAAATAAGCGACCGAATTCTATTGCGCTAGCGGTCATGACTCGAAAATGCTTACGATGTGCGCTTGTTAATTCTATTTTACTGATCAGAACAATCTAAAACTTTGAAAGTTCTATCTGACTGCAGTACCAAGTGGGCTCGTGAAAACCGTTTTATTTTATCTTAATTCGTTTCTGTTTGGGAGACAATAAGGTATAAAATAAGCAACCGAATTCCATTGCGCTAGCGGTCATGACTCGAAAATGCTTACGATGTGCGCTTGTTAATTCTATTTTACTGATCAGAACAAGCTAAAACTTTGCAAGTTCTATCTGACTGCAGTACCAAGTGGGCTCGTGAAAACCGTTTCATTTTATCTTGATTCGTTTGTGTTTGGGAGACAGTAGAGTATAAAATAAGCGACCAAATTTTATTGCGCGAGCGGTCAAACTTTAAAAATACTTACGATGTACGCTTGTTATTTCTGTTTTACTGATCAGAACAAGCTGAAACTTTGCAAGTTCTATCTGACTGCAGTACCAAGTGGGCTCGTGAAAACCGTTTCATTTTATCTTAATTCGTTTGTGTTTGGGAGACAATAAAGTATAAAATAAGCGACCAAATTCTAATGCGCTAGCGGTCATGACTCGAAAATACTTACGATGTGCGCTTGTTAATTCTGTTTTACTGATCAGAACAAGCTGAAACTTTGCAAGTTCTATCTGACTGCAGTACCAAGTGGGCTCGTGAAAACCGTTTCATTTTATCTTGATTCGTTTGTGTTTGGGAGACAATAAGGTATAAAATAAGCGACCGAATTCTATTGCGCTAGCGGTCATGACTCGAAAATGCTTACGATGTGCGCTTGTTAATTCTATTTTACTGATCAGAACAAGCTAAAACTTTGAAAGTTCTATCTGACTGCAGTACCAAGTGGGCTCGTGAAAACCGTTTCATTTTATCTTAATTCGTTTGTGTTTGGGAGACAGTAAAGTATAAAATAAGCGACTAAATTCTAATGCGCTAGCGGTCATGACTCGAAAATACTTACGATGTGCGCTTGTTAATTCTGTTTTACTGATCAGAACAAGCTGAAACTTTGCAAGTTCTATCTGACTGCAGTACCAAGTGGGCTCGTGAAAACCGTTTCATTTTATCCTGATTCGTTTGTGTTTGGGAGACAATAAGGTATAAAATAAGCGACCGAATTCCATTGCGCGAGCGGTCATGACTCGAAAATACTTACGATGTGCGCTTGTTAATTCTGTTTTACTGATCAGAACAAGCTAAAACTTTGCAAGTTCTATCTGACTGCAGTACCAAGTGGGCTCGTGAAAACCGTTTCATTTTATCTTGATTCGTTTGTGTTTGGGAGACAATAAGGTATAAAATAAGCGACCGAATTCTATTGCGCTAGCGGTCATGACTCGAAAATGCTTACGATGTGCGCTTGTTAATTCTATTTTACTGATCAGAACAAGCTAAAACTTTGAAAGTTCTATCTGACTGCAGTACCAAGTGGGCTCGTGAAAACCGTTTTATTTTATCTTAATTCGTTTCTGTTTGGGAGACAATAAGGTATAAAATAAGCGACCGAATTCCATTGCGCTAGCGGTCATGACTCGAAAATGCTTACGATGTGCGCTTGTTAATTCTGTTTTACTGATCAGAACAAGCTAAAACTTTGCAAGTTCTATCTGACTGCAGTACCAAGTGGGCTCGTGAAAACCGTTTCATTTTATCTTGATTCGTTTGTGTTTGGGAGACAATAAGGTATAAAATAAGCGACCGAATTCTATTGCGCTAGCGGTCATGACTCGAAAATGCTTACGATGTGCGCTTGTTAATTCTATTTTACTGATCAGAACAATCTAAAACTTTGAAAGTTCTATCTGACTGCAGTACCAAGTGGGCTCGTGAAAACCGTTTTATTTTATCTTAATTCGTTTCTGTTTGGGAGACAATAAGGTATAAAATAAGCAACCGAATTCCATTGCGCTAGCGGTCATGACTCGAAAATGCTTACGATGTGCGCTTGTTAATTCTATTTTACTGATCAGAACAAGCTAAAACTTTGCAAGTTCTATCTGACTGCAGTACCAAGTGGGCTCGTGAAAACCGTTTCATTTTATCTTGATTCGTTTGTGTTTGGGAGACAGTAGAGTATAAAATAAGCGACCAAATTTTATTGCGCGAGCGGTCAAACTTTAAAAATACTTACGATGTACGCTTGTTATTTCTGTTTTACTGATCAGAACAAGCTGAAACTTTGCAAGTTCTATCTGACTGCAGTACCAAGTGGGCTCGTGAAAACCGTTTCATTTTATCTTAATTCGTTTGTGTTTGGGAGACAATAAAGTATAAAATAAGCGACCAAATTCTAATGCGCTAGCGGTCATGACTCGAAAATACTTACGATGTGCGCTTGTTAATTCTGTTTTACTGATCAGAACAAGCTGAAACTTTGCAAGTTCTATCTGACTGCAGTACCAAGTGGGCTCGTGAAAACCGTTTCATTTTATCTTGATTCGTTTGTGTTTGGGAGACAATAAGGTATAAAATAAGCGACCGAATTCCATTGCGCGAGCGGTCATGACTCGAAAATACTTACGATGTGCGCTTGTTAATTCTGTTTTACTGATCAGAACAAGCTGAATCTTTGCAAGTTCTATCTGACTGCAGTACCAAGTGGGCTCGTGAAAACCGTTTCATTTTATCTTAATTCGTTTGTGTTTGGGAGACAGTAAAGTATAAAATAAGCGACCAAATTCTAATGCGCTAGCGGTCATGACTCGAAAATACTTACGATGTGCGCTTGTTAATTCTGTTTTACTGATCAGAACAAGCTGAAACTTTGCAAGTTCTATCTGACTGCAGTACCAAGTGGGCTCGTGAAAACCGTTTCATTTTATCTTAATTCGTTTGTGTTTGGGAGACAGTAAAGTATAAAATAAGCGACCAAATTCTAATGCGCTAGCGGTCATGACTCGAAAATACTTACGATGTGCGCTTGTTAATTCTGTTTTACTGATCAGAACAAGCTGAAACTTTGCAAGTTCTATCTGACTGCAGTACCAAGTAGGCTCGTGAAAACCGTTTCATTTTATCTTGATTCGTTTGTGTTTGGGAGACAATAAGGTATAAAATAAGCGACCGAATTCCATTGCGCGAGCGGTCATGACTCGAAAATACTTACGATGTGCGCTTGTTAATTCTGTTTTACTGATCAGAACAAGCTAAAACTTTGAAAGTTCTATCTGACTGCAGTACCAAGTGGGCTCGTGAAAACCGTTTCATTTTATCTTGATTCGTTTGTGTTTGGGAGACAATAAGGTATAAAATAAGCGACCGAATTCTATTGCGCTAGCGGTCATGACTCGAAAATGCTTACGATGTGCGCTTGTTAATTCTATTTTACTGATCAGAACAAGCTAAAACTTTGAAAGTTCTATCTGACTGCAGTACCAAGTGGGCTCGTGAAAACCGTTTCATTTTATCTTAATTCGTTTGTGTTTGGGAGACAATAAGGTATAAAATAAGCGACCGAATTCCATTGCGCGAGCGGTCATGACTCGAAAATACTTACGATGTGCGCTTGTTAATTCTGTTTTACTGATCAGAACAAGCTAAAACTTTGCAAGTTCTATCTGACTGCAGTACCAAGTGGGCTCGTGAAAACCGTTTCATTTTATCTTGATTCGTTTGTGTTTGGGAGACAATAAGGTATAAAATAAGCGACCGAATTCTATTGCGCTAGCGGTCATGACTCGAAAATGCTTACGATGTGCGCTTGTTAATTCTATTTTACTGATCAGAACAAGCTAAAACTTTGAAAGTTCTATCTGACTGCAGTACCAAGTGGGCTCGTGAAAACCGTTTCATTTTATCTTAATTCGTTTGTGTTTGGGAGACAATAAAGTATAAAATAAGCGACTAAATTCTAATGCGCTAGCGGTCATGACTCGAAAATACTTACGATGTGCGCTTGTTAATTCTGTTTTACTGATCAGAACAAGCTGAAACTTTGCAAGTTCTATCTGACTGCAGTACCAAGTGGGCTCGTGAAAACCGTTTCATTTTATCCTGATTCGTTTGTGTTTGGGAGACAATAAGGTATAAAATAAGCGACCGAATTCCATTGCGCGAGCGGTCATGACTCGAAAATACTTACGATGTGCGCTTGTTAATTCTGTTTTACTGATCAGAACAAGCTAAAACTTTGCAAGTTCTATCTGACTGCAGTACCAAGTGGGCTCGTGAAAACCGTTTCATTTTATCTTGATTCGTTTGTGTTTGGGAGACAATAAGGTATAAAATAAGCGACCGAATTCTATTGCGCTAGCGGTCATGACTCGAAAATGCTTACGATGTGCGCTTGTTAATTCTATTTTACTGATCAGAACAAGCTAAAACTTTGAAAGTTCTATCTGACTGCAGTACCAAGTGGGCTCGTGAAAACCGTTTTATTTTATCTTAATTCGTTTCTGTTTGGGAGACAATAAGGTATAAAATAAGCGACCGAATTCCATTGCGCTAGCGGTCATGACTCGAAAATGCTTACGATGTGCGCTTGTTAATTCTGTTTTACTGATCAGAACAAGCTAAAACTTTGCAAGTTCTATCTGACTGCAGTACCAAGTGGGCTCGTGAAAACCGTTTCATTTTATCTTGATTCGTTTGTGTTTGGGAGACAATAAGGTATAAAATAAGCGACCGAATTCTATTGCGCTAGCGGTCATGACTCGAAAATGCTTACGATGTGCGCTTGTTAATTCTATTTTACTGATCAGAACAATCTAAAACTTTGAAAGTTCTATCTGACTGCAGTACCAAGTGGGCTCGTGAAAACCGTTTTATTTTATCTTAATTCGTTTCTGTTTGGGAGACAATAAGGTATAAAATAAGCAACCGAATTCCATTGCGCTAGCGGTCATGACTCGAAAATGCTTACGATGTGCGCTTGTTAATTCTATTTTACTGATCAGAACAAGCTAAAACTTTGCAAGTTCTATCTGACTGCAGTACCAAGTGGGCTCGTGAAAACCGTTTCATTTTATCTTGATTCGTTTGTGTTTGGGAGACAGTAGAGTATAAAATAAGCGACCAAATTTTATTGCGCGAGCGGTCAAACTTTAAAAATACTTACGATGTACGCTTGTTATTTCTGTTTTACTGATCAGAACAAGCTGAAACTTTGCAAGTTCTATCTGACTGCAGTACCAAGTGGGCTCGTGAAAACCGTTTCATTTTATCTTAATTCGTTTGTGTTTGGGAGACAATAAAGTATAAAATAAGCGACCAAATTCTAATGCGCTAGCGGTCATGACTCGAAAATACTTACGATGTGCGCTTGTTAATTCTGTTTTACTGATCAGAACAAGCTGAAACTTTGCAAGTTCTATCTGACTGCAGTACCAAGTGGGCTCGTGAAAACCGTTTCATTTTATCTTGATTCGTTTGTGTTTGGGAGACAATAAGGTATAAAATAAGCGACCGAATTCCATTGCGCGAGCGGTCATGACTCGAAAATACTTACGATGTGCGCTTGTTAATTCTGTTTTACTGATCAGAACAAGCTGAATCTTTGCAAGTTCTATCTGACTGCAGTACCAAGTGGGCTCGTGAAAACCGTTTCATTTTATCTTAATTCGTTTGTGTTTGGGAGACAGTAAAGTATAAAATAAGCGACCAAATTCTAATGCACTAGCGGTCATGACTCGAAAATACTTACGATGTGCGCTTGTTAATTCTGTTTTACTGATCAGAACAAGCTGAAACTTTGCAAGTTCTATCTGACTGCAGTACCAAGTGGGCTCGTGAAAACCGTTTCATTTTATCTTAATTCGTTTGTGTTTGGGAGACAGTAAAGTATAAAATAAGCGACCAAATTCTAATGCGCTAGCGGTCATGACTCGAAAATACTTACGATGTGCGCTTGTTAATTCTGTTTTACTGATCAGAACAAGCTGAAACTTTGCAAGTTCTATCTGACTGCAGTACCAAGTAGGCTCGTGAAAACCGTTTCATTTTATCTTGATTCGTTTGTGTTTGGGAGACAATAAGGTATAAAATAAGCGACCGAATTCCATTGCGCGAGCGGTCATGACTCGAAAATACTTACGATGTGCGCTTGTTAATTCTGTTTTACTGATCAGAACAAGCTAAAACTTTGAAAGTTCTATCTGACTGCAGTACCAAGTGGGCTCGTGAAAACCGTTTCATTTTATCTTGATTCGTTTGTGTTTGGGAGACAATAAGGTATAAAATAAGCGACCGAATTCTATTGCGCTAGCGGTCATGACTCGAAAATGCTTACGATGTGCGCTTGTTAATTCTATTTTACTGATCAGAACAAGCTAAAACTTTGAAAGTTCTATCTGACTGCAGTACCAAGTGGGCTCGTGAAAACCGTTTTATTTTATCTTAATTCGTTTCTGTTTGGGAGACAATAAGGTATAAAATAAGCGACCGAATTCCATTGCGCTAGCGGTCATGACTCGAAAATGCTTACGATGTGCGCTTGTTAATTCTATTTTACTGATCAGAACAAGCTAAAACTTTGCAAGTTCTATCTGACTGCAGTACCAAGTGGGCTCGTGAAAACCGTTTCATTTTATCTTGATTCGTTTGTGTTTGGGAGACAGTAGAGTATAAAATAAGCGACCAAATTTTATTGCGCGAGCGGTCAAACTTTAAAAATACTTACGATGTACGCTTGTTATTTCTGTTTTACTGATCAGAACAAGCTGAAACTTTGCAAGTTCTATCTGACTGCAGTACCAAGTGGGCTCGTGAAAACCGTTTCATTTTATCTTAATTCGTTTGTGTTTGGGAGACAATAAGGTATAAAATAAGCGACCAAATTCTAATGCGCTAGCGGTCATGACTCGAAAATACTTACGATGTGCGCTTGTTAATTCTGTTTTACTGATCAGAACAAGCTAAAACTTTGCAAGTTCTATCTGACTGCAGTACCAAGTGGGCTCGTGAAAACCGTTTCATTTTATCTTGATTCGTTTGTGTTTGGGAGACAATAAGGTATAAAATAAGCGATCGAATTCTATTGCGCTAGCGGTCATGACTCGAAAATGCTTACGATGTGCGCTTGTTAATTCTGTTTTACTGATCAGAACAAGCTAAAACTTTGCAAGTTCTATCTGACTGCAGTACCAAGTGGGCTCGTGAAAACCGTTTCATTTTATCTTGATTCGTTTGTGTTTGAGAGACAATAAGGTATAAAATAAGCGACCGAATTCTATTGCGCTAGCGGTCATGACTCGAAAATGCTTACGATGTGCGCTTGTTAATTCTATTTTACTGATCAGAACAAGCTAAAACTTTGCAAGTTCAATCTGACTGCAGTACCAAGTGGGCTCGTGAAAACCGTTTCATTTTATCTTGATTCGTTTGTGTTTGGGAGACAGTAGAGTATAAAATAAGCGACCAAATTTTATTGCGCGAGCGGTCAAACTTTAAAAATACTTACGATGTACGCTTGTTATTTCTGTTTTACTGATCAGAACAAGCTGAAACTTTGCAAGTTCTATCTGACTGCAGTACCAAGTGGGCTCGTGAAAACCGTTTCATTTTATCTTAATTCGTTTGTGTTTGGGAGACAATAAAGTATAAAATAAGCGACCAAATTCTAATGCGCTAGCGGTCATGACTCGAAAATACTTACGATGTGCGCTTGTTAATTCTGTTTTACTGATCAGAACAAGCTGAAACTTTGCAAGTTCTATCTGACTGCAGTACCAAGTGGGCTCGTGAAAACCGTTTCATTTTATCTTGATTCGTTTGTGTTTGGGAGACAATAAGGTATAAAATAAGCGACCGAATTCCATTGCGCGAGCGGTCATGACTCGAAAATACTTACGATGTGCGCTTGTTAATTCTGTTTTACTGATCAGAACAAGCTGAATCTTTGCAAGTTCTATCTGACTGCAGTACCAAGTGGGCTCGTGAAAACCGTTTCATTTTATCTTAATTCGTTTGTGTTTGGGAGACAGTAAAGTATAAAATAAGCGACCAAATTCTAATGCACTAGCGGTCATGACTCGAAAATACTTACGATGTGCGCTTGTTAATTCTGTTTTACTGATCAGAACAAGCTGAAACTTTGCAAGTTCTATCTGACTGCAGTACCAAGTGGGCTCGTGAAAACCGTTTCATTTTATCTTAATTCGTTTGTGTTTGGGAGACAGTAAAGTATAAAATAAGCGACCAAATTCTAATGCGCTAGCGGTCATGACTCGAAAATACTTACGATGTGCGCTTGTTAATTCTGTTTTACTGATCAGAACAAGCTGAAACTTTGCAAGTTCTATCTGACTGCAGTACCAAGTAGGCTCGTGAAAACCGTTTCATTTTATCTTGATTCGTTTGTGTTTGGGAGACAATAAGGTATAAAATAAGCGACCGAATTCCATTGCGCGAGCGGTCATGACTCGAAAATACTTACGATGTGCGCTTGTTAATTCTGTTTTACTGATCAGAACAAGCTAAAACTTTGAAAGTTCTATCTGACTGCAGTACCAAGTGGGCTCGTGAAAACCGTTTCATTTTATCTTGATTCGTTTGTGTTTGGGAGACAATAAGGTATAAAATAAGCGACCGAATTCTATTGCGCTAGCGGTCATGACTCGAAAATGCTTACGATGTGCGCTTGTTAATTCTATTTTACTGATCAGAACAAGCTAAAACTTTGAAAGTTCTATCTGACTGCAGTACCAAGTGGGCTCGTGAAAACCGTTTTATTTTATCTTAATTCGTTTCTGTTTGGGAGACAATAAGGTATAAAATAAGCGACCGAATTCCATTGCGCTAGCGGTCATGACTCGAAAATGCTTACGATGTGCGCTTGTTAATTCTATTTTACTGATCAGAACAAGCTAAAACTTTGCAAGTTCTATCTGACTGCAGTACCAAGTGGGCTCGTGAAAACCGTTTCATTTTATCTTGATTCGTTTGTGTTTGGGAGACAGTAGAGTATAAAATAAGCGACCAAATTTTATTGCGCGAGCGGTCAAACTTTAAAAATACTTACGATGTACGCTTGTTATTTCTGTTTTACTGATCAGAACAAGCTGAAACTTTGCAAGTTCTATCTGACTGCAGTACCAAGTGGGCTCGTGAAAACCGTTTCATTTTATCTTAATTCGTTTGTGTTTGGGAGACAATAAGGTATAAAATAAGCGACCAAATTCTAATGCGCTAGCGGTCATGACTCGAAAATACTTACGATGTGCGCTTGTTAATTCTGTTTTACTGATCAGAACAAGCTAAAACTTTGCAAGTTCTATCTGACTGCAGTACCAAGTGGGCTCGTGAAAACCGTTTCATTTTATCTTGATTCGTTTGTGTTTGGGAGACAATAAGGTATAAAATAAGCGATCGAATTCTATTGCGCTAGCGGTCATGACTCGAAAATGCTTACGATGTGCGCTTGTTAATTCTGTTTTACTGATCAGAACAAGCTAAAACTTTGCAAGTTCTATCTGACTGCAGTACCAAGTGGGCTCGTGAAAACCGTTTCATTTTATCTTGATTCGTTTGTGTTTGAGAGACAATAAGGTATAAAATAAGCGACCGAATTCTATTGCGCTAGCGGTCATGACTCGAAAATGCTTACGATGTGCGCTTGTTAATTCTATTTTACTGATCAGAACAAGCTAAAACTTTGCAAGTTCAATCTGACTGCAGTACCAAGTGGGCTCGTGAAAACCGTTTCATTTTATCTTGATTCGTTTGTGTTTGGGAGACAATAAGGTATAAAATAAGCGACCGAATTCCATTGCGCTAGCGGTCATGACTCGAAAATACTTACGATGTGCGCTTGTTAATTCTGTTTTACTGATCAGAACAAGCTGAAACTTTGCAAGTTCAATCTGACTGCAGTACCAAGTGGGCTCGTGAAAACCGTTTCATTTTATCTTAATTCGTTTGTGTTTGGGAGACAATAAGGTATAAAATAAGCGACCGAATTCCATTGCGCGAGCGGTCATGACTCGAAAATACTTACGATGTGCGCTTGTTAATTCTGTTTTACTGATCAGAACAAGCTAAAACTTTGCAAGTTCTATCTGACTGCAGTACCAAGTGGGCTCGTGAAAACCGTTTCATTTTATCTTGATTCGTTTGTGTTTGGGAGACAATAAGGTATAAAATAAGCGACCGAATTCTATTGCGCTAGCGGTCATGACTCGAAAATGCTTACGATGTGCGCTTGTTAATTCTATTTTACTGATCAGAACAAGCTAAAACTTTGAAAGTTCTATCTGACTGCAGTACCAAGTGGGCTCGTGAAAACCGTTTCATTTTATCTTAATTCGTTTGTGTTTGGGAGACAGTAAAGTATAAAATAAGCGACCAAATTCTAATGCGCTAGCGGTCATGACTCGAAAATACTTACGATGTGCGCTTGTTAATTCTGTTTTACTGATCAGAACAAGCTGAAACTTTGCAAGTTCTATCTGACTGCAGTACCAAGTGGGCTCGTGAAAACCGTTTCATTTTATCTTAATTCGTTTGTGTTTGGGAGACAGTAAAGTATAAAATAAGCGACCAAATTCTAATGCGCTAGCGGTCATGACTCGAAAATGCTTACGATGTGCGCTTGTTAATTCTATTTTACTGATCAGAACAAGCTAAAACTTTGAAAGTTCTATCTGACTGCAGTACCAAGTGGGCTCGTGAAAACCGTTTTATTTTATCTTAATTCGTTTCTGTTTGGGAGACAATAAGGTATAAAATAAGCGACCGAATTCCATTGCGCTAGCGGTCATGACTCGAAAATGCTTACGATGTGCGCTTGTTAATTCTATTTTACTGATCAGAACAAGCTAAAACTTTGCAAGTTCTATCTGACTGCAGTACCAAGTGGGCTCGTGAAAACCGTTTCATTTTATCTTGATTCGTTTGTGTTTGGGAGACAGTAGAGTATAAAATAAGCGACCAAATTTTATTGCGCGAGCGGTCAAACTTTAAAAATACTTACGATGTACGCTTGTTATTTCTGTTTTACTGATCAGAACAAGCTGAAACTTTGCAAGTTCTATCTGACTGCAGTACCAAGTGGGCTCGTGAAAACCGTTTCATTTTATCTTAATTCGTTTGTGTTTGGGAGACAATAAGGTATAAAATAAGCGACCAAATTCTAATGCGCTAGCGGTCATGACTCGAAAATACTTACGATGTGCGCTTGTTAATTCTGTTTTACTGATCAGAACAAGCTAAAACTTTGCAAGTTCTATCTGACTGCAGTACCAAGTGGGCTCGTGAAAACCGTTTCATTTTATCTTGATTCGTTTGTGTTTGGGAGACAATAAGGTATAAAATAAGCGATCGAATTCTATTGCGCTAGCGGTCATGACTCGAAAATGCTTACGATGTGCGCTTGTTAATTCTGTTTTACTGATCAGAACAAGCTAAAACTTTGCAAGTTCTATCTGACTGCAGTACCAAGTGGGCTCGTGAAAACCGTTTCATTTTATCTTGATTCGTTTGTGTTTGAGAGACAATAAGGTATAAAATAAGCGACCGAATTCTATTGCGCTAGCGGTCATGACTCGAAAATGCTTACGATGTGCGCTTGTTAATTCTATTTTACTGATCAGAACAAGCTAAAACTTTGCAAGTTCAATCTGACTGCAGTACCAAGTGGGCTCGTGAAAACCGTTTCATTTTATCTTGATTCGTTTGTGTTTGGGAGACAATAAGGTATAAAATAAGCGACCGAATTCCATTGCGCTAGCGGTCATGACTCGAAAATACTTACGATGTGCGCTTGTTAATTCTGTTTTACTGATCAGAACAAGCTGAAACTTTGCAAGTTCAATCTGACTGCAGTACCAAGTGGGCTCGTGAAAACCGTTTCATTTTATCTTAATTCGTTTGTGTTTGGGAGACAATAAGGTATAAAATAAGCGACCGAATTCCATTGCGCGAGCGGTCATGACTCGAAAATACTTACGATGTGCGCTTGTTAATTCTGTTTTACTGATCAGAACAAGCTAAAACTTTGCAAGTTCTATCTGACTGCAGTACCAAGTGGGCTCGTGAAAACCGTTTCATTTTATCTTGATTCGTTTGTGTTTGGGAGACAATAAGGTATAAAATAAGCGACCGAATTCTATTGCGCTAGCGGTCATGACTCGAAAATGCTTACGATGTGCGCTTGTTAATTCTATTTTACTGATCAGAACAAGCTAAAACTTTGAAAGTTCTATCTGACTGCAGTACCAAGTGGGCTCGTGAAAACCGTTTCATTTTATCTTAATTCGTTTGTGTTTGGGAGACAGTAAAGTATAAAATAAGCGACCGAATTCTAATGCGCTAGCGGTCATGACTCGAAAATACTTACGATGTGCGCTTGTTAATTCTGTTTTACTGATCAGAACAAGCTGAAACTTTGCAAGTTCTATCTGACTGCAGTACCAAGTGGGCTCGTGAAAACCGTTTCATTTTATCTTGATTCGTTTGTGTTTGGGAGACAATAAGGTATAAAATAAGCGACCGAATTCCATTGCGCGAGCGGTCATGACTCGAAAATACTTACGATGTGCGCTTGTTAATTCTGTTTTACTGATCAGAACAAGCTAAAACTTTGCAAGTTCTATCTGACTGCAGTACCAAGTGGGCTCGTGAAAACCGTTTCATTTTATCTTGATTCGTTTGTGTTTGGGAGACAATAAGGTATAAAATAAGCGACCGAATTCTATTGCGCTAGCGGTCATGACTCGAAAATGCTTACGATGTGCGCTTGTTAATTCTATTTTACTGATCAGAACAAGCTAAAACTTTGAAAGTTCTATCTGACTGCAGTACCAAGTGGGCTCGTGAAAACCGTTTTATTTTATCTTAATTCGTTTCTGTTTGGGAGACAATAAGGTATAAAATAAGCGACCGAATTCCATTGCGCTAGCGGTCATGACTTGAAAATGCTTACGATGTGCGCTTGTTAATTCTGTTTTACTGATCAGAACAAGCTAAAACTTTGCAAGTTCTATCTGACTGCAGTACCAAGTGGGCTCGTGAAAACCGTTTCATTTTATCTTGATTCGTTTGTGTTTGGGAGACAATAAGGTATAAAATAAGCGACCGAATTCTATTGCGCTAGCGGTCATGACTCGAAAATGCTTACGATGTGCGCTTGTTAATTCTATTTTACTGATCAGAACAATCTAAAACTTTGAAAGTTCTATCTGACTGCAGTACCAAGTGGGCTCGTGAAAACCGTTTTATTTTATCTTAATTCGTTTCTGTTTGGGAGACAATAAGGTATAAAATAAGCAACCGAATTCCATTGCGCTAGCGGTCATGACTCGAAAATGCTTACGATGTGCGCTTGTTAATTCTATTTTACTGATCAGAACAAGCTAAAACTTTGCAAGTTCTATCTGACTGCAGTACCAAGTGGGCTCGTGAAAACCGTTTCATTTTATCTTGATTCGTTTGTGTTTGGGAGACAGTAGAGTATAAAATAAGCGACCAAATTTTATTGCGCGAGCGGTCAAACTTTAAAAATACTTACGATGTACGCTTGTTATTTCTGTTTTACTGATCAGAACAAGCTGAAACTTTGCAAGTTCTATCTGACTGCAGTACCAAGTGGGCTCGTGAAAACCGTTTCATTTTATCTTAATTCGTTTGTGTTTGGGAGACAATAAAGTATAAAATAAGCGACCAAATTCTAATGCGCTAGCGGTCATGACTCGAAAATACTTACGATGTGCGCTTGTTAATTCTGTTTTACTGATCAGAACAAGCTGAAACTTTGCAAGTTCTATCTGACTGCAGTACCAAGTGGGCTCGTGAAAACCGTTTCATTTTATCTTGATTCGTTTGTGTTTGGGAGACAATAAGGTATAAAATAAGCGACCGAATTCCATTGCGCGAGCGGTCATGACTCGAAAATACTTACGATGTGCGCTTGTTAATTCTGTTTTACTGATCAGAACAAGCTGAATCTTTGCAAGTTCTATCTGACTGCAGTACCAAGTGGGCTCGTGAAAACCGTTTCATTTTATCTTAATTCGTTTGTGTTTGGGAGACAGTAAAGTATAAAATAAGCGACCAAATTCTAATGCGCTAGCGGTCATGACTCGAAAATACTTACGATGTGCGCTTGTTAATTCTGTTTTACTGATCAGAACAAGCTGAAACTTTGCAAGTTCTATCTGACTGCAGTACCAAGTAGGCTCGTGAAAACCGTTTCATTTTATCTTGATTCGTTTGTGTTTGGGAGACAATAAGGTATAAAATAAGCGACCGAATTCCATTGCGCGAGCGGTCATGACTCGAAAATACTTACGATGTGCGCTTGTTAATTCTGTTTTACTGATCAGAACAAGCTAAAACTTTGAAAGTTCTATCTGACTGCAGTACCAAGTGGGCTCGTGAAAACCGTTTCATTTTATCTTGATTCGTTTGTGTTTGGGAGACAATAAGGTATAAAATAAGCGACCGAATTCTATTGCGCTAGCGGTCATGACTCGAAAATGCTTACGATGTGCGCTTGTTAATTCTATTTTACTGATCAGAACAAGCTAAAACTTTGAAAGTTCTATCTGACTGCAGTACCAAGTGGGCTCGTGAAAACCGTTTTATTTTATCTTAATTCGTTTCTGTTTGGGAGACAATAAGGTATAAAATAAGCGACCGAATTCCATTGCGCTAGCGGTCATGACTCGAAAATGCTTACGATGTGCGCTTGTTAATTCTATTTTACTGATCAGAACAAGCTAAAACTTTGCAAGTTCTATCTGACTGCAGTACCAAGTGGGCTCGTGAAAACCGTTTCATTTTATCTTGATTCGTTTGTGTTTGGGAGACAGTAGAGTATAAAATAAGCGACCAAATTTTATTGCGCGAGCGGTCAAACTTTAAAAATACTTACGATGTACGCTTGTTATTTCTGTTTTACTGATCAGAACAAGCTGAAACTTTGCAAGTTCTATCTGACTGCAGTACCAAGTGGGCTCGTGAAAACCGTTTCATTTTATCTTAATTCGTTTGTGTTTGGGAGACAATAAGGTATAAAATAAGCGACCAAATTCTAATGCGCTAGCGGTCATGACTCGAAAATACTTACGATGTGCGCTTGTTAATTCTGTTTTACTGATCAGAACAAGCTGAAACTTTGCAAGTTCTATCTGACTGCAGTACCAAGTGGGCTCGTGAAAACCGTTTCATTTTATCTTGATTCGTTTGTGTTTGGGAGACAATAAGGTATAAAATAAGCGACCGAATTCCATTGCGCGAGCGGTCATGACTCGAAAATACTTACGATGTGCGCTTGTTAATTCTGTTTTACTGATCAGAACAAGCTGAAACTTTGCAAGTTCAATCTGACTGCAGTACCAAGTGGGCTCGTGAAAACCGTTTCATTTTATCTTAATTCGTTTGTGTTTGGGAGACAATAAGGTATAAAATAAGCGACCGAATTCCATTGCGCGAGCGGTCATGACTCGAAAATACTTACGATGTGCGCTTGTTAATTCTGTTTTACTGATCAGAACAAGCTGAATCTTTGCAAGTTCTATCTGACTGCAGTACCAAGTGGGCTCGTGAAAACCGTTTCATTTTATCTTAATTCGTTTGTGTTTGGGAGACAGTAAAGTATAAAATAAGCGACCAAATTCTAATGCGCTAGCGGTCATGACTCGAAAATGCTTACGATGTGCGCTTGTTAATTCTATTTTACTGATCAGAACAAGCTAAAACTTTGAAAGTTCTATCTGACTGCAGTACCAAGTGGGCTCGTGAAAACCGTTTTATTTTATCTTAATTCGTTTCTGTTTGGGAGACAATAAGGTATAAAATAAGCGACCGAATTCCATTGCGCTAGCGGTCATGACTCGAAAATGCTTACGATGTGCGCTTGTTAATTCTGTTTTACTGATCAGAACAAGCTAAAACTTTGCAAGTTCTATCTGACTGCAGTACCAAGTGGGCTCGTGAAAACCGTTTCATTTTATCTTGATTCGTTTGTGTTTGGGAGACAGTAGAGTATAAAATAAGCGACCGAATTCTATTGCGCTAGCGGTCATGACTCGAAAATGCTTACGATGTGCGCTTGTTAATTCTGTTTTACTGATCAGAACAAGCTGAAACTTTGCAAGTTCAATCTGACTGCAGTACCAAGTGGGCTCGTGAAAACCGTTTCATTTTATCTTGATTCGTTTGTGTTTGGGAGACAATAAGGTATAAAATAAGCGACCGAATTCTATTGCGCTAGCGGTCATGACTCGAAAATGCTTACGATGTGCGCTTGTTAATTCTGTTTTACTGATCAGAACAAGCTGAAACTTTGCAAGTTCAATCTGACTGCAGTACCAAGTGGGCTCGTGAAAACCGTTTCATTTTATCTTAATTCGTTTGTGTTTGGGAGACAATAAGGTATAAAATAAGCGACCGAATTCCATTGCGCGAGCGGTCATGACTCGAAAATACTTACGATGTGCGCTTGTTAATTCTATTTTACTGATCAGAACAAGCTAAAACTTTGAAAGTTCTATCTGATTGCAGTACCAAGTGGGCTCGTGAAAACCGTTTCATTTTATCTTAATTCGTTTGTGTTTGGGAGACAATAAAGTATAAAATAAGCGACCAAATTCTAATGCGCTAGCGGTCATGACTCGAAAATACTTACGATGTGCGCTTGTTAATTCTGTTTTACTGATCAGAACAAGCTGAATCTTTGCAAGTTCTATCTGACTGCAGTACCAAGTGGGCTCGTGAAAACCGTTTCATTTTATCTTAATTCGTTTGTGTTTGGGAGACAGTAAAGTATAAAATAAGCGACCAAATTCTAATGCGCTAGCGGTCATGACTCGAAAATACTTACGATGTGCGCTTGTTAATTCTGTTTTACTGATCAGAACAAGCTGAAACTTTGCAAGTTCTATCTGACTGCAGTACCAAGTGGGCTCGTGAAAACCGTTTCATTTTATCTTAATTCGTTTGTGTTTGGGAGACAGTAAAGTATAAAATAAGCGACCAAATTCTAATGCGCTAGCGGTCATGACTCGAAAATACTTACGATGTGCGCTTGTTAATTCTGTTTTACTGATCAGAACAAGCTGAAACTTTGCAAGTTCTATCTGACTGCAGTACCAAGTGGGCTCGTGAAAACCGTTTCATTTTATCTTAATTCGTTTGTGTTTGGGAGACAGTAAAGTATAAAATAAGCGACCAAATTCTAATGCGCTAGCGGTCATGACTCGAAAATACTTACGATGTGCGCTTGTTAATTCTGTTTTACTGATCAGAACAAGCTGAAACTTTGCAAGTTCTATCTGACTGCAGTACCAAGTAGGCTCGTGAAAACCGTTTCATTTTATCTTGATTCGTTTGTGTTTGGGAGACAATAAGGTATAAAATAAGCGACCGAATTCCATTGCGCGAGCGGTCATGACTCGAAAATACTTACGATGTGCGCTTGTTAATTCTGTTTTACTGATCAGAACAAGCTAAAACTTTGCAAGTTCTATCTGACTGCAGTACCAAGTGGGCTCGTGAAAACCGTTTCATTTTATCTTGATTCGTTTGTGTTTGGGAGACAATAAGGTATAAAATAAGCGATCGAATTCTATTGCGCTAGCGGTCATGACTCGAAAATGCTTACGATGTGCGCTTGTTAATTCTGTTTTACTGATCAGAACAAGCTAAAACTTTGCAAGTTCTATCTGACTGCAGTACCAAGTGGGCTCGTGAAAACCGTTTCATTTTATCTTGATTCGTTTGTGTTTGGGAGACAATAAGGTATAAAATAAGCGACCGAATTCCATTGCGCGAGCGGTCATGACTCGAAAATACTTACGATGTGCGCTTGTTAATTCTGTTTTACTGATCAGAACAAGCTGAATCTTTGCAAGTTCTATCTGACTGCAGTACCAAGTGGGCTCGTGAAAACCGTTTCATTTTATCTTAATTCGTTTGTGTTTGGGAGACAGTAAAGTATAAAATAAGCGACCAAATTCTAATGCGCTAGCGGTCATGACTCGAAAATACTTACGATGTGCGCTTGTTAATTCTGTTTTACTGATCAGAACAAGCTGAAACTTTGCAAGTTCTATCTGACTGCAGTACCAAGTAGGCTCGTGAAAACCGTTTCATTTTATCTTGATTCGTTTGTGTTTGGGAGACAATAAGGTATAAAATAAGCGACCGAATTCCATTGCGCGAGCGGTCATGACTCGAAAATACTTACGATGTGCGCTTGTTAATTCTGTTTTACTGATCAGAACAAGCTAAAACTTTGAAAGTTCTATCTGACTGCAGTACCAAGTGGGCTCGTGAAAACCGTTTCATTTTATCTTAATTCGTTTGTGTTTGGGAGACAGTAAAGTATAAAATAAGCGACCAAATTCTAATGCGCTAGCGGTCATGACTCGAAAATACTTACGATGTGCGCTTGTTAATTCTGTTTTACTGATCAGAACAAGCTGAAACTTTGCAAGTTCTATCTGACTGCAGTACCAAGTAGGCTCGTGAAAACCGTTTCATTTTATCTTGATTCGTTTGTGTTTGGGAGACAATAAGGTATAAAATAAGCGACCGAATTCCATTGCGCGAGCGGTCATGACTCGAAAATACTTACGATGTGCGCTTGTTAATTCTGTTTTACTGATCAGAACAAGCTAAAACTTTGCAAGTTCTATCTGACTGCAGTACCAAGTGGGCTCGTGAAAACCGTTTCATTTTATCTTGATTCGTTTGTGTTTGGGAGACAATAAGGTATAAAATAAGCGATCGAATTCT
Source organism: Phallusia mammillata (assembly GCF_965637545.1). Classification (NCBI taxonomy): domain Eukaryota; kingdom Metazoa; phylum Chordata; class Ascidiacea; order Phlebobranchia; family Ascidiidae; genus Phallusia; species Phallusia mammillata. The sequence continues at coordinate 2,011,664 of NC_137254.1, read as the reverse complement.
ATTGCGCTAGCGGTCATGACTCGAAAATGCTTACGATGTGCGCTTGTTAATTCTGTTTTACTGATCAGAACAAGCTAAAACTTTGCAAGTTCTATCTGACTGCAGTACCAAGTGGGCTCGTGAAAACCGTTTCATTTTATCTTGATTCGTTTGTGTTTGAGAGACAATAAGGTATAAAATAAGCGACCGAATTCTATTGCGCTAGCGGTCATGACTCGAAAATGCTTACGATGTGCGCTTGTTAATTCTATTTTACTGATCAGAACAAGCTAAAACTTTGCAAGTTCAATCTGACTGCAGTACCAAGTGGGCTCGTGAAAACCGTTTCATTTTATCTTGATTCGTTTGTGTTTGGGAGACAATAAGGTATAAAATAAGCGACCGAATTCCATTGCGCTAGCGGTCATGACTCGAAAATACTTACGATGTGCGCTTGTTAATTCTGTTTTACTGATCAGAACAAGCTGAAACTTTGCAAGTTCTATCTGACTGCAGTACCAAGTGGGCTCGTGAAAACCGTTTCATTTTATCTTAATTCGTTTGTGTTTGGGAGACAATAAGGTATAAAATAAGCGACCGAATTCCATTGCGCTAGCGGTCATGACTCGAAAATACTTACGATGTGCGCTTGTTAATTCTGTTTTACTGATCAGAACAAGCTGAAACTTTGCAAGTTCAATCTGACTGCAGTACCAAGTGGGCTCGTGAAAACCGTTTCATTTTATCTTAATTCGTTTGTGTTTGGGAGACAGTAAAGTATAAAATAAGCGACCAAATTCTAATGCGCTAGCGGTCATGACTCGAAAATACTTACGATGTGCGTTTGTTAATTCTGTTTTACTGATCAGAACAAGCTGAAACTTTGCAAGTTCTATCTGACTGCAGTACCAAGTAGGCTCGTGAAAACCGTTTCATTTTATCTTGATTCGTTTGTGTTTGGGAGACAATAAGGTATAAAATAAGCGACCGAATTCCATTGCGCGAGCGGTCATGACTCGAAAATACTTACGATGTGCGCTTGTTAATTCTGTTTTACTGATCAGAACAAGCTAAAACTTTGCAAGTTCTATCTGACTGCAGTACCAAGTGGGCTCGTGAAAACCGTTTCATTTTATCTTGATTCGTTTGTGTTTGGGAGACAATAAGGTATAAAATAAGCGACCGAATTCTATTGCGCTAGCGGTCATGACTCGAAAATGCTTACGATGTGCGCTTGTTAATTCTATTTTACTGATCAGAACAAGCTAAAACTTTGAAAGTTCTATCTGATTGCAGTACCAAGTGGGCTCGTGAAAACCGTTTCATTTTATCTTAATTCGTTTGTGTTTGGGAGACAATAAAGTATAAAATAAGCGACCAAATTCTAATGCGCTAGCGGTCATGACTCGAAAATACTTACGATGTGCGCTTGTTAATTCTGTTTTACTGATCAGAACAAGCTGAAACTTTGCAAGTTCTATCTGACTGCAGTACCAAGTGGGCTCGTGAAAACCGTTTCATTTTATCCTGATTCGTTTGTGTTTGGGAGACAATAAGGTATAAAATAAGCGACCGAATTCCATTGCGCGAGCGGTCATGACTCGAAAATACTTACGATGTGCGCTTGTTAATTCTGTTTTACTGATCAGAACAAGCTAAAACTTTGCAAGTTCTATCTGACTGCAGTACCAAGTGGGCTCGTGAAAACCGTTTCATTTTATCTTGATTCGTTTGTGTTTGGGAGACAATAAGGTATAAAATAAGCGACCGAATTCTATTGCGCTAGCGGTCATGACTCGAAAATGCTTACGATGTGCGCTTGTTAATTCTATTTTACTGATCAGAACAAGCTAAAACTTTGAAAGTTCTATCTGACTGCAGTACCAAGTGGGCTCGTGAAAACCGTTTTATTTTATCTTAATTCGTTTCTGTTTGGGAGACAATAAGGTATAAAATAAGCGACCGAATTCCATTGCGCTAGCGGTCATGACTCGAAAATGCTTGCGATGTGCGCTTGTTAATTCTATTTTACTGATCAGAACAAGCTAAAACTTTGCAAGTTCTATCTGACTGCAGTACCAAGTGGGCTCGTGAAAACCGTTTCATTTTATCTTGATTCGTTTGTGTTTGGGAGACAGTAGAGTATAAAATAAGCGACCGAATTCTATTGCGCTAGCGGTCATGACTCGAAAATGCTTACGATGTGCGCTTGTTAATTCTGTTTTACTGATCAGAACAAGCTGAAACTTTGCAAGTTCAATCTGACTGCAGTACCAAGTGGGCTCGTGAAAACCGTTTCATTTTATCTTGATTCGTTTGTGTTTGGGAGACAATAAGGTATAAAATAAGCGACCGAATTCTATTGCGCTAGCGGTCATGACTCGAAAATGCTTACGATGTGCGCTTGTTAATTCTGTTTTACTGATCAGAACAAGCTGAAACTTTGCAAGTTCAATCTGACTGCAGTACCAAGTGGGCTCGTGAAAACCGTTTCATTTTATCTTAATTCGTTTGTGTTTGGGAGACAATAAGGTATAAAATAAGCGACCGAATTCCATTGCGCGAGCGGTCATGACTCGAAAATACTTACGATGTGCGCTTGTTAATTCTATTTTACTGATCAGAACAAGCTAAAACTTTGAAAGTTCTATCTGATTGCAGTACCAAGTGGGCTCGTGAAAACCGTTTCATTTTATCTTAATTCGTTTGTGTTTGGGAGACAATAAAGTATAAAATAAGCGACCAAATTCTAATGCGCTAGCGGTCATGACTCGAAAATACTTACGATGTGCGCTTGTTAATTCTGTTTTACTGATCAGAACAAGCTGAAACTTTGCAAGTTCTATCTGACTGCAGTACCAAGTGGGCTCGTGAAAACCGTTTCATTTTATCCTGATTCGTTTGTGTTTGGGAGACAATAAGGTATAAAATAAGCGACCGAATTCCATTGCGCGAGCGGTCATGACTCGAAAATACTTACGATGTGCGCTTGTTAATTCTGTTTTACTGATCAGAACAAGCTAAAACTTTGCAAGTTCTATCTGACTGCAGTACCAAGTGGGCTCGTGAAAACCGTTTCATTTTATCTTGATTCGTTTGTGTTTGGGAGACAATAAGGTATAAAATAAGCGACCGAATTCTATTGCGCTAGCGGTCATGACTCGAAAATGCTTACGATGTGCGCTTGTTAATTCTATTTTACTGATCAGAACAAGCTAAAACTTTGAAAGTTCTATCTGACTGCAGTACCAAGTGGGCTCGTGAAAACCGTTTTATTTTATCTTAATTCGTTTCTGTTTGGGAGACAATAAGGTATAAAATAAGCGACCGAATTCCATTGCGCTAGCGGTCATGACTCGAAAATGCTTACGATGTGCGCTTGTTAATTCTGTTTTACTGATCAGAACAAGCTAAAACTTTGCAAGTTCTATCTGACTGCAGTACCAAGTGGGCTCGTGAAAACCGTTTCATTTTATCTTGATTCGTTTGTGTTTGGGAGACAATAAAGTATAAAATAAGCGACCAAATTCTAATGCGCTAGCGGTCATGACTCGAAAATACTTACGATGTGCGCTTGTTAATTCTGTTTTACTGATCAGAACAAGCTGAAACTTTGCAAGTTCTATCTGACTGCAGTACCAAGTGGGCTCGTGAAAACCGTTTCATTTTATCCTGATTCGTTTGTGTTTGGGAGACAATAAGGTATAAAATAAGCGACCGAATTCCATTGCGCGAGCGGTCATGACTCGAAAATACTTACGATGTGCGCTTGTTAATTCTGTTTTACTGATCAGAACAAGCTAAAACTTTGCAAGTTCTATCTGACTGCAGTACCAAGTGGGCTCGTGAAAACCGTTTCATTTTATCTTGATTCGTTTGTGTTTGGGAGACAATAAGGTATAAAATAAGCGACCGAATTCTATTGCGCTAGCGGTCATGACTCGAAAATGCTTACGATGTGCGCTTGTTAATTCTATTTTACTGATCAGAACAAGCTAAAACTTTGAAAGTTCTATCTGACTGCAGTACCAAGTGGGCTCGTGAAAACCGTTTTATTTTATCTTAATTCGTTTCTGTTTGGGAGACAATAAGGTATAAAATAAGCGACCGAATTCCATTGCGCTAGCGGTCATGACTCGAAAATGCTTACGATGTGCGCTTGTTAATTCTGTTTTACTGATCAGAACAAGCTAAAACTTTGCAAGTTCTATCTGACTGCAGTACCAAGTGGGCTCGTGAAAACCGTTTCATTTTATCTTGATTCGTTTGTGTTTGGGAGACAGTAGAGTATAAAATAAGCGACCGAATTCTATTGCGCTAGCGGTCATGACTCGAAAATGCTTACGATGTGCGCTTGTTAATTCTGTTTTACTGATCAGAACAAGCTGAAACTTTGCAAGTTCAATCTGACTGCAGTACCAAGTGGGCTCGTGAAAACCGTTTCATTTTATCTTGATTCGTTTGTGTTTGGGAGACAATAAGGTATAAAATAAGCGACCGAATTCTATTGCGCTAGCGGTCATGACTCGAAAATGCTTACGATGTGCGCTTGTTAATTCTGTTTTACTGATCAGAACAAGCTGAAACTTTGCAAGTTCAATCTGACTGCAGTACCAAGTGGGCTCGTGAAAACCGTTTCATTTTATCTTAATTCGTTTGTGTTTGGGAGACAATAAGGTATAAAATAAGCGACCGAATTCCATTGCGCGAGCGGTCATGACTCGAAAATACTTACGATGTGCGCTTGTTAATTCTGTTTTACTGATCAGAACAAGCTGAAACTTTGCAAGTTCAATCTGACTGCAGTACCAAGTGGGATCGTGAAAACCGTTTCATTTTATCTTAATTCGTTTGTGTTTGGGAGACAGTAAAGTATAAAATAAGCGACCAAATTCTAATGCGCTAGCGGTCATGACTCGAAAATACTTACGATGTGCGCTTGTTAATTCTGTTTTACTGATCAGAACAAGCTGAAACTTTGCAAGTTCAATTTGACTGCAGTACCAAGTGGGCTCGTGAAAACCGTTTCATTTTATCTTGATTCGTTTGTGTTTGGGAGACAATAAGGTATAAAATAAGCGACCGAATTCCATTGCGCGAGCGGTCATGACTCGAAAATACTTACGATGTGCGCTTGTTAATTCTGTTTTACTGATCAGAACAAGCTAAAACTTTGCAAGTTCTATCTGACTGCAGTACCAAGTGGGCTCGTGAAAACCGTTTCATTTTATCTTGATTCGTTTGTGTTTGGGAGACAATAAGGTATAAAATAAGCGATCGAATTCCATTGCGCGAGCGGTCATGACTCGAAAATGCTTACGATGTGCGCTTGTTAATTCTGTTTTACTGATCAGAACAAGCTAAAACTTTGCAAGTTCTATCTGACTGCAGTACCAAGTGGGCTCGTGAAAACCGTTTCATTTTATCTTGATTCGTTTGTGTTTGAGAGACAATAAGGTATAAAATAAGCGACCGAATTCTATTGCGCTAGCGGTCATGACTCGAAAATGCTTACGATGTGCGCTTGTTAATTCTATTTTACTGATCAGAACAAGCTAAAACTTTGCAAGTTCAATCTGACTGCAGTACCAAGTGGGCTCGTGAAAACCGTTTCATTTTATCTTGATTCGTTTGTGTTTGGGAGACAATAAGGTATAAAATAAGCGACCGAATTCCATTGCGCTAGCGGTCATGACTCGAAAATACTTACGATGTGCGCTTGTTAATTCTGTTTTACTGATCAGAACAAGCTGAAACTTTGCAAGTTCAATCTGACTGCAGTACCAAGTGGGCTCGTGAAAACCGTTTCATTTTATCTTAATTCGTTTGTGTTTGGGAGACAATAAGGTATAAAATAAGCGACCGAATTCCATTGCGCTAGCGGTCATGACTCGAAAATACTTACGATGTGCGCTTGTTAATTCTGTTTTACTGATCAGAACAAGCTGAAACTTTGCAAGTTCAATCTGACTGCAGAACCAAGTGGGCTCGTGAAAACCGTTTCATTTTATCTTAATTCGTTTGTGTTTGGGAGACAGTAAAGTATAAAATAAGCGACCAAATTCTAATGCGCTAGCGGTCATGACTCGAAAATACTTACGATGTGCGCTTGTTAATTCTGTTTTACTGATCAGAACAAGCTGAAACTTTGCAAGTTCTATCTGACTGCAGTACCAAGTGGGCTCGTGAAAACCGTTTCATTTTATCTTGATTCGTTTGTGTTTGGGAGACAATAAGGTATAAAATAAGCGACCGAATTCCATTGCGCGAGCGGTCATGACTCGAAAATACTTACGATGTGCGCTTGTTAATTCTGTTTTACTGATCAGAACAAGCTAAAACTTTGCAAGTTCTATCTGACTGCAGTACCAAGTGGGCTCGTGAAAACCGTTTCATTTTATCTTGATTCGTTTGTGTTTGGGAGACAATAAGGTATAAAATAAGCGACCGAATTCTATTGCGCTAGCGGTCATGACTCGAAAATGCTTACGATGTGCGCTTGTTAATTCTATTTTACTGATCAGAACAAGCTAAAACTTTGAAAGTTCTATCTGACTGCAGTACCAAGTGGGCTCGTGAAAACCGTTTCATTTTATCTTAATTCGTTTGTGTTTGGGAGACAGTAAAGTATAAAATAAGCGACTAAATTCTAATGCGCTAGCGGTCATGACTCGAAAATACTTACGATGTGCGCTTGTTAATTCTGTTTTACTGATCAGAACAAGCTGAAACTTTGCAAGTTCTATCTGACTGCAGTACCAAGTGGGCTCGTGAAAACCGTTTCATTTTATCCCGATTCGTTTGTGTTTGGGAGACAATAAGGTATAAAATAAGCGACCGAATTCCATTGCGCGAGCGGTCATGACTCGAAAATACTTACGATGTGCGCTTGTTAATTCTGTTTTACTGATCAGAACAAGCTGAAACTTTGCAAGTTCTATCTGACTGCAGTACCAAGTGGGCTCGTGAAAACCGTTTCATTTTATCTTGATTCGTTTGTGTTTGGGAGACAATAAGGTATAAAATAAGCGACCGAATTCTATTGCGCTAGCGGTCATGACTCGAAAATGCTTACGATGTGCGCTTGTTAATTCTATTTTACTGATCAGAACAAGCTAAAACTTTGAAAGTTCTATCTGACTGCAGTACCAAGTGGGCTCGTGAAAACCGTTTTATTTTATCTTAATTCGTTTCTGTTTGGGAGACAATAAGGTATAAAATAAGCGACCGAATTCCATTGCGCTAGCGGTCATGACTCGAAAATGCTTACGATGTGCGCTTGTTAATTCTGTTTTACTGATCAGAACAAGCTAAAACTTTGCAAGTTCTATCTGACTGCAGTACCAAGTGGGCTCGTGAAAACCGTTTCATTTTATCTTGATTCGTTTGTGTTTGGGAGACAGTAGAGTATAAAATAAGCGACCAAATTTTATTGCGCGAGCGGTCAAACTTTAAAAATACTTACGATGTACGCTTGTTATTTCTGTTTTACTGATCAGAACAAGCTGAAACTTTGCAAGTTCTATCTGACTGCAGTACCAAGTGGGCTCGTGAAAACCGTTTCATTTTATCTTAATTCGTTTGTGTTTGGGAGACAATAAAGTATAAAATAAGCGACCAAATTCTAATGCGCTAGCGGTCATGACTCGAAAATACTTACGATGTGCGCTTGTTAATTCTGTTTTACTGATCAGAACAAGCTGAAACTTTGCAAGTTCTATCTGACTGCAGTACCAAGTGGGCTCGTGAAAACCGTTTCATTTTATCTTAATTCGTTTGTGTTTGGGAGACAGTAAAGTATAAAATAAGCGACCAAATTCTAATGCGCTAGCGGTCATGACTCGAAAATACTTACGATGTGCGCTTGTTAATTCTGTTTTACTGATCAGAACAAGCTGAAACTTTGCAAGTTCTATCTGACTGCAGTACCAAGTAGGCTCGTGAAAACCGTTTCATTTTATCTTGATTCGTTTGTGTTTGGGAGACAATAAGGTATAAAATAAGCGACCGAATTCCATTGCGCGAGCGGTCATGACTCGAAAATACTTACGATGTGCGCTTGTTAATTCTGTTTTACTGATCAGAACAAGCTGAAACTTTGCAAGTTCTATCTGACTGCAGTACCAAGTAGGCTCGTGAAAACCGTTTCATTTTATCTTGATTCGTTTGTGTTTGGGAGACAATAAGGTATAAAATAAGCGACCAAATTCTAATGCGCTAGCGGTCATGACTCGAAAATACTTACGATGTGCGCTTGTTAATTCTGTTTTACTGATCAGAACAAGCTGAAACTTTGCAAGTTCTATCTGACTGCAGTACCAAGTGGGCTCGTGAAAACCGTTTCATTTTATCTTAATTCGTTTGTGTTTGGGAGACAGTAAAGTATAAAATAAGCGACCAAATTCTAATGCGCTAGCGGTCATGACTCGAAAATACTTACGATGTGCGCTTGTTAATTCTGTTTTACTGATCAGAACAAGCTGAAACTTTGCAAGTTCTATCTGACTGCAGTACCAAGTGGGCTCGTGAAAACCGTTTCATTTTATCCCGATTCGTTTGTGTTTGAGAGACAATAAGGTATAAAATAAGCGACCGAATTCCATTGCGCGAGCGGTCATGACTCGAAAATACTTACGATGTGCGCTTGTTAATTCTGTTTTACTGATCAGAACAAGCTGAAACTTTGCAAGTTCTATCTGACTGCAGTACCAAGTGGGCTCGTGAAAACCGTTTCATTTTATCTTGATTCGTTTGTGTTTGGGAGACAATAAGGTATAAAATAAGCGACCGAATTCTATTGCGCTAGCGGTCATGACTCGAAAATGCTTACGATGTGCGCTTGTTAATTCTATTTTACTGATCAGAACAAGCTAAAACTTTGAAAGTTCTATCTGACTGCAGTACCAAGTGGGCTCGTGAAAACCGTTTTATTTTATCTTAATTCGTTTCTGTTTGGGAGACAATAAGGTATAAAATAAGCGACCGAATTCCATTGCGCTAGCGGTCATGACTCGAAAATGCTTACGATGTGCGCTTGTTAATTCTGTTTTACTGATCAGAACAAGCTAAAACTTTGCAAGTTCTATCTGACTGCAGTACCAAGTGGGCTCGTGAAAACCGTTTCATTTTATCTTAATTCGTTTGTGTTTGGGAGACAGTAGAGTATAAAATAAGCGACCAAATTTTATTGCGCGAGCGGTCAAACTTTAAAAATACTTACGATGTACGCTTGTTATTTCTGTTTTACTGATCAGAACAAGCTGAAACTTTGCAAGTTCTATCTGACTGCAGTACCAAGTGGGCTCGTGAAAACCGTTTCATTTTATCTTAATTCGTTTGTGTTTGGGAGACAATAAAGTATAAAATAAGCGACCAAATTCTAATGCGCTAGCGGTCATGACTCGAAAATACTTACGATGTGCGCTTGTTAATTCTGTTTTACTGATCAGAACAAGCTGAAACTTTGCAAGTTCTATCTGACTGCAGTACCAAGTGGGCTCGTGAAAACCGTTTCATTTTATCTTAATTCGTTTGTGTTTGGGAGACAGTAAAGTATAAAATAAGCGACCAAATTCTAATGCGCTAGCGGTCATGACTCGAAAATACTTACGATGTGTGCTTGTTAATTCTGTTTTACTGATCAGAACAAGCTGAAACTTTGCAAGTTCTATCTGACTGCAGTACCAAGTAGGCTCGTGAAAACCGTTTCATTTTATCCTGATTCGTTTGTGTTTGGGAGACAATAAGGTATAAAATAAGCGACCGAATTCCATTGCGCGAGCGGTCATGACTCGAAAATACTTACGATGTGCGCTTGTTAATTCTGTTTTACTGATCAGAACAAGCTGAAACTTTGCAAGTTCTATCTGACTGCAGTACCAAGTAGGCTCGTGAAAACCGTTTCATTTTATCCTGATTCGTTTGTGTTTGGGAGACAATAAGGTATAAAATAAGCGACCGAATTCCATTGCGCGAGCGGTCATGACTCGAAAATACTTACGATGTGCGCTTGTTAATTCTGTTTTACTGATCAGAACAAGCTGAAACTTTGCAAGTTCTATCTGACTGCAGTACCAAGTAGGCTCGTGAAAACCGTTTCATTTTATCTTGATTCTTTGTGTTTGGGAGACAATAAGGTATAAAATAAGCGACCGAATTCCATTGCGCGAGCGGTCATGACTCGAAAATACTTACGATGTGCGCTTGTTAATTCTGTTTTACTGATCAGAACAAGCTAAAACTTTGCAAGTTCTATCTGACTGCAGTACCAAGTGGGCTCGTGAAAACCGTTTCATTTTATCTTGATTCGTTTGTGTTTGGGAGACAATAAGGTATAAAATAAGCGACCGAATTCTATTGCGCTAGCGGTCATGACTCGAAAATGCTTACGATGTGCGCTTGTTAATTCTGTTTTACTGATCAGAACAAGCTGAAACTTTGCAAGTTCAATCTGACTGCAGTACCAAGTGGGCTCGTGAAAACCGTTTCATTTTATCTTGATTCGTTTGTGTTTGGGAGACAGTAGAGTATAAAATAAGCGACCAAATTTTATTGCGCGAGCGGTCAAACTTTAAAAATACTTACGATGTACGCTTGTTATTTCTGTTTTACTGATCAGAACAAGCTGAAACTTTGCAAGTTCTATCTGACTGCAGTACCAAGTGGGCTCGTGAAAACCGTTTCATTTTATCTTAATTCGTTTGTGTTTGGGAGACAATAAAGTATAAAATAAGCGACCAAATTCTAATGCGCTAGCGGTCATGACTCGAAAATACTTACGATGTGCGCTTGTTAATTCTGTTTTACTGATCAGAACAAGCTGAAACTTTGCAAGTTCTATCTGACTGCAGTACCAAGTGGGCTCGTGAAAACCGTTTCATTTTATCTTAATTCGTTTGTGTTTGGGAGACAGTAAAGTATAAAATAAGCGACCAAATTCTAATGCGCTAGCGGTCATGACTCGAAAATACTTACGATGTGCGCTTGTTAATTCTGTTTTACTGATCAGAACAAGCTGAAACTTTGCAAGTTCTATCTGACTGCAGTACCAAGTAGGCTCGTGAAAACCGTTTCATTTTATCCTGATTCGTTTGTGTTTGGGAGACAATAAGGTATAAAATAAGCGACCGAATTCCATTGCGCGAGCGGTCATGACTCGAAAATACTTACGATGTGCGCTTGTTAATTCTGTTTTACTGATCAGAACAAGCTGAAACTTTGCAAGTTCTATCTGACTGCAGTACCAAGTAGGCTCGTGAAAACCGTTTCATTTTATCTTGATTCGTTTGTGTTTGGGAGACAATAAGGTATAAAATAAGCGACCGAATTCCATTGCGCGAGCGGTCATGACTCGAAAATACTTACGATGTGCGCTTGTTAATTCTGTTTTACTGATCAGAACAAGCTGAAACTTTGCAAGTTCAATCTGACTGCAGTACCAAGTGGGCTCGTGAAAACCGTTTCATTTTATCTTAATTCGTTTGTGTTTGGGAGACAATAAGGTATAAAATAAGCGACCGAATTCCATTGCGCGAGCGGTCATGACTCGAAAATACTTACGATGTGCGCTTGTTAATTCTATTTTACTGATCAGAACAAGCTAAAACTTTGCAAGTTCTATCTGACTGCAGTACCAAGTGGGCTCGTGAAAACCGTTTCATTTTATCTTGATTCGTTTGTGTTTGGGAGACAATAAGGTATAAAATAAGCGACCGAATTCTATTGCGCTAGCGGTCATGACTCGAAAATGCTTACGATGTGCGCTTGTTAATTCTATTTTACTGATCAGAACAAGCTAAAACTTTGAAAGTTCTATCTGACTGCAGTACCAAGTGGGCTCGTGAAAACCGTTTAATTTTATCTTAATTCGTTTCTGTTTGGGAGACAATAAGGTATAAAATAAGCGACCGAATTCTATTGCGCTAGCGGTCATGACTCGAAAATGCTTACGATGTGCGCTTGTTAATTCTGTTTTACTGATCAGAACAAGCTGAAACTTTGCAAGTTCAATCTGACTGCAGTACCAAGTGGGCTCGTGAAAACCGTTTCATTTTATCTTAATTCGTTTGTGTTTGGGAGACAATAAGGTATAAAATAAGCGACCGAATTCCATTGCGCGAGCGGTCATGACTCGAAAATACTTACGATGTGCGCTTGTTAATTCTGTTTTACTGATCAGAACAAGCTGAAACTTTGCAAGTTCAATCTGACTGCAGTACCAAGTGGGATCGTGAAAACCGTTTCATTTTATCCTGATTCGTTTGTGTTTGGGAGACAATAAGGTATAAAATAAGCGACCGAATTCCATTGCGCGAGCGGTCATGACTCGAAAATACTTACGATGTGCGCTTGTTAATTCTGTTTTACTGATCAGAACAAGCTGAAACTTTGCAAGTTCAATTTGACTGCAGTACCAAGTGGGCTCGTGAAAACCGTTTCATTTTATCTTGATTCGTTTGTGTTTGGGAGACAATAAGGTATAAAATAAGCGACCGAATTCCATTGCGCGAGCGGTCATGACTCGAAAATACTTACGATGTGCGCTTGTTAATTCTGTTTTACTGATCAGAACAAGCTAAAACTTTGCAAGTTCTATCTGACTGCAGTACCAAGTGGGCTCGTGAAAACCGTTTCATTTTATCTTGATTCGTTTGTGTTTGGGAGACAATAAGGTATAAAATAAGCGACCGAATTCCATTGCGCTAGCGGTCATGACTCGAAAATACTTACGATGTGCGCTTGTTAATTCTGTTTTACTGATCAGAACAAGCTGAAACTTTGCAAGTTCAATCTGACTGCAGTAGCAAGTGGGCTCGTGAAAACCGTTTCATTTTATCTTAATTCGTTTGTGTTTGGGAGACAGTAAAGTATAAAATAAGCGACCAAATTCTAATGCGCTAGCGGTCATGACTCGAAAATACTTACGATGTGCGCTTGTTAATTCTGTTTTACTGATCAGAACAAGCTGAAACTTTGCAAGTTCTATCTGACTGCAGTACCAAGTGGGCTCGTGAAAACCGTTTCATTTTATCTTAATTCGTTTGTGTTTGGGAGACAGTAAAGTATAAAATAAGCGACCAAATTCTAATGCGCTAGCGGTCATGACTCGAAAATACTTACGATGTGCGCTTGTTAATTCTGTTTTACTGATCAGAACAAGCTGAAACTTTGCAAGTTCTATCTGACTGCAGTACCAAGTGGGCTCGTGAAAACCGTTTCATTTTATCCCGATTCGTTTGTGTTTGGGAGACAATAAGGTATAAAATAAGCGACCGAATTCCATTGCGCGAGCGGTCATGACTCGAAAATACTTACGATGTGCGCTTGTTAATTCTGTTTTACTGATCAGAACAAGCTGAAACTTTGCAAGTTCTATCTGACTGCAGTACCAAGTGGGCTCGTGAAAACCGTTTCATTTTATCTTGATTCGTTTGTGTTTGGGAGACAATAAGGTATAAAATAAGCGACCGAATTCTATTGCGCTAGCGGTCATGACTCGAAAATGCTTACGATGTGCGCTTGTTAATTCTATTTTACTGATCAGAACAAGCTAAAACTTTGAAAGTTCTATCTGACTGCAGTACCAAGTGGGCTCGTGAAAACCGTTTTATTTTATCTTAATTCGTTTCTGTTTGGGAGACAATAAAGTATAAAATAAGCGACCAAATTCTAATGCGCTAGCGGTCATGACTCGAAAATACTTACGATGTGCGCTTGTTAATTCTGTTTTACTGATCAGAACAAGCTAAAACTTTGCAAGTTCTATCTGACTGCAGTACCAAGTGGGCTCGTGAAAACCGTTTCATTTTATCTTAATTCGTTTGTGTTTGGGAGACAGTAGAGTATAAAATAAGCGACCAAATTTTATTGCGCGAGCGGTCAAACTTTAAAAATACTTACGATGTACGCTTGTTATTTCTGTTTTACTGATCAGAACAAGCTGAAACTTTGCAAGTTCTATCTGACTGCAGTACCAAGTGGGCTCGTGAAAACCGTTTCATTTTATCTTAATTCGTTTGTGTTTGGGAGACAGTAAAGTATAAAATAAGCGACCAAATTCTAATGCGCTAGCGGTCATGACTCGAAAATACTTACGATGTGCGCTTGTTAATTCTGTTTTACTGATCAGAACAAGCTGAAACTTTGCAAGTTCTATCTGACTGCAGTACCAAGTAGGCTCGTGAAAACCGTTTCATTTTATCCTGATTCGTTTGTGTTTGGGAGACAATAAGGTATAAAATAAGCGACCGAATTCCATTGCGCTAGCGGTCATGACTCGAAAATACTTACGATGTGCGCTTGTTAATTCTGTTTTACTGATCAGAACAAGCTGAAACTTTGCAAGTTCTATCTGACTGCAGTACCAAGTAGGCTCGTGAAAACCGTTTCATTTTATCCTGATTCGTTTGTGTTTGGGAGACAATAAGGTATAAAATAAGCGACCGAATTCCATTGCGCGAGCGGTCATGACTCGAAAATACTTACGATGTGCGCTTGTTAATTCTGTTTTACTGATCAGAACAAGCTGAAACTTTGCAAGTTCTATCTGACTGCAGTACCAAGTAGGCTCGTGAAAACCGTTTCATTTTATCTTGATTCGTTTGTGTTTGGGAGACAATAAGGTATAAAATAAGCGACCGAATTCCATTGCGCGAGCGGTCATGACTCGAAAATACTTACGATGTGCGCTTGTTAATTCTGTTTTACTGATCAGAACAAGCTAAAACTTTGCAAGTTCTATCTGACTGCAGTACCAAGTGGGCTCGTGAAAACCGTTTCATTTTATCTTGATTCGTTTGTGTTTGGGAGACAATAAGGTATAAAATAAGCGACCGAATTCTATTGCGCTAGCGGTCATGACTCGAAAATGCTTACGATGTGCGCTTGTTAATTCTGTTTTACTGATCAGAACAAGCTGAAACTTTGCAAGTTCAATCTGACTGCAGTACCAAGTGGGCTCGTGAAAACCGTTTCATTTTATCTTGATTCGTTTGTGTTTGGGAGACAGTAGAGTATAAAATAAGCGACCAAATTTTATTGCGCGAGCGGTCAAACTTTAAAAATACTTACGATGTACGCTTGTTATTTCTGTTTTACTGATCAGAACAAGCTGAAACTTTGCAAGTTCTATCTGACTGCAGTACCAAGTGGGCTCGTGAAAACCGTTTCATTTTATCTTAATTCGTTTGTGTTTGGGAGACAATAAAGTATAAAATAAGCGACCAAATTCTAATGCGCTAGCGGTCATGACTCGAAAATACTTACGATGTGCGCTTGTTAATTCTGTTTTACTGATCAGAACAAGCTGAAACTTTGCAAGTTCTATCTGACTGCAGTACCAAGTGGGCTCGTGAAAACCGTTTCATTTTATCTTAATTCGTTTGTGTTTGGGAGACAGTAAAGTATAAAATAAGCGACCAAATTCTAATGCGCTAGCGGTCATGACTCGAAAATACTTACGATGTGCGCTTGTTAATTCTGTTTTACTGATCAGAACAAGCTGAAACTTTGCAAGTTCTATCTGACTGCAGTACCAAGTAGGCTCGTGAAAACCGTTTCATTTTATCCTGATTCGTTTGTGTTTGGGAGACAATAAGGTATAAAATAAGCGACCGAATTCCATTGCGCGAGCGGTCATGACTCGAAAATACTTACGATGTGCGCTTGTTAATTCTGTTTTACTGATCAGAACAAGCTGAAACTTTGCAAGTTCTATCTGACTGCAGTACCAAGTAGGCTCGTGAAAACCGTTTCATTTTATCTTGATTCGTTTGTGTTTGGGAGACAATAAGGTATAAAATAAGCGACCGAATTCCATTGCGCGAGCGGTCATGACTCGAAAATACTTACGATGTGCGCTTGTTAATTCTGTTTTACTGATCAGAACAAGCTGAAACTTTGCAAGTTCAATCTGACTGCAGTACCAAGTGGGCTCGTGAAAACCGTTTCATTTTATCTTAATTCGTTTGTGTTTGGGAGACAATAAGGTATAAAATAAGCGACCGAATTCCATTGCGCGAGCGGTCATGACTCGAAAATACTTACGATGTGCGCTTGTTAATTCTATTTTACTGATCAGAACAAGCTAAAACTTTGCAAGTTCTATCTGACTGCAGTACCAAGTGGGCTCGTGAAAACCGTTTCATTTTATCTTGATTCGTTTGTGTTTGGGAGACAATAAGGTATAAAATAAGCGACCGAATTCTATTGCGCTAGCGGTCATGACTCGAAAATGCTTACGATGTGCGCTTGTTAATTCTATTTTACTGATCAGAACAAGCTAAAACTTTGAAAGTTCAATCTGACTGCAGTACCAAGTGGGCTCGTGAAAACCGTTTAATTTTATCTTAATTCGTTTCTGTTTGGGAGACAATAAGGTATAAAATAAGCGACCGAATTCTATTGCGCTAGCGGTCATGACTCGAAAATGCTTACGATGTGCGCTTGTTAATTCTGTTTTACTGATCAGAACAAGCTGAAACTTTGCAAGTTCAATCTGACTGCAGTACCAAGTGGGCTCGTGAAAACCGTTTCATTTTATCTTAATTCGTTTGTGTTTGGGAGACAATAAGGTATAAAATAAGCGACCGAATTCCATTGCGCGAGCGGTCATGACTCGAAAATACTTACGATGTGCGCTTGTTAATTCTGTTTTACTGATCAGAACAAGCTGAAACTTTGCAAGTTCAATCTGACTGCAGTACCAAGTGGGATCGTGAAAACCGTTTCATTTTATCCTGATTCGTTTGTGTTTGGGAGACAATAAGGTATAAAATAAGCGACCGAATTCCATTGCGCGAGCGGTCATGACTCGAAAATACTTACGATGTGCGCTTGTTAATTCTGTTTTACTGATCAGAACAAGCTGAAACTTTGCAAGTTCAATTTGACTGCAGTACCAAGTGGGCTCGTGAAAACCGTTTCATTTTATCTTGATTCGTTTGTGTTTGGGAGACAATAAGGTATAAAATAAGCGACCGAATTCCATTGCGCGAGCGGTCATGACTCGAAAATACTTACGATGTGCGCTTGTTAATTCTGTTTTACTGATCAGAACAAGCTAAAACTTTGCAAGTTCTATCTGACTGCAGTACCAAGTGGGCTCGTGAAAACCGTTTCATTTTATCTTGATTCGTTTGTGTTTGGGAGACAATAAGGTATAAAATAAGCGACCGAATTCCATTGCGCTAGCGGTCATGACTCGAAAATACTTACGATGTGCGCTTGTTAATTCTGTTTTACTGATCAGAACAAGCTGAAACTTTGCAAGTTCAATCTGACTGCAGTAGCAAGTGGGCTCGTGAAAACCGTTTCATTTTATCTTAATTCGTTTGTGTTTGGGAGACAGTAAAGTATAAAATAAGCGACCAAATTCTAATGCGCTAGCGGTCATGACTCGAAAATACTTACGATGTGCGCTTGTTAATTCTGTTTTACTGATCAGAACAAGCTGAAACTTTGCAAGTTTTATCTGACTGCAGTACCAAGTGGGCTCGTGAAAACCGTTTCATTTTATCTTGATTCGTTTGTGTTTGGGAGACAATAAGGTATAAAATAAGCGACCGAATTCCATTGCGCGAGCGGTCATGACTCGAAAATACTTACGATGTGCGCTTGTTAATTCTGTTTTACTGATCAGAACAAGCTAAAACTTTGCAAGTTCTATCTGACTGCAGTACCAAGTGGGCTCGTGAAAACCGTTTCATTTTATCTTGATTCGTTTGTGTTTGGGAGACAATAAGGTATAAAATAAGCGACCGAATTCTATTGCGCTAGCGGTCATGACTCGAAAATGCTTACGATGTGCGCTTGTTAATTCTATTTTACTGATCAGAACAAGCTAAAACTTTGAAAGTTCTATCTGACTGCAGTACCAAGTGGGCTCGTGAAAACCGTTTCATTTTATCTTAATTCGTTTGTGTTTGGGAGACAGTAAAGTATAAAATAAGCGACCGAATTCCATTGCGCGAGCGGTCATGACTCGAAAATACTTACGATGTGCGCTTGTTAATTCTGTTTTACTGATCAGAACAAGCTAAAACTTTGCAAGTTCTATCTGACTGCAGTACCAAGTGGGCTCGTGAAAACCGTTTCATTTTATCTTGATTCGTTTGTGTTTGGGAGACAATAAGGTATAAAATAAGCGACCGAATTCTATTGCGCTAGCGGTCATGACTCGAAAATGCTTACGATGTGCGCTTGTTAATTCTGTTTTACTGATCAGAACAAGCTGAAACTTTGCAAGTTCAATCTGACTGCAGTACCAAGTGGGCTCGTGAAAACCGTTTCATTTTATCTTGATTCGTTTGTGTTTGGGAGACAGTAGAGTATAAAATAAGCGACCAAATTTTATTGCGCGAGCGGTCAAACTTTAAAAATACTTACGATGTACGCTTGTTATTTCTGTTTTACTGATCAGAACAAGCTGAAACTTTGCAAGTTCTATCTGACTGCAGTACCAAGTGGGCTCGTGAAAACCGTTTCATTTTATCTTAATTCGTTTGTGTTTGGGAGACAATAAAGTATAAAATAAGCGACCAAATTCTAATGCGCTAGCGGTCATGACTCGAAAATACTTACGATGTGCGCTTGTTAATTCTGTTTTACTGATCAGAACAAGCTGAAACTTTGCAAGTTCTATCTGACTGCAGTACCAAGTGGGCTCGTGAAAACCGTTTCATTTTATCTTAATTCGTTTGTGTTTGGGAGACAGTAAAGTATAAAATAAGCGACCAAATTCTAATGCGCTAGCGGTCATGACTCGAAAATACTTACGATGTGCGCTTGTTAATTCTGTTTTACTGATCAGAACAAGCTGAAACTTTGCAAGTTCTATCTGACTGCAGTACCAAGTGGGCTCGTGAAAACCGTTTCATTTTATCTTGATTCGTTTGTGTTTGGGAGACAGTAGAGTATAAAATAAGCGACCAAATTTTATTGCGCGAGCGGTCAAACTTTAAAAATACTTACGATGTACGCTTGTTATTTCTGTTTTACTGATCAGAACAAGCTGAAACTTTGCAAGTTCTATCTGACTGCAGTACCAAGTGGGCTCGTGAAAACCGTTTCATTTTATCTTAATTCGTTTGTGTTTGGGAGACAATAAAGTATAAAATAAGCGACCAAATTCTAATGCGCTAGCGGTCATGACTCGAAAATACTTACGATGTGCGCTTGTTAATTCTGTTTTACTGATCAGAACAAGCTGAAACTTTGCAAGTTCTATCTGACTGCAGTACCAAGTGGGCTCGTGAAAACCGTTTCATTTTATCTTAATTCGTTTGTGTTTGGGAGACAGTAAAGTATAAAATAAGCGACCAAATTCTAATGCGCTAGCGGTCATGACTCGAAAATACTTACGATGTGCGCTTGTTAATTCTGTTTTACTGATCAGAACAAGCTGAAACTTTGCAAGTTCTATCTGACTGCAGTACCAAGTAGGCTCGTGAAAACCGTTTCATTTTATCCTGATTCGTTTGTGTTTGGGAGACAATAAGGTATAAAATAAGCGACCGAATTCCATTGCGCGAGCGGTCATGACTCGAAAATACTTACGATGTGCGCTTGTTAATTCTGTTTTACTGATCAGAACAAGCTGAAACTTTGCAAGTTCTATCTGACTGCAGTACCAAGTAGGCTCGTGAAAACCGTTTCATTTTATCTTGATTCGTTTGTGTTTGGGAGACAATAAGGTATAAAATAAGCGACCGAATTCCATTGCGCGAGCGGTCATGACTCGAAAATACTTACGATGTGCGCTTGTTAATTCTGTTTTACTGATCAGAACAAGCTGAAACTTTGCAAGTTCAATCTGACTGCAGTACCAAGTGGGCTCGTGAAAACCGTTTCATTTTATCTTAATTCGTTTGTGTTTGGGAGACAATAAGGTATAAAATAAGCGACCGAATTCCATTGCGCGAGCGGTCATGACTCGAAAATACTTACGATGTGCGCTTGTTAATTCTATTTTACTGATCAGAACAAGCTAAAACTTTGAAAGTTCTATCTGACTGCAGTACCAAGTGGGCTCGTGAAAACCGTTTAATTTTATCTTAATTCGTTTCTGTTTGGGAGACAATAAGGTATAAAATAAGCGACCGAATTCTATTGCGCTAGCGGTCATGACTCGAAAATGCTTACGATGTGCGCTTGTTAATTCTGTTTTACTGATCAGAACAAGCTGAAACTTTGCAAGTTCAATCTGACTGCAGTACCAAGTGGGCTCGTGAAAACCGTTTCATTTTATCTTAATTCGTTTGTGTTTGGGAGACAATAAGGTATAAAATAAGCGACCGAATTCCATTGCGCGAGCGGTCATGACTCGAAAATACTTACGATGTGCGCTTGTTAATTCTGTTTTACTGATCAGAACAAGCTGAAACTTTGCAAGTTCAATCTGACTGCAGTACCAAGTGGGATCGTGAAAACCGTTTCATTTTATCCTGATTCGTTTGTGTTTGGGAGACAATAAGGTATAAAATAAGCGACCGAATTCCATTGCGCGAGCGGTCATGACTCGAAAATACTTACGATGTGCGCTTGTTAATTCTGTTTTACTGATCAGAACAAGCTGAAACTTTGCAAGTTCAATTTGACTGCAGTACCAAGTGGGCTCGTGAAAACCGTTTCATTTTATCTTGATTCGTTTGTGTTTGGGAGACAATAAGGTATAAAATAAGCGACCGAATTCCATTGCGCGAGCGGTCATGACTCGAAAATACTTACGATGTGCGCTTGTTAATTCTGTTTTACTGATCAGAACAAGCTAAAACTTTGCAAGTTCTATCTGACTGCAGTACCAAGTGGGCTCGTGAAAACCGTTTCATTTTATCTTGATTCGTTTGTGTTTGGGAGACAATAAGGTATAAAATAAGCGACCGAATTCCATTGCGCTAGCGGTCATGACTCGAAAATACTTACGATGTGCGCTTGTTAATTCTGTTTTACTGATCAGAACAAGCTGAAACTTTGCAAGTTCAATCTGACTGCAGTAGCAAGTGGGCTCGTGAAAACCGTTTCATTTTATCTTAATTCGTTTGTGTTTGGGAGACAGTAAAGTATAAAATAAGCGACCAAATTCTAATGCGCTAGCGGTCATGACTCGAAAATACTTACGATGTGCGCTTGTTAATTCTGTTTTACTGATCAGAACAAGCTGAAACTTTGCAAGTTTTATCTGACTGCAGTACCAAGTGGGCTCGTGAAAACCGTTTCATTTTATCTTGATTCGTTTGTGTTTGGGAGACAATAAGGTATAAAATAAGCGACCGAATTCCATTGCGCGAGCGGTCATGACTCGAAAATACTTACGATGTGCGCTTGTTAATTCTGTTTTACTGATCAGAACAAGCTAAAACTTTGCAAGTTCTATCTGACTGCAGTACCAAGTGGGCTCGTGAAAACCGTTTCATTTTATCTTGATTCGTTTGTGTTTGGGAGACAATAAGGTATAAAATAAGCGACCGAATTCTATTGCGCTAGCGGTCATGACTCGAAAATGCTTACGATGTGCGCTTGTTAATTCTATTTTACTGATCAGAACAAGCTAAAACTTTGAAAGTTCTATCTGACTGCAGTACCAAGTGGGCTCGTGAAAACCGTTTCATTTTATCTTAATTCGTTTGTGTTTGGGAGACAGTAAAGTATAAAATAAGCGACCGAATTCCATTGCGCGAGCGGTCATGACTCGAAAATACTTACGATGTGCGCTTGTTAATTCTGTTTTACTGATCAGAACAAGCTAAAACTTTGCAAGTTCTATCTGACTGCAGTACCAAGTGGGCTCGTGAAAACCGTTTCATTTTATCTTGATTCGTTTGTGTTTGGGAGACAATAAGGTATAAAATAAGCGACCGAATTCTATTGCGCTAGCGGTCATGACTCGAAAATGCTTACGATGTGCGCTTGTTAATTCTGTTTTACTGATCAGAACAAGCTGAAACTTTGCAAGTTCAATCTGACTGCAGTACCAAGTGGGCTCGTGAAAACCGTTTCATTTTATCTTGATTCGTTTGTGTTTGGGAGACAGTAGAGTATAAAATAAGCGACCAAATTTTATTGCGCGAGCGGTCAAACTTTAAAAATACTTACGATGTACGCTTGTTATTTCTGTTTTACTGATCAGAACAAGCTGAAACTTTGCAAGTTCTATCTGACTGCAGTACCAAGTGGGCTCGTGAAAACCGTTTCATTTTATCTTAATTCGTTTGTGTTTGGGAGACAATAAAGTATAAAATAAGCGACCAAATTCTAATGCGCTAGCGGTCATGACTCGAAAATACTTACGATGTGCGCTTGTTAATTCTGTTTTACTGATCAGAACAAGCTGAAACTTTGCAAGTTCTATCTGACTGCAGTACCAAGTGGGCTCGTGAAAACCGTTTCATTTTATCTTAATTCGTTTGTGTTTGGGAGACAGTAAAGTATAAAATAAGCGACCAAATTCTAATGCGCTAGCGGTCATGACTCGAAAATACTTACGATGTGCGCTTGTTAATTCTGTTTTACTGATCAGAACAAGCTGAAACTTTGCAAGTTCTATCTGACTGCAGTACCAAGTGGGCTCGTGAAAACCGTTTCATTTTATCTTGATTCGTTTGTGTTTGGGAGACAGTAGAGTATAAAATAAGCGACCAAATTTTATTGCGCGAGCGGTCAAACTTTAAAAATACTTACGATGTACGCTTGTTATTTCTGTTTTACTGATCAGAACAAGCTGAAACTTTGCAAGTTCTATCTGACTGCAGTACCAAGTGGGCTCGTGAAAACCGTTTCATTTTATCTTAATTCGTTTGTGTTTGGGAGACAATAAAGTATAAAATAAGCGACCAAATTCTAATGCGCTAGCGGTCATGACTCGAAAATACTTACGATGTGCGCTTGTTAATTCTGTTTTACTGATCAGAACAAGCTGAAACTTTGCAAGTTCTATCTGACTGCAGTACCAAGTGGGCTCGTGAAAACCGTTTCATTTTATCTTAATTCGTTTGTGTTTGGGAGACAGTAAAGTATAAAATAAGCGACCAAATTCTAATGCGCTAGCGGTCATGACTCGAAAATACTTACGATGTGCGCTTGTTAATTCTGTTTTACTGATCAGAACAAGCTGAAACTTTGCAAGTTCTATCTGACTGCAGTACCAAGTAGGCTCGTGAAAACCGTTTCATTTTATCCTGATTCGTTTGTGTTTGGGAGACAATAAGGTATAAAATAAGCGACCGAATTCCATTGCGCGAGCGGTCATGACTCGAAAATACTTACGATGTGCGCTTGTTAATTCTGTTTTACTGATCAGAACAAGCTGAAACTTTGCAAGTTCTATCTGACTGCAGTACCAAGTAGGCTCGTGAAAACCGTTTCATTTTATCTTGATTCGTTTGTGTTTGGGAGACAATAAGGTATAAAATAAGCGACCGAATTCCATTGCGCGAGCGGTCATGACTCGAAAATACTTACGATGTGCGCTTGTTAATTCTGTTTTACTGATCAGAACAAGCTGAAACTTTGCAAGTTCAATCTGACTGCAGTACCAAGTGGGCTCGTGAAAACCGTTTCATTTTATCTTAATTCGTTTGTGTTTGGGAGACAATAAGGTATAAAATAAGCGACCGAATTCCATTGCGCGAGCGGTCATGACTCGAAAATACTTACGATGTGCGCTTGTTAATTCTATTTTACTGATCAGAACAAGCTAAAACTTTGCAAGTTCTATCTGACTGCAGTACCAAGTGGGCTCGTGAAAACCGTTTCATTTTATCTTGATTCGTTTGTGTTTGGGAGACAATAAGGTATAAAATAAGCGACCGAATTCTATTGCGCTAGCGGTCATGACTCGAAAATGCTTACGATGTGCGCTTGTTAATTCTATTTTACTGATCAGAACAAGCTAAAACTTTGAAAGTTCTATCTGACTGCAGTACCAAGTGGGCTCGTGAAAACCGTTTAATTTTATCTTAATTCGTTTCTGTTTGGGAGACAATAAGGTATAAAATAAGCGACCGAATTCTATTGCGCTAGCGGTCATGACTCGAAAATGCTTACGATGTGCGCTTGTTAATTCTGTTTTACTGATCAGAACAAGCTGAAACTTTGCAAGTTCAATCTGACTGCAGTACCAAGTGGGCTCGTGAAAACCGTTTCATTTTATCTTAATTCGTTTGTGTTTGGGAGACAATAAGGTATAAAATAAGCGACCGAATTCCATTGCGCGAGCGGTCATGACTCGAAAATACTTACGATGTGCGCTTGTTAATTCTGTTTTACTGATCAGAACAAGCTGAAACTTTGCAAGTTCAATCTGACTGCAGTACCAAGTGGGATCGTGAAAACCGTTTCATTTTATCCTGATTCGTTTGTGTTTGGGAGACAATAAGGTATAAAATAAGCGACCGAATTCCATTGCGCGAGCGGTCATGACTCGAAAATACTTACGATGTGCGCTTGTTAATTCTGTTTTACTGATCAGAACAAGCTGAAACTTTGCAAGTTCAATTTGACTGCAGTACCAAGTGGGCTCGTGAAAACCGTTTCATTTTATCTTGATTCGTTTGTGTTTGGGAGACAATAAGGTATAAAATAAGCGACCGAATTCCATTGCGCGAGCGGTCATGACTCGAAAATACTTACGATGTGCGCTTGTTAATTCTGTTTTACTGATCAGAACAAGCTAAAACTTTGCAAGTTCTATCTGACTGCAGTACCAAGTGGGCTCGTGAAAACCGTTTCATTTTATCTTGATTCGTTTGTGTTTGGGAGACAATAAGGTATAAAATAAGCGACCGAATTCCATTGCGCTAGCGGTCATGACTCGAAAATACTTACGATGTGCGCTTGTTAATTCTGTTTTACTGATCAGAACAAGCTGAAACTTTGCAAGTTCAATCTGACTGCAGTAGCAAGTGGGCTCGTGAAAACCGTTTCATTTTATCTTAATTCGTTTGTGTTTGGGAGACAGTAAAGTATAAAATAAGCGACCAAATTCTAATGCGCTAGCGGTCATGACTCGAAAATACTTACGATGTGCGCTTGTTAATTCTGTTTTACTGATCAGAACAAGCTGAAACTTTGCAAGTTCTATCTGACTGCAGTACCAAGTGGGCTCGTGAAAACCGTTTCATTTTATCTTGATTCGTTTGTGTTTGGGAGACAATAAGGTATAAAATAAGCGACCGAATTCCATTGCGCGAGCGGTCATGACTCGAAAATACTTACGATGTGCGCTTGTTAATTCTGTTTTACTGATCAGAACAAGCTAAAACTTTGCAAGTTCTATCTGACTGCAGTACCAAGTGGGCTCGTGAAAACCGTTTCATTTTATCTTGATTCGTTTGTGTTTGGGAGACAATAAGGTATAAAATAAGCGACCGAATTCTATTGCGCTAGCGGTCATGACTCGAAAATGCTTACGATGTGCGCTTGTTAATTCTATTTTACTGATCAGAACAAGCTAAAACTTTGAAAGTTCTATCTGACTGCAGTACCAAGTGGGCTCGTGAAAACCGTTTCATTTTATCTTAATTCGTTTGTGTTTGGGAGACAGTAAAGTATAAAATAAGCGACTAAATTCTAATGCGCTAGCGGTCATGACTCGAAAATACTTACGATGTGCGCTTGTTAATTCTGTTTTACTGATCAGAACAAGCTGAAACTTTGCAAGTTCTATCTGACTGCAGTACCAAGTGGGCTCGTGAAAACCGTTTCATTTTATCCTGATTCGTTTGTGTTTGGGAGACAATAAGGTATAAAATAAGCGACCGAATTCCATTGCGCGAGCGGTCATGACTCGAAAATACTTACGATGTGCGCTTGTTAATTCTGTTTTACTGATCAGAACAAGCTGAAACTTTGCAAGTTCAATCTGACTGCAGTACCAAGTGGGCTCGTGAAAACCGTTTCATTTTATCTTAATTCGTTTGTGTTTGGGAGACAATAAGGTATAAAATAAGCGACCGAATTCCATTGCGCTAGCGGTCATGACTCGAAAATACTTACGATGTGCGCTTGTTAATTCTGTTTTACTGATCAGAACAAGCTGAAACTTTGCAAGTTCAATCTGACTGCAGTACCAAGTGGGCTCGTGAAAACCGTTTCATTTTATCTTAATTCGTTTGTGTTTGGGAGACAGTAAAGTATAAAATAAGCGACCAAATTCTAATGCGCTAGCGGTCATGACTCGAAAATACTTACGATGTGCGCTTGTTAATTCTGTTTTACTGATCAGAACAAGCTGAAACTTTGCAAGTTCTATCTGACTGCAGTACCAAGTGGGCTCGTGAAAACCGTTTCATTTTATCTTGATTCGTTTGTGTTTGGGAGACAATAAGGTATAAAATAAGCGACCGAATTCCATTGCGCGAGCGGTCATGACTCGAAAATACTTACGATGTGCGCTTGTTAATTCTGTTTTACTGATCAGAACAAGCTAAAACTTTGCAAGTTCTATCTGACTGCAGTACCAAGTGGGCTCGTGAAAACCGTTTCATTTTATCTTGATTCGTTTGTGTTTGGGAGACAATAAGGTATAAAATAAGCGACCGAATTCTATTGCGCTAGCGGTCATGACTCGAAAATGCTTACGATGTGCGCTTGTTAATTCTATTTTACTGATCGGAACAAGCTAAAACTTTGAAAGTTCTATCTGACTGCAGTACCAAGTGGGCTCGTGAAAACCGTTTCATTTTATCTTAATTCGTTTGTGTTTGGGAGACAGTAAAGTATAAAATAAGCGACTAAATTCTAATGCGCTAGCGGTCATGACTCGAAAATACTTACGATGTGCGCTTGTTAATTCTGTTTTACTGATCAGAACAAGCTGAAACTTTGCAAGTTCTATCTGACTGCAGTACCAAGTGGGCTCGTGAAAACCGTTTCATTTTATCCTGATTCGTTTGTGTTTGGGAGACAATAAGGTATAAAATAAGCGACCGAATTCCATTGCGCGAGCGGTCATGACTCGAAAATACTTACGATGTGCGCTTGTTAATTCTGTTTTACTGATCAGAACAAGCTGAAACTTTGCAAGTTCTATCTGACTGCAGTACCAAGTGGGCTCGTGAAAACCGTTTCATTTTATCTTGATTCGTTTGTGTTTGGGAGACAATAAGGTATAAAATAAGCGACCGAATTCTATTGCGCTAGCGGTCATGACTCGAAAATGCTTACGATGTGCGCTTGTTAATTCTATTTTACTGATCAGAACAAGCTAAAACTTTGAAAGTTCTATCTGACTGCAGTAGCAAGTGGGCTCGTGAAAACCGTTTTATTTTATCTTAATTCGTTTCTGTTTGGGAGACAATAAGGTATAAAATAAGCGACCGAATTCCATTGCGCTAGCGGTCATGACTCGAAAATGCTTACGATGTGCGCTTGTTAATTCTGTTTTACTGATCAGAACAAGCTAAAACTTTGCAAGTTCTATCTGACTGCAGTACCAAGTGGGCTCGTGAAAACCGTTTCATTTTATCTTGATTCGTTTGTGTTTGGGAGACAGTAGAGTATAAAATAAGCGACCAAATTTTATTGCGCGAGCGGTCAAACTTTAAAAATACTTACGATGTACGCTTGTTATTTCTGTTTTACTGATCAGAACAAGCTGAAACTTTGCAAGTTCAATCTGACTGCAGTACCAAGTGGGCTCGTGAAAACCGTTTCATTTTATCTTAATTCGTTTGTGTTTGGGAGACAATAAAGTATAAAATAAGCGACCAAATTCTAATGCGCTAGCGGTCATGACTCGAAAATACTTACGATGTGCGCTTGTTAATTCTGTTTTACTGATCAGAACAAGCTGAAACTTTGCAAGTTCTATCTGACTGCAGTACCAAGTGGGCTCGTGAAAACCGTTTCATTTTATCTTAATTCGTTTGTGTTTGGGAGACAGTAAAGTATAAAATAAGCGACCAAATTCTAATGCGCTAGCGGTCATGACTCGAAAATACTTACGATGTGCGCTTGTTAATTCTGTTTTACTGATCAGAACAAGCTGAAACTTTGCAAGTTCTATCTGACTGCAGTACCAAGTAGGCTCGTGAAAACCGTTTCATTTTATCTTGATTCGTTTGTGTTTGGGAGACAATAAGGTATAAAATAAGCGACCGAATTCCATTGCGCGAGCGGTCATGACTCGAAAATACTTACGATGTGCGCTTGTTAATTCTGTTTTACTGATCAGAACAAGCTGAAACTTTGCAAGTTCAATCTGACTGCAGTACCAAGTGGGCTCGTGAAAACCGTTTCATTTTATCTTAATTCGTTTGTGTTTGGGAGACAATAAGGTATAAAATAAGCGACCGAATTCCATTGCGCGAGCGGTCATGACTCGAAAATACTTACGATGTGCGCTTGTTAATTCTATTTTACTGATCAGAACAAGCTAAAACTTTGCAAGTTCTATCTGACTGCAGTACCAAGTGGGCTCGTGAAAACCGTTTCATTTTATCTTGATTCGTTTGTGTTTGGGAGACAATAAGGTATAAAATAAGCGACCGAATTCTATTGCGCTAGCGGTCATGACTCGAAAATGCTTACGATGTGCGCTTGTTAATTCTATTTTACTGATCAGAACAAGCTAAAACTTTGAAAGTTCTATCTGACTGCAGTACCAAGTGGGCTCGTGAAAACCGTTTAATTTTATCTTAATTCGTTTCTGTTTGGGAGACAATAAGGTATAAAATAAGCGACCGAATTCCATTGCGCTAGCGGTCATGACTCGAAAATGCTTACGATGTGCGCTTGTTAATTCTATTTTACTGATCAGAACAAGCTAAAACTTTGCAAGTTCTATCTGACTGCAGTACCAAGTGGGCTCGTGAAAACCGTTTCATTTTATCTTGATTCGTTTGTGTTTGGGAGACAATAAGGTATAAAATAAGCGACCGAATTCTATTGCGCTAGCGGTCATGACTCGAAAATGCTTACGATGTGCGCTTGTTAATTCTGTTTTACTGATCAGAACAAGCTGAAACTTTGCAAGTTCAATCTGACTGCAGTACCAAGTGGGCTCGTGAAAACCGTTTCATTTTATCTTAATTCGTTTGTGTTTGGGAGACAATAAGGTATAAAATAAGCGACCGAATTCCATTGCGCTAGCGGTCATGACTCGAAAATACTTACGATGTGCGCTTGTTAATTCTGTTTTACTGATCAGAACAAGCTGAAACTTTGCAAGTTCAATCTGACTGCAGTACCAAGTGGGCTCGTGAAAACCGTTTCATTTTATCTTAATTCGTTTGTGTTTGGGAGACAGTAAAGTATAAAATAAGCGACCAAATTCTAATGCGCTAGCGGTCATGACTCGAAAATACTTACGATGTGCGCTTGTTAATTCTGTTTTACTGATCAGAACAAGCTGAAACTTTGCA
Source organism: Phallusia mammillata (assembly GCF_965637545.1). Taxonomy (NCBI): domain Eukaryota; kingdom Metazoa; phylum Chordata; class Ascidiacea; order Phlebobranchia; family Ascidiidae; genus Phallusia; species Phallusia mammillata. The sequence continues at coordinate 1,982,328 of NC_137254.1, read as the reverse complement.
AGTTCAATTTGACTGCAGTACCAAGTGGGCTCGTGAAAACCGTTTCATTTTATCTTGATTCGTTTGTGTTTGGGAGACAATAAGGTATAAAATAAGCGACCGAATTCCATTGCGCGAGCGGTCATGACTCGAAAATACTTACGATGTGCGCTTGTTAATTCTGTTTTACTGATCAGAACAAGCTAAAACTTTGCAAGTTCTATCTGACTGCAGTACCAAGTGGGCTCGTGAAAACCGTTTCATTTTATCTTGATTCGTTTGTGTTTGGGAGACAATAAGGTATAAAATAAGCGACCGAATTCCATTGCGCTAGCGGTCATGACTCGAAAATACTTACGATGTGCGCTTGTTAATTCTGTTTTACTGATCAGAACAAGCTGAAACTTTGCAAGTTCAATCTGACTGCAGTACCAAGTGGGCTCGTGAAAACCGTTTCATTTTATCTTAATTCGTTTGTGTTTGGGAGACAGTAAAGTATAAAATAAGCGACCAAATTCTAATGCGCTAGCGGTCATGACTCGAAAATACTTACGATGTGCGCTTGTTAATTCTGTTTTACTGATCAGAACAAGCTGAAACTTTGCAAGTTCTATCTGACTGCAGTACCAAGTGGGCTCGTGAAAACCGTTTCATTTTATCTTGATTCGTTTGTGTTTGGGAGACAATAAGGTATAAAATAAGCGACCGAATTCCATTGCGCGAGCGGTCATGACTCGAAAATACTTACGATGTGCGCTTGTTAATTCTGTTTTACTGATCAGAACAAGCTAAAACTTTGCAAGTTCTATCTGACTGCAGTACCAAGTGGGCTCGTGAAAACCGTTTCATTTTATCTTGATTCGTTTGTGTTTGGGAGACAATAAGGTATAAAATAAGCGACCGAATTCTATTGCGCTAGCGGTCATGACTCGAAAATGCTTACGATGTGCGCTTGTTAATTCTATTTTACTGATCAGAACAAGCTAAAACTTTGAAAGTTCTATCTGACTGCAGTACCAAGTGGGCTCGTGAAAACCGTTTCATTTTATCTTAATTCGTTTGTGTTTGGGAAACAGTAAAGTATAAAATAAGCGACTAAATTCTAATGCGCTAGCGGTCATGACTCGAAAATACTTACGATGTGCGCTTGTTAATTCTGTTTTACTGATCAGAACAAGCTGAAACTTTGCAAGTTCTATCTGACTGCAGTACCAAGTGGGCTCGTGAAAACCGTTTCATTTTATCCTGATTCGTTTGTGTTTGGGAGACAATAAGGTATAAAATAAGCGACCGAATTCCATTGCGCGAGCGGTCATGACTCGAAAATACTTACGATGTGCGCTTGTTAATTCTGTTTTACTGATCAGAACAAGCTGAAACTTTGCAAGTTCTATCTGACTGCAGTACCAAGTGGGCTCGTGAAAACCGTTTCATTTTATCTTGATTCGTTTGTGTTTGGGAGACAATAAGGTATAAAATAAGCGACCGAATTCTATTGCGCTAGCGGTCATGACTCGAAAATGCTTACGATGTGCGCTTGTTAATTCTATTTTACTGATCAGAACAAGCTAAAACTTTGAAAGTTCTATCTGACTGCAGTACCAAGTGGGCTCGTGAAAACCGTTTCATTTTATCTTGATTCGTTTGTGTTTGGGAGACAATAAGGTATAAAATAAGCGACCGAATTCTATTGCGCTAGCGGTCATGACTCGAAAATACTTACGATGTGCGCTTGTTAATTCTGTTTTACTGATCAGAACAAGCTGAAACTTTGCAAGTTCAATTTGACTGCAGTACCAAGTGGGCTCGTGAAAACCGTTTCATTTTATCTTGATTCGTTTGTGTTTGGGAGACAATAAGGTATAAAATAAGCGACCGAATTCCATTGCGCGAGCGGTCATGACTCGAAAATACTTACGATGTGCGCTTGTTAATTCTGTTTTACTGATCAGAACAAGCTAAAACTTTGCAAGTTCTATCTGACTGCAGTACCAAGTGGGCTCGTGAAAACCGTTTCATTTTATCTTGATTCGTTTGTGTTTGGGAGACAATAAGGTATAAAATAAGCGACCGAATTCCATTGCGCTAGCGGTCATGACTCGAAAATACTTACGATGTGCGCTTGTTAATTCTGTTTTACTGATCAGAACAAGCTGAAACTTTGCAAGTTCAATCTGACTGCAGTACCAAGTGGGCTCGTGAAAACCGTTTCATTTTATCTTAATTCGTTTGTGTTTGGGAGACAGTAAAGTATAAAATAAGCGACCAAATTCTAATGCGCTAGCGGTCATGACTCGAAAATACTTACGATGTGCGCTTGTTAATTCTGTTTTACTGATCAGAACAAGCTGAAACTTTGCAAGTTCTATCTGACTGCAGTACCAAGTGGGCTCGTGAAAACCGTTTCATTTTATCTTGATTCGTTTGTGTTTGGGAGACAATAAGGTATAAAATAAGCGACCGAATTCCATTGCGCGAGCGGTCATGACTCGAAAATACTTACGATGTGCGCTTGTTAATTCTGTTTTACTGATCAGAACAAGCTAAAACTTTGCAAGTTCTATCTGACTGCAGTACCAAGTGGGCTCGTGAAAACCGTTTCATTTTATCTTGATTCGTTTGTGTTTGGGAGACAATAAGGTATAAAATAAGCGACCGAATTCTATTGCGCTAGCGGTCATGACTCGAAAATGCTTACGATGTGCGCTTGTTAATTCTATTTTACTGATCAGAACAAGCTAAAACTTTGAAAGTTCTATCTGACTGCAGTACCAAGTGGGCTCGTGAAAACCGTTTCATTTTATCTTAATTCGTTTGTGTTTGGGAGACAGTAAAGTATAAAATAAGCGACTAAATTCTAATGCGCTAGCGGTCATGACTCGAAAATACTTACGATGTGCGCTTGTTAATTCTGTTTTACTGATCAGAACAAGCTGAAACTTTGCAAGTTCTATCTGACTGCAGTACCAAGTGGGCTCGTGAAAACCGTTTCATTTTATCCTGATTCGTTTGTGTTTGGGAGACAATAAGGTATAAAATAAGCGACCGAATTCCATTGCGCGAGCGGTCATGACTCGAAAATACTTACGATGTGCGCTTGTTAATTCTGTTTTACTGATCAGAACAAGCTGAAACTTTGCAAGTTCTATCTGACTGCAGTACCAAGTGGGCTCGTGAAAACCGTTTCATTTTATCTTGATTCGTTTGTGTTTGGGAGACAATAAGGTATAAAATAAGCGACCGAATTCTATTGCGCTAGCGGTCATGACTCGAAAATGCTTACGATGTGCGCTTGTTAATTCTATTTTACTGATCAGAACAAGCTAAAACTTTGAAAGTTCTATCTGACTGCAGTACCAAGTGGGCTCGTGAAAACCGTTTTATTTTATCTTAATTCGTTTCTGTTTGGGAGACAATAAGGTATAAAATAAGCGACCGAATTCCATTGCGCTAGCGGTCATGACTCGAAAATGCTTACGATGTGCGCTTGTTAATTCTGTTTTACTGATCAGAACAAGCTAAAACTTTGCAAGTTCTATCTGACTGCAGTACCAAGTGGGCTCGTGAAAACCGTTTCATTTTATCTTGATTCGTTTGTGTTTGGGAGACAGTAGAGTATAAAATAAGCGACCAAATTTTATTGCGCGAGCGGTCAAACTTTAAAAATACTTACGATGTACGCTTGTTATTTCTGTTTTACTGATCAGAACAAGCTGAAACTTTGCAAGTTCTATCTGACTGCAGTACCAAGTGGGCTCGTGAAAACCGTTTCATTTTATCTTAATTCGTTTGTGTTTGGGAGACAATAAAGTATAAAATAAGCGACCAAATTCTAATGCGCTAGCGGTCATGACTCGAAAATACTTACGATGTGCGCTTGTTAATTCTGTTTTACTGATCAGAACAAGCTGAAACTTTGCAAGTTCTATCTGACTGCAGTACCAAGTGGGCTCGTGAAAACCGTTTCATTTTATCTTGATTCGTTTGTGTTTGGGAGACAATAAGGTATAAAATAAGCGACCGAATTCCATTGCGCGAGCGGTCATGACTCGAAAATACTTACGATGTGCGCTTGTTAATTCTGTTTTACTGATCAGAACAAGCTAAAACTTTGCAAGTTCTATCTGACTGCAGTACCAAGTGGGCTCGTGAAAACCGTTTCATTTTATCTTGATTCGTTTGTGTTTGGGAGACAATAAGGTATAAAATAAGCGACCGAATTCCATTGCGCTAGCGGTCATGACTCGAAAATACTTACGATGTGCGCTTGTTAATTCTGTTTTACTGATCAGAACAAGCTGAAACTTTGCAAGTTCAATCTGACTGCAGTACCAAGTGGGCTCGTGAAAACCGTTTCATTTTATCTTAATTCGTTTGTGTTTGGGAGACAGTAAAGTATAAAATAAGCGACCAAATTCTAATGCGCTAGCGGTCATGACTCGAAAATACTTACGATGTGCGCTTGTTAATTCTGTTTTACTGATCAGAACAAGCTGAAACTTTGCAAGTTCTATCTGACTGCAGTACCAAGTGGGCTCGTGAAAACCGTTTCATTTTATCTTGATTCGTTTGTGTTTGGGAGACAATAAGGTATAAAATAAGCGACCGAATTCCATTGCGCGAGCGGTCATGACTCGAAAATACTTACGATGTGCGCTTGTTAATTCTGTTTTACTGATCAGAACAAGCTAAAACTTTGCAAGTTCTATCTGACTGCAGTACCAAGTGGGCTCGTGAAAACCGTTTCATTTTATCTTGATTCGTTTGTGTTTGGGAGACAATAAGGTATAAAATAAGCGACCGAATTCTATTGCGCTAGCGGTCATGACTCGAAAATGCTTACGATGTGCGCTTGTTAATTCTATTTTACTGATCAGAACAAGCTAAAACTTTGAAAGTTCTATCTGACTGCAGTACCAAGTGGGCTCGTGAAAACCGTTTCATTTTATCTTAATTCGTTTGTGTTTGGGAGACAGTAAAGTATAAAATAAGCGACTAAATTCTAATGCGCTAGCGGTCATGACTCGAAAATACTTACGATGTGCGCTTGTTAATTCTGTTTTACTGATCAGAACAAGCTGAAACTTTGCAAGTTCTATCTGACTGCAGTACCAAGTGGGCTCGTGAAAACCGTTTCATTTTATCCTGATTCGTTTGTGTTTGGGAGACAATAAGGTATAAAATAAGCGACCGAATTCCATTGCGCGAGCGGTCATGACTCGAAAATACTTACGATGTGCGCTTGTTAATTCTGTTTTACTGATCAGAACAAGCTAAAACTTTGAAAGTTCTATCTGACTGCAGTACCAAGTGGGCTCGTGAAAACCGTTTCATTTTATCTTGATTCGTTTGTGTTTGGGAGACAATAAGGTATAAAATAAGCGACCGAATTCTATTGCGCTAGCGGTCATGACTCGAAAATGCTTACGATGTGCGCTTGTTAATTCTATTTTACTGATCAGAACAAGCTAAAACTTTGAAAGTTCTATCTGACTGCAGTACCAAGTGGGCTCGTGAAAACCGTTTTATTTTATCTTAATTCGTTTCTGTTTGGGAGACAATAAGGTATAAAATAAGCGACCGAATTCCATTGCGCTAGCGGTCATGACTCGAAAATGCTTACGATGTGCGCTTGTTAATTCTGTTTTACTGATCAGAACAAGCTAAAACTTTGCAAGTTCTATCTGACTGCAGTACCAAGTGGGCTCGTGAAAACCGTTTCATTTTATCTTGATTCGTTTGTGTTTGGGAGACAGTAGAGTATAAAATAAGCGACCAAATTTTATTGCGCGAGCGGTCAAACTTTAAAAATACTTACGATGTACGCTTGTTATTTCTGTTTTACTGATCAGAACAAGCTGAAACTTTGCAAGTTCTATCTGACTGCAGTACCAAGTGGGCTCGTGAAAACCGTTTCATTTTATCTTAATTCGTTTGTGTTTGGGAGACAATAAAGTATAAAATAAGCGACCAAATTCTAATGCGCTAGCGGTCATGACTCGAAAATACTTACGATGTGCGCTTGTTAATTCTGTTTTACTGATCAGAACAAGCTGAAACTTTGCAAGTTCTATCTGACTGCAGTACCAAGTGGGCTCGTGAAAACCGTTTCATTTTATCTTAATTCGTTTGTGTTTGGGAGACAGTAAAGTATAAAATAAGCGACCAAATTCTAATGCGCTAGCGGTCATGACTCGAAAATACTTACGATGTGCGCTTGTTAATTCTGTTTTACTGATCAGAACAAGCTGAAACTTTGCAAGTTCTATCTGACTGCAGTACCAAGTAGGCTCGTGAAAACCGTTTCATTTTATCTTGATTCGTTTGTGTTTGGGAGACAATAAGGTATAAAATAAGCGACCGAATTCCATTGCGCGAGCGGTCATGACTCGAAAATACTTACGATGTGCGCTTGTTAATTCTGTTTTACTGATCAGAACAAGCTGAAACTTTGCAAGTTCAATCTGACTGCAGTACCAAGTGGGCTCGTGAAAACCGTTTCATTTTATCTTAATTCGTTTGTGTTTGGGAGACAATAAGGTATAAAATAAGCGACCGAATTCCATTGCGCGAGCGGTCATGACTCGAAAATACTTACGATGTGCGCTTGTTAATTCTATTTTACTGATCAGAACAAGCTAAAACTTTGCAAGTTCTATCTGACTGCAGTACCAAGTGGGCTCGTGAAAACCGTTTCATTTTATCTTGATTCGTTTGTGTTTGGGAGACAATAAGGTATAAAATAAGCGACCGAATTCTATTGCGCTAGCGGTCATGACTCGAAAATACTTACGATGTGCGCTTGTTAATTCTGTTTTACTGATCAGAACAAGCTGAAACTTTGCAAGTTCTATCTGACTGCAGTACCAAGTGGGCTCGTGAAAACCGTTTCATTTTATCTTGATTCGTTTGTGTTTGGGAGACAATAAGGTATAAAATAAGCGACCGAATTCCATTGCGCGAGCGGTCATGACTCGAAAATACTTACGATGTGCGCTTGTTAATTCTGTTTTACTGATCAGAACAAGCTAAAACTTTGCAAGTTCTATCTGACTGCAGTACCAAGTGGGCTCGTGAAAACCGTTTCATTTTATCTTGATTCGTTTGTGTTTGGGAGACAATAAGGTATAAAATAAGCGACCGAATTCTATTGCGCTAGCGGTCATGACTCGAAAATGCTTACGATGTGCGCTTGTTAATTCTATTTTACTGATCAGAACAAGCTAAAACTTTGAAAGTTCTATCTGACTGCAGTACCAAGTGGGCTCGTGAAAACCGTTTCATTTTATCTTAATTCGTTTGTGTTTGGGAGACAGTAAAGTATAAAATAAGCGACTAAATTCTAATGCGCTAGCGGTCATGACTCGAAAATACTTACGATGTGCGCTTGTTAATTCTGTTTTACTGATCAGAACAAGCTGAAACTTTGCAAGTTCTATCTGACTGCAGTACCAAGTGGGCTCGTGAAAACCGTTTCATTTTATCCTGATTCGTTTGTGTTTGGGAGACAATAAGGTATAAAATAAGCGACCGAATTCCATTGCGCGAGCGGTCATGACTCGAAAATACTTACGATGTGCGCTTGTTAATTCTGTTTTACTGATCAGAACAAGCTAAAACTTTGAAAGTTCTATCTGACTGCAGTACCAAGTGGGCTCGTGAAAACCGTTTCATTTTATCTTGATTCGTTTGTGTTTGGGAGACAATAAGGTATAAAATAAGCGACCGAATTCTATTGCGCTAGCGGTCATGACTCGAAAATGCTTACGATGTGCGCTTGTTAATTCTATTTTACTGATCAGAACAAGCTAAAACTTTGAAAGTTCTATCTGACTGCAGTACCAAGTGGGCTCGTGAAAACCGTTTTATTTTATCTTAATTCGTTTCTGTTTGGGAGACAATAAGGTATAAAATAAGCGACCGAATTCCATTGCGCTAGCGGTCATGACTCGAAAATGCTTACGATGTGCGCTTGTTAATTCTGTTTTACTGATCAGAACAAGCTAAAACTTTGCAAGTTCTATCTGACTGCAGTACCAAGTGGGCTCGTGAAAACCGTTTCATTTTATCTTGATTCGTTTGTGTTTGGGAGACAGTAGAGTATAAAATAAGCGACCAAATTTTATTGCGCGAGCGGTCAAACTTTAAAAATACTTACGATGTACGCTTGTTATTTCTGTTTTACTGATCAGAACAAGCTGAAACTTTGCAAGTTCTATCTGACTGCAGTACCAAGTGGGCTCGTGAAAACCGTTTCATTTTATCTTAATTCGTTTGTGTTTGGGAGACAATAAAGTATAAAATAAGCGACCAAATTCTAATGCGCTAGCGGTCATGACTCGAAAATACTTACGATGTGCGCTTGTTAATTCTGTTTTACTGATCAGAACAAGCTGAAACTTTGCAAGTTCAATCTGACTGCAGTACCAAGTGGGCTCGTGAAAACCGTTTCATTTTATCTTAATTCGTTTGTGTTTGGGAGACAATAAGGTATAAAATAAGCGACCGAATTCCATTGCGCGAGCGGTCATGACTCGAAAATACTTACGATGTGCGCTTGTTAATTCTATTTTACTGATCAGAACAAGCTAAAACTTTGCAAGTTCTATCTGACTGCAGTACCAAGTGGGCTCGTGAAAACCGTTTCATTTTATCTTGATTCGTTTGTGTTTGGGAGACAATAAGGTATAAAATAAGCGACCGAATTCTATTGCGCTAGCGGTCATGACTCGAAAATGCTTACGATGTGCGCTTGTTAATTCTATTTTACTGATCAGAACAAGCTAAAACTTTGCAAGTTCTATCTGACTGCAGTACCAAGTGGGCTCGTGAAAACCGTTTCATTTTATCTTGATTCGTTTGTGTTTGGGAGACAATAAGGTATAAAATAAGCGACCGAATTCTATTGCGCTAGCGGTCATGACTCGAAAATGCTTACGATGTGCGCTTGTTAATTCTGTTTTACTGATCAGAACAAGCTGAAACTTTGCAAGTTCAATCTGACTGCAGTACCAAGTGGGCTCGTGAAAACCGTTTCATTTTATCTTAATTCGTTTGTGTTTGGGAGACAATAAGGTATAAAATAAGCGACCGAATTCCATTGCGCAAGCGGTCATGACTCGAAAATACTTACGATGTGCGCTTGTTAATTCTGTTTTACTGATCAGAACAAGCTGAAACTTTGCAAGTTCAATCTGACTGCAGTACCAAGTGGGATCGTGAAAACCGTTTCATTTTATCTTAATTCGTTTGTGTTTGGGAGACAGTAAAGTATAAAATAAGCGACCAAATTCTAATGCGCTAGCGGTCATGACTCGAAAATACTTACGATGTGCGCTTGTTAATTCTGTTTTACTGATCAGAACAAGCTGAAACTTTGCAAGTTCAATTTGACTGCAGTACCAAGTGGGCTCGTGAAAACCGTTTCATTTTATCTTGATTCGTTTGTGTTTGGGAGACAATAAGGTATAAAATAAGCGACCGAATTCCATTGCGCGAGCGGTCATGACTCGAAAATACTTACGATGTGCGCTTGTTAATTCTGTTTTACTGATCAGAACAAGCTAAAACTTTGCAAGTTCTATCTGACTGCAGTACCAAGTGGGCTCGTGAAAACCGTTTCATTTTATCTTGATTCGTTTGTGTTTGGGAGACAATAAGGTATAAAATAAGCGATCGAATTCTATTGCGCTAGCGGTCATGACTCGAAAATGCTTACGATGTGCGCTTGTTAATTCTGTTTTACTGATCAGAACAAGCTAAAACTTTGCAAGTTCTATCTGACTGCAGTACCAAGTGGGCTCGTGAAAACCGTTTCATTTTATCTTGATTCGTTTGTGTTTGAGAGACAATAAGGTATAAAATAAGCGACCGAATTCTATTGCGCTAGCGGTCATGACTCGAAAATGCTTACGATGTGCGCTTGTTAATTCTATTTTACTGATCAGAACAAGCTGAAACTTTGCAAGTTCAATCTGACTGCAGTACCAAGTGGGCTCGTGAAAACCGTTTCATTTTATCTTGATTCGTTTGTGTTTGGGAGACAATAAGGTATAAAATAAGCGACCGAATTCCATTGCGCTAGCGGTCATGACTCGAAAATACTTACGATGTGCGCTTGTTAATTCTGTTTTACTGATCAGAACAAGCTGAAACTTTGCAAGTTCAATCTGACTGCAGTACCAAGTGGGCTCGTGAAAACCGTTTCATTTTATCTTAATTCGTTTGTGTTTGGGAGACAATAAGGTATAAAATAAGCGATCGAATTCTATTGCGCTAGCGGTCATGACTCGAAAATGCTTACGATGTGCGCTTGTTAATTCTGTTTTACTGATCAGAACAAGCTAAAACTTTGCAAGTTCTATCTGACTGCAGTACCAAGTGGTCTCGTGAAAACCGTTTCATTTTATCTTGATTCGTTTGTGTTTGAGAGACAATAAGGTATAAAATAAGCGACCGAATTCTATTGCGCTAGCGGTCATGACTCGAAAATGCTTACGATGTGCGCTTGTTAATTCTATTTTACTGATCAGAACAAGCTAAAACTTTGCAAGTTCAATCTGACTGCAGTACCAAGTGGGCTCGTGAAAACCGTTTCATTTTATCTTGATTCGTTTGTGTTTGGGAGACAATAAGGTATAAAATAAGCGACCGAATTCCATTGCGCTAGCGGTCATGACTCGAAAATACTTACGATGTGCGCTTGTTAATTCTGTTTTACTGATCAGAACAAGCTGAAACTTTGCAAGTTCAATCTGACTGCAGTACCAAGTGGGCTCGTGAAAACCGTTTCATTTTATCTTAATTCGTTTGTGTTTGGGAGACAATAAGGTATAAAATAAGCGACCGAATTCCATTGCGCTAGCGGTCATGACTCGAAAATACTTACGATGTGCGCTTGTTAATTCTGTTTTACTGATCAGAACAAGCTGAAACTTTGCAAGTTCAATCTGACTGCAGTACCAAGTGGGCTCGTGAAAACCGTTTCATTTTATCTTAATTCGTTTGTGTTTGGGAGACAGTAAAGTATAAAATAAGCGACCAAATTCTAATGCGCTAGCGGTCATGACTCGAAAATACTTACGATGTGCGCTTGTTAATTCTGTTTTACTGATCAGAACAAGCTGAAACTTTGCAAGTTCTATCTGACTGCAGTACCAAGTGGGCTCGTGAAAACCGTTTCATTTTATCTTGATTCGTTTGTGTTTGGGAGACAATAAGGTATAAAATAAGCGACCGAATTCCATTGCGCGAGCGGTCATGACTCGAAAATACTTATGATGTGCGCTTGTTAATTCTGTTTTACTGATCAGAACAAGCTAAAACTTTGCAAGTTCTATCTGACTGCAGTACCAAGTGGGCTCGTGAAAACCGTTTCATTTTATCTTGATTCGTTTGTGTTTGGGAGACAATAAGGTATAAAATAAGCGACCGAATTCTATTGCGCTAGCGGTCATGACTCGAAAATGCTTACGATGTGCGCTTGTTAATTCTATTTTACTGATCAGAACAAGCTAAAACTTTGAAAGTTCTATCTGACTGCAGTACCAAGTGGGCTCGTGAAAACCGTTTCATTTTATCTTAATTCGTTTGTGTTTGGGAGACAGTAAAGTATAAAATAAGCGACTAAATTCTAATGCGCTAGCGGTCATGACTCGAAAATACTTACGATGTGCGCTTGTTAATTCTGTTTTACTGATCAGAACAAGCTGAAACTTTGCAAGTTCTATCTGACTGCAGTACCAAGTGGGCTCGTGAAAACCGTTTCATTTTATCCTGATTCGTTTGTGTTTGGGAGACAATAAGGTATAAAATAAGCGACCGAATTCCATTGCGCGAGCGGTCATGACTCGAAAATACTTACGATGTGCGCTTGTTAATTCTGTTTTACTGATCAGAACAAGCTAAAACTTTGCAAGTTCTATCTGACTGCAGTACCAAGTGGGCTCGTGAAAACCGTTTCATTTTATCTTGATTCTTTGTGTTTGGGAGACAATAAGGTATAAAATAAGCGACCGAATTCTATTGCGCTAGCGGTCATGACTCGAAAATGCTTACGATGTGCGCTTGTTAATTCTATTTTACTGATCAGAACAAGCTAAAACTTTGAAAGTTCTATCTGACTGCAGTACCAAGTGGGCTCGTGAAAACCGTTTTATTTTATCTTAATTCGTTTCTGTTTGGGAGACAATAAGGTATAAAATAAGCGACCGAATTCCATTGCGCTAGCGGTCATGACTCGAAAATGCTTACGATGTGCGCTTGTTAATTCTGTTTTACTGATCAGAACAAGCTAAAACTTTGCAAGTTCTATCTGACTGCAGTACCAAGTGGGCTCGTGAAAACCGTTTCATTTTATCTTGATTCGTTTGTGTTTGGGAGACAGTAGAGTATAAAATAAGCGACCAAATTTTATTGCGCGAGCGGTCAAACTTTAAAAATACTTACGATGTACGCTTGTTATTTCTGTTTTACTGATCAGAACAAGCTGAAACTTTGCAAGTTCTATCTGACTGCAGTACCAAGTGGGCTCGTGAAAACCGTTTCATTTTATCTTAATTCGTTTGTGTTTGGGAGACAATAAAGTATAAAATAAGCGACCAAATTCTAATGCGCTAGCGGTCATGACTCGAAAATACTTACGATGTGCGCTTGTTAATTCTGTTTTACTGATCAGAACAAGCTGAAACTTTGCAAGTTCTATCTGACTGCAGTACCAAGTGGGCTCGTGAAAACCGTTTCATTTTATCTTGATTCGTTTGTGTTTGGGAGACAATAAGGTATAAAATAAGCGACCGAATTCTATTGCGCTAGCGGTCATGACTCGAAAATGCTTACGATGTGCGCTTGTTAATTCTGTTTTACTGATCAGAACAAGCTGAAACTTTGCAAGTTCAATCTGACTGCAGTACCAAGTGGGCTCGTGAAAACCGTTTCATTTTATCTTAATTCGTTTGTGTTTGGGAGACAATAAGGTATAAAATAAGCGACCGAATTCCATTGCGCAAGCGGTCATGACTCGAAAATACTTACGATGTGCGCTTGTTAATTCTGTTTTACTGATCAGAACAAGCTGAAACTTTGCAAGTTCAATCTGACTGCAGTACCAAGTGGGATCGTGAAAACCGTTTCATTTTATCTTAATTCGTTTGTGTTTGGGAGACAGTAAAGTATAAAATAAGCGACCAAATTCTAATGCGCTAGCGGTCATGACTCGAAAATACTTACGATGTGCGCTTGTTAATTCTGTTTTACTGATCAGAACAAGCTGAAACTTTGCAAGTTCAATTTGACTGCAGTACCAAGTGGGCTCGTGAAAACCGTTTCATTTTATCTTGATTCGTTTGTGTTTGGGAGACAATAAGGTATAAAATAAGCGACCGAATTCCATTGCGCGAGCGGTCATGACTCGAAAATACTTACGATGTGCGCTTGTTAATTCTGTTTTACTGATCAGAACAAGCTAAAACTTTGCAAGTTCTATCTGACTGCAGTACCAAGTGGGCTCGTGAAAACCGTTTCATTTTATCTTGATTCGTTTGTGTTTGGGAGACAATAAGGTATAAAATAAGCGATCGAATTCTATTGCGCTAGCGGTCATGACTCGAAAATGCTTACGATGTGCGCTTGTTAATTCTGTTTTACTGATCAGAACAAGCTAAAACTTTGCAAGTTCTATCTGACTGCAGTACCAAGTGGGCTCGTGAAAACCGTTTCATTTTATCTTGATTCGTTTGTGTTTGAGAGACAATAAGGTATAAAATAAGCGACCGAATTCTATTGCGCTAGCGGTCATGACTCGAAAATGCTTACGATGTGCGCTTGTTAATTCTATTTTACTGATCAGAACAAGCTAAAACTTTGCAAGTTCAATCTGACTGCAGTACCAAGTGGGCTCGTGAAAACCGTTTCATTTTATCTTGATTCGTTTGTGTTTGGGAGACAATAAGGTATAAAATAAGCGACCGAATTCCATTGCGCTAGCGGTCATGACTCGAAAATACTTACGATGTGCGCTTGTTAATTCTGTTTTACTGATCAGAACAAGCTGAAACTTTGCAAGTTCAATCTGACTGCAGTACCAAGTGGGCTCGTGAAAACCGTTTCATTTTATCTTAATTCGTTTGTGTTTGGGAGACAATAAGGTATAAAATAAGCGATCGAATTCTATTGCGCGAGCGGTCATGACTCGAAAATGCTTACGATGTGCGCTTGTTAATTCTGTTTTACTGATCAGAACAAGCTAAAACTTTGCAAGTTCTATCTGACTGCAGTACCAAGTGGGCTCGTGAAAACCGTTTCATTTTATCTTGATTCGTTTGTGTTTGAGAGACAATAAGGTATAAAATAAGCGACCGAATTCTATTGCGCTAGCGGTCATGACTCGAAAATGCTTACGATGTGCGCTTGTTAATTCTATTTTACTGATCAGAACAAGCTAAAACTTTGCAAGTTCAATCTGACTGCAGTACCAAGTGGGCTCGTGAAAACTGTTTCATTTTATCTTGATTCGTTTGTGTTTGGGAGACAATAAGGTATAAAATAAGCGACCGAATTCCATTGCGCTAGCGGTCATGACTCGAAAATACTTACGATGTGCGCTTGTTAATTCTGTTTTACTGATCAGAACAAGCTGAAACTTTGCAAGTTCAATCTGACTGCAGTACCAAGTGGGCTCGTGAAAACCGTTTCATTTTATCTTAATTCGTTTGTGTTTGGGAGACAATAAGGTATAAAATAAGCGACCGAATTCCATTGCGCTAGCGGTCATGACTCGAAAATACTTACGATGTGCGCTTGTTAATTCTGTTTTACTGATCAGAACAAGCTGAAACTTTGCAAGTTCAATCTGACTGCAGTACCAAGTGGGCTCGTGAAAACCGTTTCATTTTATCTTAATTCGTTTGTGTTTGGGAGACAGTAAAGTATAAAATAAGCGACCAAATTCTAATGCGCTAGCGGTCATGACTCGAAAATACTTACGATGTGCGCTTGTTAATTCTGTTTTACTGATCAGAACAAGCTGAAACTTTGCAAGTTCTATCTGACTGCAGTACCAAGTGGGCTCGTGAAAACCGTTTCATTTTATCTTGATTCGTTTGTGTTTGGGAGACAATAAGGTATAAAATAAGCGACCGAATTCTATTGCGCTAGCGGTCATGACTCGAAAATGCTTACGATGTGCGCTTGTTAATTCTATTTTACTGATCAGAACAAGCTAAAACTTTGAAAGTTCTATCTGACTGCAGTACCAAGTGGGCTCGTGAAAACCGTTTTATTTTATCTTAATTCGTTTCTGTTTGGGAGACAATAAGGTATAAAATAAGCGACCGAATTCCATTGCGCTAGCGGTCATGACTCGAAAATGCTTACGATGTGCGCTTGTTAATTCTGTTTTACTGATCAGAACAAGCTAAAACTTTGCAAGTTCTATCTGACTGCAGTACCAAGTGGGCTCGTGAAAACCGTTTCATTTTATCTTGATTCGTTTGTGTTTGGGAGACAGTAGAGTATAAAATAAGCGACCAAATTTTATTGCGCGAGCGGTCAAACTTTAAAAATACTTACGATGTACGCTTGTTATTTCTGTTTTACTGATCAGAACAAGCTGAAACTTTGCAAGTTCTATCTGACTGCAGTACCAAGTGGGCTCGTGAAAACCGTTTCATTTTATCTTAATTCGTTTGTGTTTGGGAGACAATAAAGTATAAAATAAGCGACCAAATTCTAATGCGCTAGCGGTCATGACTCGAAAATACTTACGATGTGCGCTTGTTAATTCTGTTTTACTGATCAGAACAAGCTGAAACTTTGCAAGTTCTATCTGACTGCAGTACCAAGTGGGCTCGTGAAAACCGTTTCATTTTATCTTAATTCGTTTGTGTTTGGGAGACAGTAAAGTATAAAATAAGCGACCAAATTCTAATGCGCTAGCGGTCATGACTCGAAAATACTTACGATGTGCGCTTGTTAATTCTGTTTTACTGATCAGAACAAGCTGAAACTTTGCAAGTTCTATCTGACTGCAGTACCAAGTAGGCTCGTGAAAACCGTTTCATTTTATCTTGATTCGTTTGTGTTTGGGAGACAATAAGGTATAAAATAAGCGACCGAATTCCATTGCGCGAGCGGTCATGACTCGAAAATACTTACGATGTGCGCTTGTTAATTCTGTTTTACTGATCAGAACAAGCTGAAACTTTGCAAGTTCAATCTGACTGCAGTACCAAGTGGGCTCGTGAAAACCGTTTCATTTTATCTTAATTCGTTTGTGTTTGGGAGACAATAAGGTATAAAATAAGCGACCGAATTCCATTGCGCGAGCGGTCATGACTCGAAAATACTTACGATGTGCGCTTGTTAATTCTATTTTACTGATCAGAACAAGCTAAAACTTTGCAAGTTCTATCTGACTGCAGTACCAAGTGGGCTCGTGAAAACCGTTTCATTTTATCTTGATTCGTTTGTGTTTGGGAGACAATAAGGTATAAAATAAGCGACCGAATTCTATTGCGCTAGCGGTCATGACTCGAAAATACTTACGATGTGCGCTTGTTAATTCTGTTTTACTGATCAGAACAAGCTGAAACTTTGCAAGTTCTATCTGACTGCAGTACCAAGTGGGCTCGTGAAAACCGTTTCATTTTATCTTGATTCGTTTGTGTTTGGGAGACAATAAGGTATAAAATAAGCGACCGAATTCCATTGCGCGAGCGGTCATGACTCGAAAATACTTACGATGTGCGCTTGTTAATTCTGTTTTACTGATCAGAACAAGCTAAAACTTTGCAAGTTCTATCTGACTGCAGTACCAAGTGGGCTCGTGAAAACCGTTTCATTTTATCTTGATTCGTTTGTGTTTGGGAGACAATAAGGTATAAAATAAGCGACCGAATTCTATTGCGCTAGCGGTCATGACTCGAAAATGCTTACGATGTGCGCTTGTTAATTCTATTTTACTGATCAGAACAAGCTAAAACTTTGAAAGTTCTATCTGACTGCAGTACCAAGTGGGCTCGTGAAAACCGTTTCATTTTATCTTAATTCGTTTGTGTTTGGGAGACAGTAAAGTATAAAATAAGCGACTAAATTCTAATGCGCTAGCGGTCATGACTCGAAAATACTTACGATGTGCGCTTGTTAATTCTGTTTTACTGATCAGAACAAGCTAAAACTTTGCAAGTTCTATCTGACTGCAGTACCAAGTGGGCTCGTGAAAACCGTTTCATTTTATCTTGATTCGTTTGTGTTTGGGAGACAATAAGGTATAAAATAAGCGACCGAATTCTATTGCGCTAGCGGTCATGACTCGAAAATGCTTACGATGTGCGCTTGTTAATTCTATTTTACTGATCAGAACAAGCTAAAACTTTGAAAGTTCTATCTGACTGCAGTACCAAGTGGGCTCGTGAAAACCGTTTTATTTTATCTTAATTCGTTTCTGTTTGGGAGACAATAAGGTATAAAATAAGCGACCGAATTCCATTGCGCTAGCGGTCATGACTCGAAAATGCTTACGATGTGCGCTTGTTAATTCTGTTTTACTGATCAGAACAAGCTAAAACTTTGCAAGTTCTATCTGACTGCAGTACCAAGTGGGCTCGTGAAAACCGTTTCATTTTATCTTGATTCGTTTGTGTTTGGGAGACAGTAGAGTATAAAATAAGCGACCAAATTTTATTGCGCGAGCGGTCAAACTTTAAAAATACTTACGATGTACGCTTGTTATTTCTGTTTTACTGATCAGAACAAGCTGAAACTTTGCAAGTTCTATCTGACTGCAGTACCAAGTGGGCTCGTGAAAACCGTTTCATTTTATCTTAATTCGTTTGTGTTTGGGAGACAATAAAGTATAAAATAAGCGACCAAATTCTAATGCGCTAGCGGTCATGACTCGAAAATACTTACGATGTGCGCTTGTTAATTCTGTTTTACTGATCAGAACAAGCTGAAACTTTGCAAGTTCAATCTGACTGCAGTACCAAGTGGGCTCGTGAAAACCGTTTCATTTTATCTTAATTCGTTTGTGTTTGGGAGACAATAAGGTATAAAATAAGCGACCGAATTCCATTGCGCGAGCGGTCATGACTCGAAAATACTTACGATGTGCGCTTGTTAATTCTATTTTACTGATCAGAACAAGCTAAAACTTTGCAAGTTCTATCTGACTGCAGTACCAAGTGGGCTCGTGAAAACCGTTTCATTTTATCTTGATTCGTTTGTGTTTGGGAGACAATAAGGTATAAAATAAGCGACCGAATTCTATTGCGCTAGCGGTCATGACTCGAAAATGCTTACGATGTGCGCTTGTTAATTCTATTTTACTGATCAGAACAAGCTAAAACTTTGAAAGTTCTATCTGACTGCAGTACCAAGTGGGCTCGTGAAAACCGTTTAATTTTATCTTAATTCGTTTCTGTTTGGGAGACAATAAGGTATAAAATAAGCGACCGAATTCCATTGCGCTAGCGGTCATGACTCGAAAATGCTTACGATGTGCGCTTGTTAATTCTATTTTACTGATCAGAACAAGCTAAAACTTTGCAAGTTCTATCTGACTGCAGTACCAAGTGGGCTCGTGAAAACCGTTTCATTTTATCTTGATTCGTTTGTGTTTGGGAGACAATAAGGTATAAAATAAGCGACCGAATTCTATTGCGCTAGCGGTCATGACTCGAAAATGCTTACGATGTGCGCTTGTTAATTCTGTTTTACTGATCAGAACAAGCTGAAACTTTGCAAGTTCAATCTGACTGCAGTACCAAGTGGGCTCGTGAAAACCGTTTCATTTTATCTTAATTCGTTTGTGTTTGGGAGACAATAAGGTATAAAATAAGCGACCGAATTCCATTGCGCAAGCGGTCATGACTCGAAAATACTTACGATGTGCGCTTGTTAATTCTGTTTTACTGATCAGAACAAGCTGAAACTTTGCAAGTTCAATCTGACTGCAGTACCAAGTGGGATCGTGAAAACCGTTTCATTTTATCTTAATTCGTTTGTGTTTGGGAGACAGTAAAGTATAAAATAAGCGACCAAATTCTAATGCGCTAGCGGTCATGACTCGAAAATACTTACGATGTGCGCTTGTTAATTCTGTTTTACTGATCAGAACAAGCTGAAACTTTGCAAGTTCAATTTGACTGCAGTACCAAGTGGGCTCGTGAAAACCGTTTCATTTTATCTTGATTCGTTTGTGTTTGGGAGACAATAAGGTATAAAATAAGCGACCGAATTCCATTGCGCGAGCGGTCATGACTCGAAAATACTTACGATGTGCGCTTGTTAATTCTGTTTTACTGATCAGAACAAGCTAAAACTTTGCAAGTTCTATCTGACTGCAGTACCAAGTGGGCTCGTGAAAACCGTTTCATTTTATCTTGATTCGTTTGTGTTTGGGAGACAATAAGGTATAAAATAAGCGATCGAATTCTATTGCGCTAGCGGTCATGACTCGAAAATGCTTACGATGTGCGCTTGTTAATTCTGTTTTACTGATCAGAACAAGCTAAAACTTTGAAAGTTCTATCTGACTGCAGTACCAAGTGGGCTCGTGAAAACCGTTTCATTTTATCTTGATTCGTTTGTGTTTGAGAGACAATAAGGTATAAAATAAGCGACCGAATTCTATTGCGCTAGCGGTCATGACTCGAAAATGCTTACGATGTGCGCTTGTTAATTCTATTTTACTGATCAGAACAAGCTAAAACTTTGCAAGTTCAATCTGACTGCAGTACCAAGTGGGCTCGTGAAAACCGTTTCATTTTATCTTGATTCGTTTGTGTTTGGGAGACAATAAGGTATAAAATAAGCGACCGAATTCCATTGCGCTAGCGGTCATGACTCGAAAATACTTACGATGTGCGCTTGTTAATTCTGTTTTACTGATCAGAACAAGCTGAAACTTTGCAAGTTCAATCTGACTGCAGTACCAAGTGGGCTCGTGAAAACCGTTTCATTTTATCTTAATTCGTTTGTGTTTGGGAGACAATAAGGTATAAAATAAGCGATCGAATTCTATTGCGCTAGCGGTCATGACTCGAAAATGCTTACGATGTGCGCTTGTTAATTCTGTTTTACTGATCAGAACAAGCTAAAACTTTGCAAGTTCTATCTGACTGCAGTACCAAGTGGGCTCGTGAAAACCGTTTCATTTTATCTTGATTCGTTTGTGTTTGAGAGACAATAAGGTATAAAATAAGCGACCGAATTCTATTGCGCTAGCGGTCATGACTCGAAAATGCTTACGATGTGCGCTTGTTAATTCTATTTTACTGATCAGAACAAGCTAAAACTTTGCAAGTTCAATCTGACTGCAGTACCAAGTGGGCTCGTGAAAACCGTTTCATTTTATCTTGATTCGTTTGTGTTTGGGAGACAATAAGGTATAAAATAAGCGACCGAATTCCATTGCGCTAGCGGTCATGACTCGAAAATACTTACGATGTGCGCTTGTTAATTCTGTTTTACTGATCAGAACAAGCTGAAACTTTGCAAGTTCAATCTGACTGCAGTACCAAGTGGGCTCGTGAAAACCGTTTCATTTTATCTTAATTCGTTTGTGTTTGGGAGACAATAAGGTATAAAATAAGCGACCGAATTCCATTGCGCTAGCGGTCATGACTCGAAAATACTTACGATGTGCGCTTGTTAATTCTGTTTTACTGATCAGAACAAGCTGAAACTTTGCAAGTTCAATCTGACTGCAGTACCAAGTGGGCTCGTGAAAACCGTTTCATTTTATCTTAATTCGTTTGTGTTTGGGAGACAGTAAAGTATAAAATAAGCGACCAAATTCTAATGCGCTAGCGGTCATGACTCGAAAATACTTACGATGTGCGCTTGTTAATTCTGTTTTACTGATCAGAACAAGCTGAAACTTTGCAAGTTCTATCTGACTGCAGTACCAAGTGGGCTCGTGAAAACCGTTTCATTTTATCTTGATTCGTTTGTGTTTGGGAGACAATAAGGTATAAAATAAGCGACCGAATTCCATTGCGCGAGCGGTCATGACTCGAAAATACTTATGATGTGCGCTTGTTAATTCTGTTTTACTGATCAGAACAAGCTAAAACTTTGCAAGTTCTATCTGACTGCAGTACCAAGTGGGCTCGTGAAAACCGTTTCATTTTATCTTGATTCGTTTGTGTTTGGGAGACAATAAGGTATAAAATAAGCGACCGAATTCTATTGCGCTAGCGGTCATGACTCGAAAATGCTTACGATGTGCGCTTGTTAATTCTATTTTACTGATCAGAACAAGCTAAAACTTTGAAAGTTCTATCTGACTGCAGTACCAAGTGGGCTCGTGAAAACCGTTTCATTTTATCTTGATTCGTTTGTGTTTGGGAGACAATAAGGTATAAAATAAGCGACCGAATTCTATTGCGCTAGCGGTCATGACTCGAAAATGCTTACGATGTGCGCTTGTTAATTCTATTTTACTGATCAGAACAAGCTAAAACTTTGAAAGTTCTATCTGACTGCAGTACCAAGTGGGCTCGTGAAAACCGTTTCATTTTATCTTAATTCGTTTGTGTTTGGGAGACAGTAAAGTATAAAATAAGCGACTAAATTCTAATGCGCTAGCGGTCATGACTCGAAAATACTTACGATGTGCGCTTGTTAATTCTGTTTTACTGATCAGAACAAGCTGAAACTTTGCAAGTTCTATCTGACTGCAGTACCAAGTGGGCTCGTGAAAACCGTTTCATTTTATCCTGATTCGTTTGTGTTTGGGAGACAATAAGGTATAAAATAAGCGACCGAATTCCATTGCGCGAGCGGTCATGACTCGAAAATACTTACGATGTGCGCTTGTTAATTCTGTTTTACTGATCAGAACAAGCTGAAACTTTGCAAGTTCTATCTGACTGCAGTACCAAGTGGGCTCGTGAAAACCGTTTCATTTTATCTTGATTCGTTTGTGTTTGGGAGACAATAAGGTATAAAATAAGCGACCGAATTCCATTGCGCGAGCGGTCATGACTCGAAAATACTTATGATGTGCGCTTGTTAATTCTGTTTTACTGATCAGAACAAGCTAAAACTTTGCAAGTTCTATCTGACTGCAGTACCAAGTGGGCTCGTGAAAACCGTTTCATTTTATCTTGATTCGTTTGTGTTTGGGAGACAATAAGGTATAAAATAAGCGACCGAATTCTATTGCGCTAGCGGTCATGACTCGAAAATGCTTACGATGTGCGCTTGTTAATTCTATTTTACTGATCAGAACAAGCTAAAACTTTGAAAGTTCTATCTGACTGCAGTACCAAGTGGGCTCGTGAAAACCGTTTCATTTTATCTTAATTCGTTTGTGTTTGGGAGACAGTAAAGTATAAAATAAGCGACTAAATTCTAATGCGCTAGCGGTCATGACTCGAAAATACTTACGATGTGCGCTTGTTAATTCTGTTTTACTGATCAGAACAAGCTGAAACTTTGCAAGTTCTATCTGACTGCAGTACCAAGTGGGCTCGTGAAAACCGTTTCATTTTATCCTGATTCGTTTGTGTTTGGGAGACAATAAGGTATAAAATAAGCGACCGAATTCCATTGCGCGAGCGGTCATGACTCGAAAATACTTACGATGTGCAGTTGTTAATTCTGTTTTACTGATCAGAACAAGCTAAAACTTTGCAAGTTCTATCTGACTGCAGTACCAAGTGGGCTCGTGAAAACCGTTTCATTTTATCTTGATTCTTTGTGTTTGGGAGACAATAAGGTATAAAATAAGCGACCGAATTCTATTGCGCTAGCGGTCATGACTCGAAAATGCTTACGATGTGCGCTTGTTAATTCTATTTTACTGATCAGAACAAGCTAAAACTTTGAAAGTTCTATCTGACTGCAGTACCAAGTGGGCTCGTGAAAACCGTTTTATTTTATCTTAATTCGTTTCTGTTTGGGAGACAATAAGGTATAAAATAAGCGACCGAATTCCATTGCGCTAGCGGTCATGACTCGAAAATGCTTACGATGTGCGCTTGTTAATTCTGTTTTACTGATCAGAACAAGCTAAAACTTTGCAAGTTCTATCTGACTGCAGTACCAAGTGGGCTCGTGAAAACCGTTTCATTTTATCTTGATTCGTTTGTGTTTGAGAGACAATAAGGTATAAAATAAGCGACCGAATTCTATTGCGCTAGCGGTCATGACTCGAAAATGCTTACGATGTGCGCTTGTTAATTCTATTTTACTGATCAGAACAAGCTAAAACTTTGCAAGTTCAATCTGACTGCAGTACCAAGTGGGCTCGTGAAAACCGTTTCATTTTATCTTGATTCGTTTGTGTTTGGGAGACAATAAGGTATAAAATAAGCGACCGAATTCCATTGCGCTAGCGGTCATGACTCGAAAATACTTACGATGTGCGCTTGTTAATTCTGTTTTACTGATCAGAACAAGCTGAAACTTTGCAAGTTCAATCTGACTGCAGTACCAAGTGGGCTCGTGAAAACCGTTTCATTTTATCTTAATTCGTTTGTGTTTGGGAGACAATAAGGTATAAAATAAGCGACCGAATTCCATTGCGCTAGCGGTCATGACTCGAAAATACTTACGATGTGCGCTTGTTAATTCTGTTTTACTGATCAGAACAAGCTGAAACTTTGCAAGTTCAATCTGACTGCAGTACCAAGTGGGCTCGTGAAAACCGTTTCATTTTATCTTAATTCGTTTGTGTTTGGGAGACAGTAAAGTATAAAATAAGCGACCAAATTCTAATGCGCTAGCGGTCATGACTCGAAAATACTTACGATGTGCGCTTGTTAATTCTGTTTTACTGATCAGAACAAGCTGAAACTTTGCAAGTTCTATCTGACTGCAGTACCAAGTGGGCTCGTGAAAACCGTTTCATTTTATCTTGATTCGTTTGTGTTTGGGAGACAATAAGGTATAAAATAAGCGACCGAATTCCATTGCGCGAGCGGTCATGACTCGAAAATACTTACGATGTGCGCTTGTTAATTCTGTTTTACTGATCAGAACAAGCTAAAACTTTGCAAGTTCAATCTGACTGCAGTACCAAGTGGGCTCGTGAAAACCGTTTCATTTTATCTTGATTCGTTTGTGTTTGGGAGACAATAAGGTATAAAATAAGCGACCGAATTCTATTGCGCTAGCGGTCATGACTCGAAAATGCTTACGATGTGCGCTTGTTAATTCTATTTTACTGATCAGAACAAGCTAAAACTTTGAAAGTTCTATCTGACTGCAGTACCAAGTGGGCTCGTGAAAACCGTTTCATTTTATCTTAATTCGTTTGTGTTTGGGAGACAGTAAAGTATAAAATAAGCGACTAAATTCTAATGCGCTAGCGGTCATGACTCGAAAATACTTACGATGTGCGCTTGTTAATTCTGTTTTACTGATCAGAACAAGCTGAAACTTTGCAAGTTCTATCTGACTGCAGTACCAAGTGGGCTCGTGAAAACCGTTTCATTTTATCCTGATTCGTTTGTGTTTGGGAGACAATAAGGTATAAAATAAGCGACCGAATTCCATTGCGCGAGCGGTCATGACTCGAAAATACTTACGATGTGCGCTTGTTAATTCTGTTTTACTGATCAGAACAAGCTAAAACTTTGCAAGTTCTATCTGACTGCAGTACCAAGTGGGCTCGTGAAAACCGTTTCATTTTATCTTGATTCGTTTGTGTTTGGGAGACAATAAGGTATAAAATAAGCGACCGAATTCTATTGCGCTAGCGGTCATGACTCGAAAATGCTTACGATGTGCGCTTGTTAATTCTATTTTACTGATCAGAACAAGCTAAAACTTTGAAAGTTCTATCTGACTGCAGTACCAAGTGGGCTCGTGAAAACCGTTTTATTTTATCTTAATTCGTTTCTGTTTGGGAGACAATAAGGTATAAAATAAGCGACCGAATTCCATTGCGCTAGCGGTCATGACTCGAAAATGCTTACGATGTGCGCTTGTTAATTCTGTTTTACTGATCAGAACAAGCTAAAACTTTGCAAGTTCTATCTGACTGCAGTACCAAGTGGGCTCGTGAAAACCGTTTCATTTTATCTTGATTCGTTTGTGTTTGGGAGACAGTAGAGTATAAAATAAGCGACCAAATTTTATTGCGCGAGCGGTCAAACTTTAAAAATACTTACGATGTACGCTTGTTATTTCTGTTTTACTGATCAGAACAAGCTGAAACTTTGCAAGTTCTATCTGACTGCAGTACCAAGTGGGCTCGTGAAAACCGTTTCATTTTATCTTAATTCGTTTGTGTTTGGGAGACAATAAAGTATAAAATAAGCGACCAAATTCTAATGCGCTAGCGGTCATGACTCGAAAATACTTACGATGTGCGCTTGTTAATTCTGTTTTACTGATCAGAACAAGCTGAAACTTTGCAAGTTCTATCTGACTGCAGTACCAAGTGGGCTCGTGAAAACCGTTTCATTTTATCTTAATTCGTTTGTGTTTGGGAGACAGTAAAGTATAAAATAAGCGACCAAATTCTAATGCGCTAGCGGTCATGACTCGAAAATACTTACGATGTGCGCTTGTTAATTCTGTTTTACTGATCAGAACAAGCTGAAACTTTGCAAGTTCTATCTGACTGCAGTACCAAGTAGGCTCGTGAAAACCGTTTCATTTTATCTTGATTCGTTTGTGTTTGGGAGACAATAAGGTATAAAATAAGCGACCGAATTCCATTGCGCTAGCGGTCATGACTCGAAAATACTTACGATGTGCGCTTGTTAATTCTGTTTTACTGATCAGAACAAGCTGAAACTTTGCAAGTTCAATCTGACTGCAGTACCAAGTGGGCTCGTGAAAACCGTTTCATTTTATCTTAATTCGTTTGTGTTTGGGAGACAATAAGGTATAAAATAAGCGACCGAATTCCATTGCGCGAGCGGTCATGACTCGAAAATACTTACGATGTGCGCTTGTTAATTCTATTTTACTGATCAGAACAAGCTAAAACTTTGCAAGTTCAATCTGACTGCAGTACCAAGTGGGCTCGTGAAAACCGTTTCATTTTATCTTGATTCGTTTGTGTTTGGGAGACAATAAGGTATAAAATAAGCGACCGAATTCTATTGCGCTAGCGGTCATGACTCGAAAATGCTTACGATGTGCGCTTGTTAATTCTATTTTACTGATCAGAACAAGCTAAAACTTTGAAAGTTCTATCTGACTGCAGTACCAAGTGGGCTCGTGAAAACCGTTTAATTTTATCTTAATTCGTTTCTGTTTGGGAGACAATAAGGTATAAAATAAGCGACCGAATTCCATTGCGCTAGCGGTCATGACTCGAAAATGCTTACGATGTGCGCTTGTTAATTCTGTTTTACTGATCAGAACAAGCTGAAACTTTGCAAGTTCAATCTGACTGCAGTACCAAGTGGGATCGTGAAAACCGTTTCATTTTATCTTAATTCGTTTGTGTTTGGGAGACAGTAAAGTATAAAATAAGCGACCAAATTCTAATGCGCTAGCGGTCATGACTCGAAAATACTTACGATGTGCGCTTGTTAATTCTGTTTTACTGATCAGAACAAGCTGAAACTTTGCAAGTTCAATTTGACTGCAGTACCAAGTGGGCTCGTGAAAACCGTTTCATTTTATCTTAATTCGTTTGTGTTTGGGAGACAGTAAAGTATAAAATAAGCGACCGAATTCTATTGCGCGAGCGGTCATGACTCGAAAATACTTACGATGTGCGCTTGTTAATTCTGTTTTACTAATCAGAACAAGCTAAAACTTTGCAAGTTCTATCTGACTGCAGTACCAAGTGGGCTCGTGAAAACCGTTTCATTTTATCTTGATTCGTTTGTGTTTGAGAGACAATAAGGTATAAAATAAGCGACCGAATTCTATTGCGCTAGCGGTCATGACTCGAAAATGCTTACGATGTGCGCTTGTTAATTCTGTTTTACTGATCAGAACAAGCTAAAACTTTGCAAGTTCTATCTGACTGCAGTACCAAGTGGGCTCGTGAAAACCGTTTCATTTTATCTTGATTCGTTTGTGTTTGGGAGACAGTAGAGTATAAAATAAGCGACCAAATTTTATTGCGCGAGCGGTCAAACTTTAAAAATACTTACGATGTACGCTTGTTATTTCTGTTTTACTGATCAGAACAAGCTGAAACTTTGCAAGTTCTATCTGACTGCAGTACCAAGTGGGCTCGTGAAAACCGTTTCATTTTATCTTAATTCGTTTGTGTTTGGGAGACAATAAAGTATAAAATAAGCGACCAAATTCTAATGCGCTAGCGGTCATGACTCGAAAATACTTACGATGTGCGCTTGTTAATTCTGTTTTACTGATCAGAACAAGCTGAAACTTTGCAAGTTCTATCTGACTGCAGTACCAAGTGGGCTCGTGAAAACCGTTTCATTTTATCTTAATTCGTTTGTGTTTGGGAGACAGTAAAGTATAAAATAAGCGACCAAATTCTAATGCGCTAGCGGTCATGACTCGAAAATACTTACGATGTGCGCTTGTTAATTCTGTTTTACTGATCAGAACAAGCTGAAACTTTGCAAGTTCTATCTGACTGCAGTACCAAGTAGGCTCGTGAAAACCGTTTCATTTTATCTTGATTCGTTTGTGTTTGGGAGACAATAAGGTATAAAATAAGCGACCGAATTCCATTGCGCGAGCGGTCATGACTCGAAAATACTTACGATGTGCGCTTGTTAATTCTGTTTTACTGATCAGAACAAGCTGAAACTTTGCAAGTTCAATCTGACTGCAGTACCAAGTGGGCTCGTGAAAACCGTTTCATTTTATCTTAATTCGTTTGTGTTTGGGAGACAATAAGGTATAAAATAAGCGACCGAATTCCATTGCGCGAGCGGTCATGACTCGAAAATACTTACGATGTGCGCTTGTTAATTCTATTTTACTGATCAGAACAAGCTAAAACTTTGCAAGTTCTATCTGACTGCAGTACCAAGTGGGCTCGTGAAAACCGTTTCATTTTATCTTGATTCGTTTGTGTTTGGGAGACAATAAGGTATAAAATAAGCGACCGAATTCTATTGCGCTAGCGGTCATGACTCGAAAATGCTTACGATGTGCGCTTGTTAATTCTATTTTACTGATCAGAACAAGCTAAAACTTTGAAAGTTCTATCTGACTGCAGTACCAAGTGGGCTCGTGAAAACCGTTTAATTTTATCTTAATTCGTTTCTGTTTGGGAGACAATAAGGTATAAAATAAGCGACCGAATTCCATTGCGCTAGCGGTCATGACTCGAAAATGCTTACGATGTGCGCTTGTTAATTCTGTTTTACTGATCAGAACAAGCTGAAACTTTGCAAGTTCAATCTGACTGCAGTACCAAGTGGGCTCGTGAAAACCGTTTCATTTTATCTTAATTCGTTTGTGTTTGGGAGACAATAAGGTATAAAATAAGCGACCGAATTCCGTTGCGCGAGCGGTCATGACTCGAA
Organism: Phallusia mammillata; assembly: GCF_965637545.1. Lineage (NCBI taxonomy): Eukaryota > Metazoa > Chordata > Ascidiacea > Phlebobranchia > Ascidiidae > Phallusia > Phallusia mammillata. The sequence continues at coordinate 1,953,922 of NC_137254.1, read as the reverse complement.
AATACTTACGATGTGCGCTTGTTAATTCTGTTTTACTGATCAGAACAAGCTGAAACTTTGCAAGTTCAATCTGACTGCAGTACCAAGTGGGATCGTGAAAACCGTTTCATTTTATCTTAATTCGTTTGTGTTTGGGAGACAGTAAAGTATAAAATAAGCGACCAAATTCTAATGCGCTAGCGGTCATGACTCGAAAATACTTACGATGTGCGCTTGTTAATTCTGTTTTACTGATCAGAACAAGCTGAAACTTTGCAAGTTCAATTTGACTGCAGTACCAAGTGGGCTCGTGAAAACCGTTTCATTTTATCTTAATTCGTTTGTGTTTGGGAGACAGTAAAGTATAAAATAAGCGACCGAATTCTATTGCGCGAGCGGTCATGACTCGAAAATACTTACGATGTGCGCTTGTTAATTCTGTTTTACTAATCAGAACAAGCTAAAACTTTGCAAGTTCTATCTGACTGCAGTACCAAGTGGGCTCGTGAAAACCGTTTCATTTTATCTTGATTCGTTTGTGTTTGAGAGACAATAAGGTATAAAATAAGCGACCGAATTCTATTGCGCTAGCGGTCATGACTCGAAAATGCTTACGATGTGCGCTTGTTAATTCTATTTTACTGATCAGAACAAGCTAAAACTTTGCAAGTTCAATCTGACTGCAGTACCAAGTGGGCTCGTGAAAACCGTTTCATTTTATCTTGATTCGTTTGTGTTTGGGAGACAATAAGGTATAAAATAAGCGACCGAATTCCATTGCGCTAGCGGTCATGACTCGAAAATACTTACGATGTGCGCTTGTTAATTCTGTTTTACTGATCAGAACAAGCTGAAACTTTGCAAGTTCAATCTGACTGCAGTACCAAGTGGGCTCGTGAAAACCGTTTCATTTTATCTTAATTCGTTTGTGTTTGGGAGACAATAAGGTATAAAATAAGCGACCGAATTCCATTGCGCTAGCGGTCATGACTCGAAAATGCTTACGATGTGCGCTTGTTAATTCTATTTTACTGATCAGAACAAGCTAAAACTTTGAAAGTTCTATCTGACTGCAGTACCAAGTGGGCTCGTGAAAACCGTTTTATTTTATCTTAATTCGTTTCTGTTTGGGAGACAATAAGGTATAAAATAAGCGACCGAATTCCATTGCGCGAGCGGTCATGACTCGAAAATGCTTACGATGTGCGCTTGTTAATTCTGTTTTACTGATCAGAACAAGCTAAAACTTTGCAAGTTCTATCTGACTGCAGTACCAAGTGGGCTCGTGAAAACCGTTTCATTTTATCTTGATTCGTTTGTGTTTGGGAGACAGTAGAGTATAAAATAAGCGACCAAATTTTATTGCGCGAGCGGTCAAACTTTAAAAATACTTACGATGTACGCTTGTTATTTCTGTTTTACTGATCAGAACAAGCTGAAACTTTTCAAGTTCTATCTGACTGCAGTACCAAGTGGGCTCGTGAAAACCGTTTCATTTTATCTTAATTCGTTTGTGTTTGGGAGACATTAAGTATAAAATAAGCGACCAAATTCTAATGCGCTAGCGGTCATGACTCGAAAATACTTACGATGTGCGCTTGTTAATTCTGTTTTACTGATCAGAACAAGCTGAAACTTTGCAAGTTCTATCTGACTGCAGTACCAAGTGGGCTCGTGAAAACCGTTTCATTTTATCTTAATTCGTTTGTGTTTGGGAGACAGTAAAGTATAAAATAAGCGACCAAATTCTAATGCGCTAGCGGTCATGACTCGAAAATACTTACGATGTGCGCTTGTTAATTCTGTTTTACTGATCAGAACAAGCTGAAACTTTGCAAGTTCTATCTGACTGCAGTACCAAGTAGGCTCGTGAAAACCGTTTCATTTTATCTTGATTCGTTTGTGTTTGGGAGACAATAAGGTATAAAATAAGCGACCGAATTCCATTGCGCGAGCGGTCATGACTCGAAAATACTTACGATGTGCGCTTGTTAATTCTGTTTTACTGATCAGAACAAGCTGAAACTTTGCAAGTTCAATCTGACTGCAGTACCAAGTGGGCTCGTGAAAACCGTTTCATTTTATCTTAATTCGTTTGTGTTTGGGAGACAATAAGGTATAAAATAAGCGACCGAATTCCATTGCGCGAGCGGTCATGACTCGAAAATACTTACGATGTGCGCTTGTTAATTCTATTTTACTGATCAGAACAAGCTAAAACTTTGCAAGTTCTATCTGACTGCAGTACCAAGTGGGCTCGTGAAAACCGTTTCATTTTATCTTGATTCGTTTGTGTTTGGGAGACAATAAGGTATAAAATAAGCGACCGAATTCTATTGCGCTAGCGGTCATGACTCGAAAATGCTTACGATGTGCGCTTGTTAATTCTATTTTACTGATCAGAACAAGCTAAAACTTTGAAAGTTCTATCTGACTGCAGTACCAAGTGGGCTCGTGAAAACCGTTTAATTTTATCTTAATTCGTTTCTGTTTGGGAGACAATAAGGTATAAAATAAGCGACCGAATTCCATTGCGCTAGCGGTCATGACTCGAAAATGCTTACGATGTGCGCTTGTTAATTCTATTTTACTGATCAGAACAAGCTAAAACTTTGCAAGTTCTATCTGACTGCAGTACCAAGTGGGCTCGTGAAAACCGTTTCATTTTATCTTGATTCGTTTGTGTTTGGGAGACAATAAGGTATAAAATAAGCGACCGAATTCTATTGCGCTAGCGGTCATGACTCGAAAATGCTTACGATGTGCGCTTGTTAATTCTGTTTTACTGATCAGAACAAGCTGAAACTTTGCAAGTTCAATCTGACTGCAGTACCAAGTGGGCTCGTGAAAACCGTTTCATTTTATCTTAATTCGTTTGTGTTTGGGAGACAATAAGGTATAAAATAAGCGACCGAATTCCATTGCGCTAGCGGTCATGACTCGAAAATGCTTACGATGTGCGCTTGTTAATTCTATTTTACTGATCAGAACAAGCTAAAACTTTGAAAGTTCTATCTGACTGCAGTACCAAGTGGGCTCGTGAAAACCGTTTTATTTTATCTTAATTCGTTTCTGTTTGGGAGACAATAAGGTATAAAATAAGCGACCGAATTCCATTGCGCTAGCGGTCATGACTCGAAAATGCTTACGATGTGCGCTTGTTAATTCTGTTTTACTGATCAGAACAAGCTAAAACTTTGCAAGTTCTATCTGACTGCAGTACCAAGTGGGCTCGTGAAAACCGTTTCATTTTATCTTGATTCGTTTGTGTTTGGGAGACAGTAGAGTATAAAATAAGCGACCAAATTTTATTGCGCGAGCGGTCAAACTTTAAAAATACTTACGATGTACGCTTGTTATTTCTGTTTTACTGATCAGAACAAGCTGAAACTTTGCAAGTTCTATCTGACTGCAGTACCAAGTGGGCTCGTGAAAACCGTTTCATTTTATCTTAATTCGTTTGTGTTTGGGAGACAATAAAGTATAAAATAAGCGACCAAATTCTAATGCGCTAGCGGTCATGACTCGAAAATACTTACGATGTGCGCTTGTTAATTCTGTTTTACTGATCAGAACAAGCTGAAACTTTGCAAGTTCTATCTGACTGCAGTACCAAGTGGGCTCGTGAAAACCGTTTCATTTTATCTTAATTCGTTTGTGTTTGGGAGACAGTAAAGTATAAAATAAGCGACCAAATTCTAATGCGCTAGCGGTCATGACTCGAAAATACTTACGATGTGCGCTTGTTAATTCTGTTTTACTGATCAGAACAAGCTGAAACTTTGCAAGTTCTATCTGACTGCAGTACCAAGTAGGCTCGTGAAAACCGTTTCATTTTATCTTGATTCGTTTGTGTTTGGGAGACAATAAGGTATAAAATAAGCGACCGAATTCCATTGCGCTAGCGGTCATGACTCGAAAATACTTACGATGTGCGCTTGTTAATTCTGTTTTACTGATCAGAACAAGCTGAAACTTTGCAAGTTTAATCTGACTGCAGTACCAAGTGGGCTCGTGAAAACCGTTTCATTTTATCTTAATTCGTTTGTGTTTGGGAGACAATAAGGTATAAAATAAGCGACCGAATTCCATTGCGCGAGCGGTCATGACTCGAAAATACTTACGATGTGCGCTTGTTAATTCTATTTTACTGATCAGAACAAGCTAAAACTTTGCAAGTTCTATCTGACTGCAGTACCAAGTGGGCTCGTGAAAACCGTTTCATTTTATCTTGATTCGTTTGTGTTTGGGAGACAATAAGGTATAAAATAAGCGACCGAATTCTATTGCGCTAGCGGTCATGACTCGAAAATGCTTACGATGTGCGCTTGTTAATTCTATTTTACTGATCAGAACAAGCTAAAACTTTGAAAGTTCTATCTGACTGCAGTACCAAGTGGGCTCGTGAAAACCGTTTAATTTTATCTTAATTCGTTTCTGTTTGGGAGACAATAAGGTATAAAATAAGCGACCGAATTCCATTGCGCTAGCGGTCATGACTCGAAAATGCTTACGATGTGCGCTTGTTAATTCTATTTTACTGATCAGAACAAGCTAAAACTTTGCAAGTTCTATCTGACTGCAGTACCAAGTGGGCTCGTGAAAACCGTTTCATTTTATCTTGATTCGTTTGTGTTTGGGAGACAATAAGGTATAAAATAAGCGACCGAATTCCATTGCGCTAGCGGTCATGACTCGAAAATGCTTACGATGTGCGCTTGTTAATTCTGTTTTACTGATCAGAACAAGCTGAAACTTTGCAAGTTCAATCTGACTGCAGTACCAAGTGGGCTCGTGAAAACCGTTTCATTTTATCTTAATTCGTTTGTGTTTGGGAGACAATAAGGTATAAAATAAGCGACCGAATTCCGTTGCGCGAGCGGTCATGACTCGAAAATACTTACGATGTGCGCTTGTTAATTCTGTTTTACTGATCAGAACAAGCTGAAACTTTGCAAGTTTAATCTGACTGCAGTACCAAGTGGGATCGTGAAAACCGTTTCATTTTATCTTAATTCGTTTGTGTTTGGGAGACAGTAAAGTATAAAATAAGCGACCAAATTCTAATGCGCTAGCGGTCATGACTCGAAAATACTTACGATGTGCGCTTGTTAATTCTGTTTTACTGATCAGAACAAGCTGAAACTTTGCAAGTTCAATTTGACTGCAGTACCAAGTGGGCTCGTGAAAACCGTTTCATTTTATCTTAATTCGTTTGTGTTTGGGAGACAGTAAAGTATAAAATAAGCGACCGAATTCCATTGCGCGAGCGGTCATGACTCGAAAATACTTACGATGTGCGCTTGTTAATTCTGTTTTACTAATCAGAACAAGCTAAAACTTTGCAAGTTCTATCTGACTGCAGTACCAAGTGGGCTCGTGAAAACCGTTTCATTTTGTCTTGATTCGTTTGTGTTTGAGAGACAATAAGGTATAAAATAAGCGACCGAATTCTATTGCGCTAGCGGTCATGACTCGAAAATGCTTACGATGTGCGCTTGTTAATTCTATTTTACTGATCAGAACAAGCTAAAACTTTGCAAGTTCAATCTGACTGCAGTACCAAGTGGGCTCGTGAAAACCGTTTCATTTTATCTTGATTCGTTTGTGTTTGGGAGACAATAAGGTATAAAATAAGCGACCGAATTCCATTGCGCTAGCGGTCATGACTCGAAAATACTTACGATGTGCGCTTGTTAATTCTGTTTTACTGATCAGAACAAGCTGAAACTTTGCAAGTTCAATCTGACTGCAGTACCAAGTGGGCTCGTGAAAACCGTTTCATTTTATCTTAATTCGTTTGTGTTTGGGAGACAATAAGGTATAAAATAAGCGACCGAATTCCATTGCGCTAGCGGTCATGACTCGAAAATACTTACGATGTGCGCTTGTTAATTCTGTTTTACTGATCAGAACAAGCTGAAACTTTGCAAGTTCAATCTGACTGCAGTACCAAGTGGGCTCGTGAAAACCGTTTCATTTTATCTTAATTCGTTTGTGTTTGGGAGACAGTAAAGTATAAAATAAGCGACTAAATTCTAATGCGCTAGCGGTCATGACTCGAAAATACTTACGATGTGCGCTTGTTAATTCTGTTTTACTGATCAGAACAAGCTGAAACTTTGCAAGTTCTATCTGACTGCAGTACCAAGTGGGCTCGTGAAAACCGTTTCATTTTATCTTGATTCGTTTGTGTTTGGGAGACAATAAGGTATAAAATAAGCGACCGAATTCCATTGCGCGAGCGGTCATGACTCGAAAATACTTACGATGTGCGCTTGTTAATTCTGTTTTACTGATCAGAACAAGCTAAAACTTTGCAAGTTCTATCTGACTGCAGTACCAAGTGGGCTCGTGAAAACCGTTTCATTTTATCTTGATTCGTTTGTGTTTGGGAGACAATAAGGTATAAAATAAGCGACCAAATTCTATTGCGCGAGTGGTCATGACTCTGTTATTTCTGAACTCGGTATAATATGGTGTGACTCTTTTTGACGGTGATATGTTTAAAATTTTGCCATGTGCTTGTGATAAATGTAATGTGCTTTCTGTTTCTGGTTCGGCCTGTCGTTTTGCGCGGTCAGACACAGAAAACAATTTGAGAGATTGAGAAAAAAGTCAATTGTAATAAATTGTAACTGAAAGTTAGTCGTGATATCAGTTAATTTTGCTTTTTTAGCCTCCTCTTGTATTGGTAGCTTTTTGGCATTTTGGATTCTGCATCTACACGTGCGGTACGTAAAAGAAAAAAAACAACGATTGATGTATATTTTATATCCGACTCCATCTCTAATTATTCCTACGCAAGATATAAACTTTTTTGATACATTTTTAAATTTGTGGATGCAATTGGTTAATATTATAATGTCTCATGGTCGAATTTGAATGCGGTTTTGTAAGATTTTGGATTACCTGAATTATCAGTACGAGTGAAAGCGTATGTGCTAAACGTCGGTGAGGTGAGATTGCTATCTGAGAAGAAAGGTCGAGTAAGTAACCATTAGTGTCTAACATTATGAATGAATATGAAAGAGCTAGAGTCGAAGAAGACAGGTGAATGCTACATTTTAATAGCTGTTTTTGTTCACTTTCCTGTAACACATATCTGATTTAGTTCTGACTCAACGTTGACATCAGACTCCGAATTGAGAGGAAAAAGAGGAAGGTGACTTGTGCTTTTACTGCTTTGTATTCATTCTATGGCATACAGCAGGGGTGGGCAACCTTTGTTACTGTAGGGCCAATTATAAATGTCAAAATTGGATCGAGGGCCGCACATGTGCATCACACAAAGTGATTTTGCTTTGTTTCTTACCAAATATGCTTAACTACAAGTATAATTCGCATTTGATTCTAGCCACATTTTGCCAGATTGCAGAAAACTAGCATCAGGCGCATTAATCAGCTCAAAAAAAGACATTGTTGTAAACTGTGGTTTTTTTACATGACAGGAAAAGGCCAAAAATCACCAGTGACAGTAGCGTTTCTGAGAGGTATGTAAGCAATATACAAATGCACAAAGCGTTAATGTGTGAACATGTTGAAATATTTGTTCATTAGTGCTGGTTCAAGTTCTTGTAGTTCCACTGAAGAGAGTAGTAAAGAATCTGATAGTGAAGGGTATGTTGATGACATAGTAAATTTGTTTCTCCTCTTAAACTTAACATGCATTTAGGAAAAGTAGTTTGCTGGAAACTATTGCACAACAAAGAAAACTTCGTCAAAAGTAAGTAGTCATATCAGAATGGAATTATGTGCGAAATAATTTAATTGTTAGAATCATTTGCCTAGCTAAATGAATCATGTATTAATTTATTTGATTGTTTAACTAATGGGTGTTATGTGTTGCAGAAAACATTCCTTCTCAACAAGTGCATCCTCAAGTTCTTCAAGTGGATTGTAAGTGACAGGCTGAAATAATACAAGTGTATACAAAACAAAAACCCCTAATGGTAAAAAGTAACTTTGCCATACATTTTTATGAATGATTAATCTTTTTCTTTCTTAATTTTCGTAAGTTATACTAGGTATAGTACAACTTATCACTGGTGGGGTTAAATAGATCTTTCTAGAGTGATTCCTGAACTTTTTAAGCATGTGTCTGATTTACAAACTACTTTATCATTCCGCAGGTTATGTTGCAGGATAACATGACAAAAGTTGTCCAAAACCCTAGTTTGCAACAAAAAATAGATTTTTAATGTTGTCATGCCTGCTTGCAATCTGTTATTAACCCAGAGAATGTTTGTAGTTTTAAAATTGGAAATCTCTTGCGGAGCACTAGTGTGCCAGGGGACACAGTTTAAGAATCACTGCTTTGCAGGTTGACTTGCATAAGTGATTGTTAGCAAAACAAATATATTCATAAATATATGCTAGACTTGTCTCTGTATCTAACTGGAAACAAATGTGCAATATGTGATTTTTTGTCATGCAGGTCCTGCTCACCAATAGGCTATAAAAGGTATGTGGATTTTTTTCCCATAAACTTTGTACATTATGATATGACTTTGCAACAAACTGATTTCAGGAGAAAAAGGCATTGTCCATTTTGCTTCAAGCAGTATGTAAATGTTACACACCATCGAAAAAAACATCCCGAAGTAAATCAAGAACTATTTTTTTATGACAGCTTTTCGAAAAAAAGTAGAACTGGAAGTTACCAAAATTTTAGGGGATTCATTTGCTACTTGTGTGGTAGAGGTATATATGGCTTGAAAAGTCATATGGCTAGAATCCACCCTGAGGTCACACTTCCGCTAAGTGTTGCAGAACAACGTTCAATACCAAAAATATTAGAACTTAACGACATATTAGAATGCTACAAAGAGGAAATTGTCCATGTGGGATTTGGTAAAAGAAATGAATGCTGCAAAGAATCAGCTACTACATATTGCAGACAGATCAGAGCCTTGTTGGACAACGATTTGGAGAACTTAAGATTTCCAGATAAAATTTACAAAAAATTAACAATCAAGGCAAACTGCAGTGGAAGAGACAGCACAAGATACACTTACCTTGCTACTTTTCAAAATTTTTTGCAGTATGTCCAGATATACTATAGCAAGATTTATAAAAGGGATGTCAGAAAATTGATTATTCTTGTGAGTCAATGGATGGCAAGGCAAAGAAGCAAAAAAGAAAAACGAGAATGCATAGTGAAGGCGAATGCAACCAAAAATTTAAAAGATTGCCAGTTTCCAGGTAGTGCAGTTGTTGAATATCAGAAACAAGAAACTGCACAAAAGGCAAATTTACTAAGGAAATCTGAGCCTGGTAGTTTGAAAAAAGAAGATACATCATTGATAGTATCTGATTTATTTCTAAAAATAATTTGCAAGCAAGGATGCAGATCATGTGTGCTAACAGGCATGACTCACTCAGAACTTCGCGATGCTGGAGAAACAGAGAACAAAAACTTTTCAATCATGGTTTCAGATCAAAAGGAAAAGAAACGGCAGGGGTGCATTGTACTATCTCACAGTGAACTACAAGAGTTAAAGTGCACCTCTGTTCATTTGTGGAAATATCTAGGCCTAACACCTTCAGCAGAGGATAAAGTATTTCCATCATTAAAAGTGCAAAATCAGGCAATTAAAATGCAAGCTTCGGAATTTAATAAGCTTTACAAACAAATAAGTTTGTTTTGTTTTAACAAAGAAGTAACAGTTACTGACACTAGGAAATTAATTACAAAAAAGGTCAGTAAAGCCCCCAAAACAGTTCAAGCAGCTGTGGCAAGAGCTGAAGGACATTCAGTTGAAGTGGCAGAAAGGTTTTACAACATCACTGACCCGGGAGAGCTAGTGGAAGATGCAAGACAAGCATTAAAATTGTTGTCAGAAAGTAAGTAGTAAGGATTCAACTTTTCTATTAAAGCATATGTTTTATACCAAGCTGACAACTAAATTTTACAATTATCAGTAAGTGTGTAAAAAGTTTGTTGATAAACATACAGAAACGTTTTATAACAAAACATACTAATAACAGTTTTATTTGGCAAAAAAACTTCTTTTGTGAAGCGATATTGTGCCCTTTTAACAGTTGTAATTTTGGTAATTAGTAACTACAAGTAAAGGGGTATTTTTATGATGTCATTTTGGTCAGATGTAAGCTCTGGAGGTTCTGCTGATGCTGATACTATGAAGACTGGAGGACCTGCTGATGTTGATACTATGAAGGCTGGAGGACCTGCTGATGCTGACACTATGAAGGCTGGAGGACCTGCTGATGCTGACACTATGAAGGCTGGAGGACTTGCTGATGCTAACACTATGAAGGCTGGAGGACCTGCTGAAGCTGACACTATGAAGGCTGGAGGACCTGCTGATGCTGACACTATGAAGGCTGGAGGACCTTCTGATGCTGAAAAAATGATGAGCAGGGGGGCGACTCATGCTGACCATGCAAAGGCTACAGGTAAGAACATCAAATTAAGAAAAAAGCCAACATCATAAAACATTTAACCACAAATTAAAAATATTTGCAGATTCAATTCGTGTCAAATTCCTTGATGACCAGGAGATTGTGAATATTAACAACATAAAGGACATTCGTTCAAAGCACAAAAAGAGACTGAAGAATTTGCATCAAATTGTGCTGGGCGATGAAATAAAAGCCAGATGGGCTGATGGATTGTTTTATCCAGCAGTTCGAATCCAAAAATGTAATGTTTACACTTGTATTTTATTAAATCAATGCTAAGAATATGGTTTGTATACCAGCCAAATATTTACAATACTGTACATGCATTTTTAGGGTCAAGGTGTGTTGAAGTAGGCCATCGTTTATGGTAAAGGGTAATTAAACTATCATAATTTCATTTGTTTGGGTGAAACTTTGCTGATGCAACATCTTATGGGGTGTTAAGGTATTTCAAGGATTGGTCATTATACTATTGGCTGCTATCAACACTTTTTTCCTGCCCGCTACCATCTTAACTGACTTCGGTACTCATCACATCAAACACACACATACAAAAAAAGATTTTGCATTAAAGCTTGCATGTTTTATTACTTGTCTGTGGAACTATGCATTTACATAGAAACATAAAATATATAGTAGGCCGGCCAAATACAACTGGTTTGATTGAATGTATTTAAACCACTTGTCAAACTGTAACATACCTTTATTTTTAGATTCACCAACCAAAGCATATGAATCTGATTCAGAAATCAAGAAAAAGAAATCAAGAAAAAGTCTGTTTTAGTTACTATACAGCAGTATAGTACTGCATGGTATTGTTCTTTTGTTTTTATATTCGTTAATAAATAGTACAAAAAATGCAAATGATACAGACCTGATTTTAAATTGCCAAGACACTTGTGTTGAAATGAGATGAGTTTATTTTGGTAAAAGGTGACCAGCAGCAAAAACATTTCTTAAAAAACACAATACAAGGCTATTTGCTATTGTAAACGTCGTGCAGAAAGTACTTAAATGTAAGTAACAAATGTAAGCTATTGCCAGGCATAATATCAAGTTTGTAGAGCAATTTGCCAGAAGAGCTCTACAACTTGGTAAGTAACAAATTTTCTACGAAGTGGAAACAAATTTGTTTCGAAAATTATTTTCACGAAATTTCCCATTTTTGAGCTCTTTATCGACATCGAGCGAAAGCAAAATTTTCTGAGCAAAAATTCGTTTCGAGTTTACGGAAACAAATTTTTGTTTGGCAGATTTTTTTGGCAAATTTGTTTCGAAAATTTGCTTCGAAAACGAATTTCGAAACAAATTTGGCCAAAAAAATTGTTTCCGAAACAAAATTCGTGATTTCGAAACGAATTTGGCCATTTCGAAACGAAAACGGAAACGAAAATTCGTTTCAAATGCAAAAATGTATGTAATGGTCAACCTGACCATACCCCAAGCCTACGGTGGCTGACAGCTGCTAGTAAAAAAAAAAAATTGTAAAAACAAATCACAAATTTTCCAAAAACAAAAGATACGTTTTAAAGTATTTCATAAAAAAATAATTTAATACATTAAAGATCACAAAAAAGTTTATGGAGCCGTGGCTGTCATTGCCATTCAAAAATGCATTTGATTGACAAGCTGCACTGATGACAAAAACAGTGATTGTTGAAACATCTACATAATGTATTCTATATACACAAAGTCTTGGCAGTTATGTTTACAATGAAGTTGTTTTTGTTCGTTTGTTTGTGTGTTCTTTTAATACACTTGTGAAACAGTTATTTAGAGATTGGTATGTGTTAAATTATTGGAATCAGTAAACGGTAGTAAAACCAACTGAATACTTTTCTAATGTGGTATGGAATACTCGTCGAATTCGAGAGCAAAAATGCACAACTTCCTTTTCTGGTGTGACCAACCCTATATATAACTTTCCACACAAATATGGACTTAAGGAATGTCATTTTCAGCTTAATTGACATATTCGTTAATTTGAGTTTTACTTCCAAAAATCACTGCTTGCATTTGGTTATAGTTTGTCATTTGGATTTTTAGACTTTAGTCCGACTAACTGGCGCAATAATTTCTTTGTTGCAAAACAATTAGCTATGATGTTTTTCGAATTGTACAGGTTTGGTTGGTCGACTGAACAACTTGAAAAGTTGTCTATTTTCAGGAATTCAAAATTAAAGGTGCCTCAAAATTAAAACTGCATAAAAAAACGCAACTGCACATAAAATGACAATCGACGTTTTTGACAACCCGCCCAAATAACTGCAACTAAAAGTCAAAAACTCGCCAAATGGCAGCCATCGGTTGACAAAATCAAAGGGTAATGGCTGTTCCCGGCCACCGGCAACTCAAACCTTTTTTCGCTTGTATTTCCCTGGGGAAGAAACTTGAGCGGAATCGAGGCCTACTTTGTTGACTACAATTCTTGTTTCATTTTTCATCGTGTGGTTGCTTTATACCCACAGTGCTTTATGTCGAAATGATATGTTTGCTAATACGACTGCTGCAATACTGCTTATCAACAGAGAGCAAGTCGCACGCATTACTTTATACTACCTTCACACAAATAGAGATTATTATTTTAAATAAAGTTAAAATGTAAAAACATAACACAGCAGCCCAAATACGTGTCACACGATTTACAATGGGGTGAAGTGCAGGAGATTTGGCCACCACATACCAATTGGCCCATTGCACTTTTGCAACGCTTTAATGTTGCGCAGTTACTGAACTTACTTCCAGCTCAGTAATTGTATGTGCAGTTAAGTCGCGATGTATTTTTTACCTTGGCTACTCTGTCTTTGACGCTTTAATGCCTGAGGCCCTGACTAAGCGCAACGATGCTTGTAATTGGACAATCATTGAAATGAAGGCAGTGTTTAGTTAGCGCTGGCTGACAAGTTAAGTTTTTCAGGTGGTAGTTATGTGTTATGCCTGAGACCCTTTTTTCAGTCTTGCGTTCAAGAACAGAACAGCGGTTTAAGAACACACAGCTTAATTTAATGGTGAAAATAACGGCCCAGATAGACTTTAAAAGCGACATGCTTTATTGTTCAAACGTTTCGGCAAATGCTCATGCCATCATCAGTGATATTATTTTCACCATTAAACTTATGAACAGATCCGTATATAGTGTTCCACAGCTGAATTATTTCAGAAGTAGTCTGTTATGCCAGGTTAGAAACTTAGAAAGTTGCCTCTTAAGTGCACCCCTTAACTGCACTTTGCAAAAACGTAAACCCGTCAAATTATAGCGTTGTTGAGAAGAATTTTTGTCCAATTTTGTAGCAAGCGAAAGTTTTAGATTAAATCGCCTGGTCTTATTTAATGTACTTATATATAAGTTTTGTTTGCTTGTAATCCTGTGCTAATTATAACTGAAGTAGGCTGCTTAAGAATACTGACTGAAAGATTCAATTCACCAGCACCGTCGTACGCTCTGGTGATAGTAGCTCTAAAACGCGCAATGGTAGAACACAAGCTTTTCTTAACTTTTGAAAATTCTGTAAGAATGTTTTGTTCGTTTGTTGTAAGCACGTTGTATTTGCGGATACCTTTTCCTATTTTGCAATTTAAGAGTTAAATATGCGTGATATTGAGATGTTTTTGTACCGATTTGCCTACTCTATGTCACGCAACTGTAGAAACGTGCAACATACTTGTTGGCTAGCTTGGGAAAACAGTTGGACATTGATTTAAATCGTCCCAGACGACGCGCTCTAATGTTAAACTTGCAAATTACTGTCCTACAATAGAATGTGCACAAATCTGCACAACAACTTACTGTCTGAATTTCACCAAGGCTCTTTGATGATTAGGGTAAACGTCCTTTCGAACGCGCTAATTATGTGCGGTTTGCTTACAAAATCAACCCAGGCGATAAGTAATATTATACGCTGATAACTTTCCCACAAAGATTTGCTGCCACAGGTTTTTGTGCGCTAATTATGTGTAGATACCTGCCGATTTAATTTTTCTATTTACTCTTTTTCGATCATAGCATTTTTAGCCGAAAAACATTTATTGTACGTTGAGTTTGCAGGAGACACATGTTCACTCACAGTAAAAAGACATTTCATCGATGTGATGTTTGTGAAAAGAGCTTTGGTACAGGTGGAAATTTGAAAACCCACATGTTGACACATACCAAAGAGAAACCTCATCAATGTGGTATTTGTAAAAAAAGATTTAGCCTTGGTGCATATTTGAAAAGACACATGTTGATTCACACTCAGGAGAAACGCCATCGTTGTAATGTTTGTGAAAAAACCTTTACCCAAGGTGGAAGTTTGCAAACACACATGTTGACACACACCAATGAGAAACCTCACCGGTGTAATGTCTGTGAGAAAAAATTTCGCGTATATGGAAATTTAAAGAAACACAAACTGACACATACAAAAGAGAAACCTTTTCTGTGTGTTGTTTGTGAAAAGAAATTCAGTTTAAGTGGAAGTTTAAAACAGCACATGTTGATACACACCAGTGTGAAAGCCCATGTTTGTGATGTTTGTGAGAAGAGATTTCGCCAAAGTGGAGACTTGAAAATGCACATGCTGACACACACCAATGAAAGACCCCATCGGTGTGTTGTTTGTGAGAAAAGATTCCATACCAGTGGAAATTTGAAAACACACCTCTTGATTCACACCAATGAAAAACCGCATCAATGTGTTGTTTGTGAGAGAAGATTTCGCCGAATGGCACACATGAAAAGTCACATGTTGATTCACACTGAAAAGAAAAAAATGATTGATATACAGTACAAGCATCGAGCCAATAGATGACCATCTACTCCGTTTGCAGCTGATTCATACGACCTGTACATGTATATTTCCGACAAACGAATTCGTAGTGTTGAACTACTGAATTAACATTTTCAACTAGGATCTGTCGTGTGTCTAACGCACACTGAAGCGGTTTTGTGTATAAATTGCGCTTTGCATATGGTACAACTCTATTTTCACATTTGTATTTCCAATGGTGGGGAATAAATTATGATGACTAACACTATACAGACACACTTTCTTTAATATGATTGTGAATAAATGTTTTGGAGCATCGGTCAGCACGGGTGTAGGCTGACTATGAACGTCCACCAAAAATCAGGGGAGCAAGATTTCCCAAAATACTTTTAGGAGGCCACGGGGCACTTTCGGGTTTGGGCCTGCTTCTAATTTTTGACAAAGCGCTCGTTTTGAACCAGAAAACGAAATAGGCAACAGGACGTGTGAATTATGTATTTAGTCTCGTGCGGTCTAGCTTATTTGTGTGGAAAATTTTCCAAACAGATCTGATGACGTCATTAGGGAAATTCCCAAAGTAAAATGTTGCGAAAGACGGAAAACTTTCCACGCGAGTGTACCACAAACCAACGAGCACCAGGCGGTACTTGCATTTCACCATCCTCTACACGCTGTGGTAAAAGTGCAAACAGATCAGGCCCGACGTTTGAACCCGGAATGCTCCAAATGAAATTACAAAGGGTACACGAGGCCCTGCGGTTAAATGGTTACTCGAACTGGATCCCGAAAAACCACGGGTGCGCGGAAAAAGATTTAGTCCAAAGAGCGTGCTTTTATCACTTTGACATACATTCCCAAGTTAACAGACATAACCCGTCGCATGTTCACCGATTTTGGGGTCTCGGTGGGGATTAAACCTGTCAACACCCTACGTCAGATGCTGTCGCATCCCAAAGACCCCATAGATACAAACGCGACAATGGGTGTGGTGAACGCAGTCCCATGTGAACAGTGCAACGATATTTATATCGGCGAACGGGGAGGTCTTTGAATACGCGCCGAAAAGAGCATGAAAGGGGTGTAGCCAAGAAAGATGCCAAAAAATCTGCATTAGCACAACATGCTACTGTCCTCAAATCAAACCATAAACTTTTCTGCTACCCAGGTGTTAGCGAGAGAAACCGACTTTCACAAGCGAGGTTTCCTGGAGTCGTGGAACATACATACTCACACCAACACGATGAACGTTAAAACGGACGTTCTAATGCCGATTACTTATCGGTCGCTTTTGCACCATGGAGCTACCTGTTATCACTCGACCAGTGGTGCGCACTGCATTTTTTACCACCGCCCCTTTTTTGTGTGTGTGTTTCGCCACCCTTTTCGCTTTATGATAACTTGTGTTTGCAATTTATGTCATTACCCTGATGAAGGTGTCTCGTATGGGACATCGAAACGTCGGCATACTTTAATAAAGACTGCTGGAATGGCTAAAATTGTGTTGATACAATATGCCTAGCAGCAAGTTATTCAGGATAGCTTTCGTTTAATGCAGAAGCATGCGGAAACACTATGCAGCTTTTAACTCGTTTTCTGATTTTGAAAGAGTGATTTTAAAACATACAGAATTTAGAGGGCGCAGCTGTACAACTATGAGTCAATTGGTTCTTGAAATATGGAAACGTACAAAATAAGAATATTAAATAGCAACTGAATATTATCTAAATTACTCCGTGTCACGCAACTATCAGTTACAGTAGCTTTGTTGGGTTTGTGTCAGTAATGAGATCTATTTGCTGGGACGAATTTATATGTATATATATATACTACGATTTATTGAATTCTGCAACGGCAATCGCATCTTAAATTGACTTGCCCAGTCAACGCCGTTTGGACAATCATAGCCAAATGACCGGTTGACTTGTCATACGTATGTGAGTAGCGAGCCTTTGTCGAAGTCGTCCTTTCTCTTGCTGATATGCACCAGTGTCAGTAAAGCAGCCCTCGTAGCTTGCTCAACACTTTCTGCAGCGTCCAACAGTTTAAGTTGTAAACACAAAGGCGAAGGCATTTCTGCTAGTTGACAAAAACTAATGTAAGCGCAAAAATATATTTGGGAAGGATATTATTTACACGTAATAATTATTGATTTAATTGCTGTACAGTGTAGCAGGTTAGATACTTTATCGCGATAAGCGGTACATTTGTTTGTATGGCATTTATGTAGAAACTGACGGTTTTCCAACGCTTTGAATCGGGTAAACGGGTTAACTTGAGTTCTGGTTAAAGCTAAAGACTTAAGAAACGCACAGACATTTGACCAGACAGTCAGCGCTGTATTAAAGTGCAAGTTTCTTTTTTTCTTCATTGCTAATGTTCCCATAACCGTGACCACAACAACGCACTGTCGTCACTTCACCAATGGTCAAGTTACACGCATCAGTACACACAGTTGTAGGCTATGTACCATGTTTAGAGAGCAATGCAGGCTAAAAACGAGTTTGAAGCTACTTTTAACTTATTTCTTTAGGCGAGCATTAAATCATTACAGTGCAGTATTGACGGATAGAGCGCTGCAGCTGCAGCTGCACCTTCACTATACAGTGTTAAGGGGTTGTCACCATGTACTTGGAAAAACAGAATGAAGTGACTATCTTATTTTTTGAATGCAGTATTCTTGTTTGCAGAACATAGGATAGTAACATGTTGACTCAAACTAAACAGAAACCTCATCGATGTGATGTTTGCGAAAAAAGTTTTGCTCAAAAGGGAACTTTAAAAAGACACACGTTGATTCACAAAAATGAGAAACCTCATGAATGTGTTGTTTGTGAAAAAAGGTTTCGCCGACATGAACATTTAAATATCCACATGTTGACACACACCAAGGAGAAACCTCATCGATGTGACGTTTGTGAAAAAACTTTCAGTTTAAGTGGAAATTTAAAACGGCACATGTTGACACACACCCATGTGAATGCCCATGTTTGTGATGTTTGCGAGAAAAGATTTCGCGGAAGTGGAGACTTGAAAAGACACATGTTGACACACACTAAAGTGAAACCTCATCGATGTAATGTTTGTGAAAAGAAATTTAGTATCGTTGGACATTTGAAAAGACACATGTTGACACACACTAAAGAGAAACCTCATCGATGTTTGTTGGTGAGAAAAGATTCCGTTCCAGTGGAAATTTGAAACGACAATTCTTGATTCACAGCAATGAACAAAATGGATCAATGTGTGGTTTGTGAGAAAAGATTTCGCCAAATTGCACACATGAAAATGCATATGTTGATTCACACTAAAGACAAAATTTGATTGATACGATGTAAAAGCATCGAGCCTATAAATGACTAGCTACACTGATGAGACCTTATAAGTCGTCTGTCTGCAGCTGATTCATACGACTCGTGTTTTTTCCGCTAAAAGATTTCGTACTTTTCAGTATGTTCGTGAAAGAAATGTCTTAAAGAATTGGACAGTTGATATTACATATTTTGCATCAATGTACTTTCGTTAACACAATGTGCTCTCTGTGTAAAGCCCCATTCAGGTGTTTCGTACGAACCAATGTTGGTTCCAACATTGTATCATAATTATTTTTTCTCTTATTAGGTTGATTATCTTTTATACGAAAACGCAAAGATCGTGTTTGAGAAAATGTTAAACGTTGTTGATAATAATGTTGATAGTGGGCATAGTTTAACTGTTTTGTGTACAAACAAACTAAAATGCTAAAATGACCTACATAAATTTTATGTAGCTTCAAAGGATTTCATGTAGATACTTTTTTGCATTGAGAGGGACTACGTTATGCTATACGCATTGCGTTGAGCGTTACCAAATTATGTTCAGTACTGTTTTGTACCTTATTTTCGAATAAATGTATAGTGACAGTTAAGCCCGGTTTTAACCAAGCGCGAACTGCTCCTTTTTGCAGGCGCGAACGTTGCGAACAAAACCGTCTCCTCTGCTCATCCGTCAGTGGTGCACTACCAATATATTAAGACTTGCAATCAATGGAAAATTGTGCAAAATATTTTTTTGGGGTCAAACGAACGTTAACTGTATCAAGTGAAGGGCTAATCAAACACTAGTACCTAATACAAGCATGTGACCATCAAAGGTGCGGTTTTGCAAGGGATAAAGATAGAAATGTTTATATGTGACACAAAACTAGTCTACTCTGCGTAGCTAATTTACGAACTGCACCTGTTGGCTAAACTAGAAATGAGCTGTCACATGACAGTGACTGTCACATGAGATGACAAAACTGACCATCCAACTTCTGTATCATGATATTTCTATTTAAAACTAAAATACTTTTAGTATATATATTTAAAAATAATATATATAACTATACATATATAACTATAATTAAGCCATTGGTTAACTCTCCCAACCTGTATAAGTAAATACAGAAGAACAATGTTACACAAAATTGGTTTAACAGTAAAGATTTTCGTTCGAATAAGCAAATTACAGAAGCATTCTGTTGCTGCCCCAAAAGACATTTTTATAAACTGGGTTATTTACAAAACAGTTTTTATTGTACTGTTCATAAAAACAAAAACTCCCTTGTTTAAGTAATAACGCAAACAAAACCTTTCTGCTGGATCAAAACTTTGCTTCCGAGTTAGCACCTTAAAACTGTGACTCAGCGGTTTTATGATGGCCGACAAACACCTTTTACGTAATACAAGAAGCAGACAATGTGTAAAAACACAAAATAAAATTGATGCAGAGTTGGCTAACTACAGTTTTCGCATGTTGAAGGTTTAAAATCCAAAAAAATGCTAGAGAAAACTTTATGTAATGAATTGATAAAAACCTATAGCTTATATGTTTATTGTCAGGCACACAAGTTTAGGAAAATATCAGTATAAAAAGATCAAAGGTTTATTTTGCATTAACTTGCTGTGATGTAATAATGTGTTATTTCCACTGTCGAGCCGTTATGGCCAATCGTTCTCACTAGCAGATTTTTGGTTCTATATATCCACGTAGCTTGGTCGAACTGTGGTCCTTAATGTCCGTTGCTGGATTTAAACAGCAAGCTTTTGAATCATCTATTGTATTCTATTGCTGTTTGTGGGTTGCTAAGAAACAAAACTTCCACTACATCTTTACCATTAATCGTATCAGCTGAGAATAGCCTGGTAAGTCTATTCTTACAGCATTATCACAACTTGCGCAAAAATAACTAATTTACGCGCAATAGTGTTATTGGAAGCCTACATTTACTTTTGAAATGATTAATTTGTTCTAAAACATGGCATGGTGAGATGTTTTATAGCTGCTTACAAATATAGAATAGTAACATATACGATGGAAAACTGCGATCTATTTATAGTTTGCAACGGCCTACCGCATCTTAAAGTTGTCCGCCATTTTATTTATTTATTGTTTTCAAGTTGTCCGCCAGTTAACTCCCGATTGTTTGGACAATAGCTGAATGACCGGTTGATTTGTCATGCGTTTATAAGTGCCAAGCCTTTGTTGATGTCGCTCTTTTTTCTTGCTGTGATGCACCAGTGGTCAGTAAATTTTATTCCATTGTTGTTCAAGGATCGCCCAGATTTTGAACAAACAGGTGACGGTTTTATCTATACAGCATTATCTCATTTTCTTTAAGGTAAAACGCAAAAATATGAGCGTTACAGTATGATCGGAAGAACAATGTAGATTTGTTTGTATTGTATTTACGTGTATTTTTGTATTTACGCTATTTCAATGCTCTAAGTTACCCTAATGAATGCTTCAAAGTTTAAACATCGGTTCAAGTCAAAGGTTACATACAGGCGGGCTATTATAAAAGGTCTTAGGCGAAAAGCAGAACTAAAGCAGAAACGTTTGACCTGCTAGCCAGCGCTGTATGTAAACATTTTTTCTTTCAGGGCTCATGTCTACTTAACCGTGACGACAAATACGCACTGACGTCTTTCACCCGATTCGTCAACAAGTGCTCGATTAGAAGCGCTTGTGTTATGAAAAAATCCCCGTTTCTTATCGGGCGGTGTTATAATTTTAGAACATGTGTTATAACACAGCCCGATTTTATCGGCAATGGTAGTGAAGCATTAAATTTATTTTTTATTGAAAAATATCATATTTTCTGTGGAAATAATCGCAGGTGAAATGAGTTTTACATGAAATTGGCAGTTAAATGTGAACTGTTATGACAAAAGCAAACGCATTTTAAGCAGCGAAATAGCAGCAGTACCAGATTCTCCTCGATTGTAAACTGTAAAATACAAAATGGGCCAAGGTTGTTGTATCTAATAGGCATCCATGTTCTGATAACAAATGGAGTAATGAAAAGTGACAGTTCAGGGTGGGGGAAGCATTTCTAGTGCTTCGTGAAGCAAACTAAGGCCTAGCACACTATCAAATAAAGGACTTGGGACATTGGATTTGAAAAGCAATGATACATGGTAAGTGGTTGTCAATTGTCATGATATGCTTGTCATTCTCAACTGTTTCTATTATTTTAGCAGATGGTAATTTGTTATTTTTTTAGGCATGTTTAAAAATATGGTAGCTCATCTCTAGTGTGATCCTGGTTTTGTAAAACATTGGCTTTCATTTCTACTGGCCTAACTCAAGCATTTTTGTGTAAACTCCTACTTGTCAAATTAAATGTTGCCTACACTTTTTCTTTTATTTTTTGTTGCAGTTCAACATCTGGAAAACTGAATAGAAGCAGAAAAAAGCAGCACAATCATTCCAAAGGTAATTCAAGATTGCCTTGGACAACATGGAAGAAAGTAATTGATTGTGGAAGAATGGTGTGGGTGAAATGAGCTCACTGAAGTGTCAGCTAAATCATTGATGGATACAAAATGCTTCTTTCCTCACTTGCAGGGGAACATTTTATTTTAAGATATTCACCACACACTTCAGTTTTACATGAATCGAAATATGTGTGTTTTTTGCCGCTGTACTACCCGAAGGCAGGTTTATTTAACAATTCTTGTGCCCAATTTAAAGCAAACTTGTTATGTTAGATGTGTTCAATGATTTGTTGGTATTAACGCTGTCTTACCTACATGACATAATCATGGCGTCGTTAAAAAAGCATCTTTTGTGTAAATATTTATACATTTTCACTTTGATGTAGACTCTTTCAGTAAAAGTGATTCATCAGACAGGAATGAAAAACCTTTATTTTCAACCAGTAATCTCTATGATACAACCTCATCTTTCACATGGTAGCTGGTTTAATTTTATTTCAGTAACTCGCAACACATTGCATTTTCAGCTGAACAATGTTGTTTCACCTTTTTTGTTTCTCAGTCTGTTCACTTGATGACCCCTTTTTAGTGTACTCATTGTAAATGCAGGTTTTTGCTTGATAAATCAATCTTCTAATTATTTATCCTCTTCACATTTATTTCTTCTTTCATATAACTGTGGCACCCAATATGAGTATGTTATTGTGTGGAAATTGGGTTTATGAGGTGCTTTATTTTTTCATTAATAAAATGTTGCCCTTAACTGTGCATTTGTTATTTCATCATTTTAAGTACTAGTATTAACTGGTTTAAAATCACAAAGGGCTTGATGTAAACAAAAACGGTTTTCACAGGTCAACTCTAAACTACATCTAGTAAACGCATACAAAATATCTTTAGAATCTAACCACCACATGATAAATGAGAGGCGTACATCATAAGCGAACGAAGGGCATGACCGCTTTAAAATGATTTTTCGCGCTGACGACCCTTGTAGCATATACAGGCTCCAGATCACAAGCGGTATAAGTTAAATGAAAACGGTTTTTACAGGTCAACTCTAAAATACATCTAGTAAACACATACCAAATATCTTAAGAATCTAACCACCACATCATAAATGAGAGGCGTACATCATAAGCAAACGAAGGTCATGGCCGCTTTAAAATGATTTTTTTGCGCTGACGACCCTTGTAGAATATACAGGCTCCAGATCACAAACGGATTAAGATAAATGAAAACGGTTTTCACAGGTCAACTCTAAACTACATCTAGTAAACGCATAAAAAATATCTTTAGAATCTAACCACCACATGATAAATGAGAGGCGTACATCATAAGCGAACGAAGGGCATGACCGCTTTAAAATAATCTTATACGCTGACGACCTTTGTAGCATATACAGGCTCCAGATCACAAACGGTTTAAGGGAAACAAAAACGGTTTTTTACAGGTCAACTCTAAAATACATCTAGTAAACGCATAAAAAATATCTTAAGAATCTAACCACCACATCATAAATGAGAAGCGTATATCATAAGTAAACGAAGGACATGACCGCTTTAAAATGATTTTTTGCGCTGACGACCCTTGTAGCATATACAGGCTCCAGATCACAAACGGTTTAAGATAAATGAAAATGTTTTTCACAGGTCAACTCTAAAATACATCTAGTAAACACATACCAAATATCTTTAGAATCTAACCACTACATCATAAATGAGAGGCGTACAAGCGAACGAAGGGGATGACCGCTTCAAAATAATTTTATGCGCTGTCGACCCAGTAGCATGTACAGGCTCCAGAACACAAACGACATAAAGTATTGAAAACGGTTTTCACAGGTTAACTTTAAACTAGACCTACGTCGAGTGAACGCATGCAAAATATCAATCAATTCCTATCATTACCCTAAAATCAAGAGGCGCTCATCATCACTATACGTTGAGATTGTATTCTACACGCTACAAGAAATTTACATGCTATAGGCCCACATGAAATCGACAGCACTAGCGGTCGTGTCCTGCGCTCGCTTATGATGTACGCCTCTTGTTTTTGATGTTCTTCTTAGAAGATAAAGATATTTGGTATGTGTTTACTCAATGTATTTTAGAGTTGACCAGTGAAAACCGTTTTTGTTTACCTTAAACCGTTTGTGATCTGGAGCCTGTATATGCTACAAGGGTCGTCAGCGCAAAAAATCATTTTAAAGCGGTCATGCCCTTCGTTCGCTTATGATGTACGCCTCTCATTTATCATGTGGTGGTTAGATTCTAAAGATATTTTTTATGCGTTTACTAGATGTATTTTAGAGTTGACCTGTGAAAACCGTTTTCATTTATCTTAATCCGTTTGTGATCTGGAGCCTGTATATGCTACAAAGGTCGTCAGCGCATAAGATTATTTTAAAGCGGTCATGCCCTTCGTTCGCTTATGATGTACGTCTCTCATTTATCATGTGGTGGTTAGATTCTGAAGATATTTGGTATGTGTTTACTAGATGTATTTTAGAGTTGACCTGTGAAAACCGTTTTCATTTATCTTAATCCGTTTGTGATCTGGAGCCTGTATATGCTACAAAGGTCGTCAGCGCGAAAAATCATTTTAAAGCGGTCATGCCCTTCGTTCGCTTATGATGTACGCCTCTCATTTATCATGTGGTGGTTAGATTCTAAAGATATTTTTTATGCGTTTACTAGATGTAGTTTAGAGTTGACCTGTGAAACCGTTTTTGTTTACATCAAGCCCTTTGTGATTTTAAACCAGTTAATACTAGTACTTAAAATGATGAAATAACAAATGCACAGTTAAGGGCAACATTTTATTAATGAAAAAATAAAGCACCTCATAAACCCAATTTCCACACAATAACATACTCATATTGGGTGCCACAGTTATATGAAAGAAGAAATAAATGTGAAGAGGATAAATAATTAGAAGATTGATTTATCAAGCAAAAACCTGCATTTACAATGAGTACACTAAAAAGGGGTCATCAAGTGAACAGACTGAGAAACAAAAAAGGTGAAACAACATTGTTCAGCTGAAAATGCAATGTGTTGCGAGTTACTGAAATAAAATTAAACCAGCTACCATGTGAAAGATGAGGTTGTATCATAGAGATTACTGGTTGAAAATAAAGGTTTTTCATTCCTGTCTGATGAATCACTTTTACTGAAAGAGTCTACATCAAAGTGAAAATGTATAAATATTTACCCAAAAGATGCTTTTTTAACGACGCCATGATTATGTCATGTAGGTAAGACAGCGTTAATACCAACAAATGTTTAAACACATCTAACCAACACAACAAGTTTGCCTTAATTTGGGTACGAGATTAAAATAACACCAACAAATCATTGAACACATCTAACATAACAAGTTTGCTTTAAATTGGGCACAAGAATTGTTAAATAAACCTGCCTTCGGGTAGTACAGCGGCAAAAAACACACATATTTCGATTCATGTAAAACTGAAGTGTGTGGTGAATATCTTAAAATAAAATGTTCCCATGCAAGCGAGGCAAGAAGCATTTTGTATGCATCAATGATTTAGCTGACACTTCAGTGAGCTCATTTCACCCACACCATTCTTCCACAATCAATTACTTTCTTCCATGTTGTCCAAGGCAATCTTGAATTACCTTTGGAATGATTGTGCTGCTTTTTTCTGCTTCTATTCAGTTTTCCAGATGTTGAACTGCAACAAAAAATAAAAGAAAAAGTGTAGGCAACATTTAATTTGACAAGTAGGAGTTTACACAAAAATGCTTGAGTTAGGCCAGTAGAAATGAAAGCCAATGTTTTACAAAACCAGGATCACACTAGAGATGAGCTACCATATTTTTTAACATGCCTAAAAAATAACAAATGACCATCTGCTAAAATAATAGAAACAGTTGAGAATGACAAGCATATCATGACAATTGACAACCACTTACCATGTATCATTGCTTTTCAAATCCAATGTCCCAAGTCCTTCATTTGATAGTGTGCTGGGCCTTAGTTTGCTTCATGAAGCACTGGAAATGCTTCCCCCACCTGAACTGTCACTTTTTATTACTCCATTTGTTATCAGAACATGGATGCCTATTAGATACAACAACCTTTGCCCATTTTGTATTTTACAGTTTACAATCGAGGAGAATCTGGGACTGCTGCTATTTCGCTGCTTAAAATGCGTTTGCTTTTGTCATAACAGTTCACATTTAACTGCCAATTTCATGTAAAACCCATTTCACCGGCGATTATTTCCACAGAAAATATAATATTTTTCAATAAAAAATAAATTTAATGCTTCACTACCATTGCCGATAAAATCGGGCTGTGTTATAACACATGTTCTAAAATTATAACACCGCCCGATAAGAAA